>NW_027556098.1:243278871-243653871 GCF_003287225.1 Phascolarctos cinereus
ACCTCTGTTATGTACAACTTGAGACTTAAAATATTCAGCATGTTAGCTCAAAGCTGCTCTATTGTTTGTGTTTCTCTTTGAAACTTATTCTGTTTCATTCTGTTTACTTTTTAAATACTTTATTGATTCTCTTATCCATTAGAATTATTCCTCTTCTACCTCCTCCCTCTTAAAATATAACCCTCACTTATAATCAATAATCATGTTCAAGCAAAATAAATCCATATATTAGCCGTGTTTGAAAATGTAAGTCCCATTTTTCACCTCTAGTTAACAAGAGGTGAGAAGAATGTTTCGTTATCAGTTTTCTGGATTCATGTATGGTCATTACATTGATAAGAATTGTTAGGTCTTTCAAATTTTGTTTTTCACAATATTATTGCCATTGCATGTATTTTTCTCCAGTTCTATTCCCCTTGTTCTATATCAATTCCTACAAATTCAATTAATTGTGTTTTTCCCCTAAATCTATCCTTTTGGTCATTTCATAAAGTTCAACATTATACTATATTCGCATGTCATAATTTTCTCATCTATTCCCCCAAATGTTGGGCTTCCTCGAGTTTCTAGTTTTTTTGCTCTGACAGAAAGTGCTACTATGAACACCTTTATGCATGCAATACCATGCATCATTAATTAGCAGACTCAGGAGTGTGCTGGTGAGCATTTAACAATAAGCTCCCCAGAAAAAAATGTGCACATGACATACTTTTAAGTTTAATCTACAATATTAGTGTTTTCTCTATCACTTTCCTAAGTGTAGGGTGACAATCAACAAAACAATAAATGGAGTTCTGATTTGTAGTATTTGCTGATTTCTGAAGTGTAAATGTTCCTACTAAAAATTTAACAATCAGTTTGTGAGCTGGTTTCAAGCTGGCTCCAGCACAGCCTTGAATATCTACTTCATACCTCACAGTGCAGGAAGCTGTTTCCAAAACATCTATACTGAATAGCAGTGCCATTCTAGCTAGCAGAAATGGTCATAAGGTCACATATGACATGTCACATGTTCCTGGGTATTCTTCAAGAAAGATTTTTAGCCTTGAAAGTCACCTGTATAAGTCAATTCCATCACTTTATAATTCAAAATCAAATACTGAACATCTGTTCCATCATGTTAATAAAACGCTACAATAAATTCCCAATGGATAAATTATCTAAATATAAGAAGATGTATATTTTTAAAAATCTAGAAGAGAGGGAGCAGCTAGGTGGTGCAGTGAATAGAGCTCCGGCCTTGGAGTCAGGAGGACCTGAGTTCAAATCCAGCCTCAGACACTTAACACTTACTAGCTGTGTGACCTTGGGCAAGTCACTTAACCCTGATTGCCTCATCAAAAAAAAAAAAGAAAGAAAAGGAAAAAAATCTAGAAGAGAACAGAAGGTTATAATATTCACAACTGTGTATAGGAGAAAGAATGAGTAGCATAAATTTAGAGTTTCAAGGGGCTTCAGAGACCATCTAGTTTAATGCCTTCATTTTATAGATGAGGAAACAGATTCAGGAAGCTAAACTGACTTGCCCAAGGTCACACAAGGAGTAAGGGTCAGAGCCAGGATTTGAGGTCAATCTTTCTGCTTCCATGAGAATAAAGAGAATATAAAATATAAAAGAGATAATAAATAATATCAAACTAAATTTTTTTAGGAATTAAATCTAGTATTGGATTAGAAGTTAAAAAATTTTAAAGCTATGTCTTTAGAAAATTAATTGCATTAAACATAAAGGCTCATATATAAAATGGATTTGTGATTGACTCAGTTCTATAAGATCTGATAGGCACTGATTGATAGGTACATACTCAAAGGATATGAGGTGGATAGAGTGTTGGGTCTGGAGTCAGGAAGACTTGTCTTTATGAGTTCAAATCCAGCTTCAGACACATAGTAGCTGTGTGACCCTGGGCAAGTCATTTAACCCTGTTTGCCTCAATTTCTTACCTGCAAAATGAGGTGGAGAAAGGAATGGCAAACCACTCTTTTTCCAAGAAAACCCCAAATGGAGTCATGAGGAGTTGGACATGATTGAAAAAAAAAAAACAACTCAAAAACACAACACATTTTTTAAAGTTAGCTATTAACAACCAGTTGAAAACCTATTCAAAATCACTAGTTATCATAGAAGTATAAATTAAAATAACCTGAATTAGAAAAATTGGAGAAATTCAGTGTTGGAGTGGGAAGACAGGCACATTAATTCCCTGTGAATGGAGCTATAAATTGGTCCAACAATTCTAGAAGACAACTTAGAATTATGAAAGAAAAGTTATCTGCACTTTTCATTCCCTTAAACTTAATGACAACAGAAAAAGACCTATATGTAAAAAAATATTCAGGTTTATTTATGGAAATTCTGCCATAAAATACATTCTCATTGATTGAATTATGGTTAAACAAACAGTGGTATGTGCATGTAATAGAATATTAATACTTCATAAGGAATAATGAATATGACAAATTTTTAAATGGAAAGTGATATGAAGTGGTACAAAATGAAGAAAGCATACCCAAAAGACCAATAAACACATGAATAAAGTAAATAGCAAGTAAAGACAACACCAGAAGCAACAAAACTCAGATTAAACACAACAGACAGTATTGCTACTAAATTATTCAAGTTAAAGGCAGTTCTATTATGTCAACAATCAGGAAACTACAAAAGTAAAAACTGACATGTACTATCAGTCTACATTGCTCTGATAGTTTTGCTTACCTGTTTCCAGGCAGTGTACTATGGGAAAGGGGAGGTCTGGGTATTTATCATACTGTGTTTGAAGTGTCTGTTGTGTAAAACAAAATATATTTTTAAACATTTTAAATCAAACATCATAGGAATAAGAATCACTGTTCTGCTGAGTTGAGGATATTCCTAAAAGACCATAAAAAGAGTACATATGTGCAGCTGTGTATAATCGTTGACTTGTGGGTATTTTCACACCAGGAAATGCATGCAGATGAAACTTCATTCCTATTCTTATTTGTTATCAATTATCTTCTTATTGTCACTTGGGGGATCTTTTTTCTTTCTCCATTCCCTGAACTGACAAGGTGACACCAGGACTTCACTGTACAAGTCTTTTCTGTACAGTGTATTTTAGGTAACCATTGCTTCTGTCTTTCACTCCTTTGAGTGTTTGGACTTCAAAGTTTCAAAATAACAACAATAGCTAATAATAGTTAACATTTATATGGTGTTTACTATGTGCCACGCAATGAACTAAGTACTTTACAGATACTATTTTATTTTGTGCTCACAACAACAGTTTGTGAGGTAAGTGCTATTATTATTCTCTTTTTACAGATGAGGAAACTGAGACAAACAGAGCTTGAGTGACTTGCCCCAGATCACACAGCTACAAAGTAAGTCCAAATTTGAACTCGGGTCTTCTTGACTCCAGGCCCGGGGCTCTATCCACTGTACCACCTAGCTGCCCCAAACCAAATTTACTTAAGAAAGACCGGGGGGAGGGGGGGACACAGCCAAGCGGAGTAAAAGCAGTGATTTGCTTAAGCTCTCCCCCAAACCCCACCAAATACTTATAAAAATGGCTCTTAACAAATTCTAAAGCAGCAGAACCCATAAAAAGACAAAGTGAAACAAATTTCCAGCCCAAGACAATCTGGATGATTGATCAGAAAGGTATATTGTGCTGGGCTAGGAGAAGAATGCAGTTTGGCGTGGGTTCACAGGCCTCAGAGGGCTGAATCACAGGCAGCGATGGTGGTTTCCAGACTTCTTAGACAACTTAGACAACTTAGAAGGTCAGTAGAAAAAGTCTGTTTCTGCAGTGGTGAGAGAGAAGTGCAGGGTCCCAGCCCCATTCCCCGAGTTTGGCCCCAGAGTGGTGGCTGCCTCCTGAGCTTCTGGCCCACAGACCAAGGGGAATCAAGTGGCTAATCAGAGGGGGATTGCAGGGATCTCTCTGCTGGTGCAGGATTCTCTTGCTTTGCCCATGCTTGGACCTGGGTCACAGCTCTGGATGGTGGTCCTGGGGCAAGGAGGAGCACTGGCTTGGTGGAGCTTGTAGTGGCTATAAAGAGCTAGTTCTCCTCACAGTTCCAAGACAGAAAGGAGTGCTTGTGGTTACTCATAGAGCAGAGCACAGCTTGGGACAGTACATTCTCCACATTGAAAGCAGACCCCTACCTTAACAAAGAGTTTATAACTCAAGTAATTGGCCGGGATCATGAGCAAGCAGTGCAAAAAGAGTCAGACTATATTATCTTACTTTGGTGACAAAGATGATAAAAACATACAACCAGAAGAAGACAATGAAACCAAAGCTCTTACATCCAAAGCCTCCAAGAAAAATATGGCCTGGTCCCAGGCCATGGAAGAGCTCAAAAAGGATTTTGAGAAGCACGTAAGAGAAGTAGAGGAAAAAATGAGCGTGATGCTAAAGGAGATGCAAAAAAATACTGAAGAAAATAACACCTTCAAAAATAGCCTAACCCAAATGGCAAAAGAGGTCCAAAAAGGGCAATGAGGAGAAGAATGTTCTAAAATGCAAAATTGGCCAAATGGAAGAGGAAGTCCAAAAGCTTGCTGAAGAAAATATTTCCTTAAAAATTAGAATGGAGCTATTGGAAGCTAGTGACTATTTGAGAAATCAAGGCATTGTACCCCACTAATCCAAAAGAATGAAAAAATAGAAGAGAATGTGAAATATCTCATTGGAAAAACAACTGGCCTGGAAAATAGATCCAGAAGAGAGAACTTAAAAATTATTGGACTATCTGAAAGCCGTGATCAAAAAAAGAGCCTAGACATCATCTTTCAAGAAATTATCAAGGAAAACTGACCTGATATTTTAGAACTAGAAGGCAAAATAGAAATTGAAAGAATCCATTGATTACCTACTGAAAGAGATCTCCAAAGGAAAACTCCTAGGAATATTGTAGCCAAATTCCAGAATTCTCAGGTCAAGGAGAAAATATTGCAGGCAGCCAGAAAGAAAACAATTCAAGTATTGTGGAAACACGATCAGTACAACACAAGATTTAGCAGCTTCTACATTAAGGGAGTGGAGGGCATGGAGTATGATATTCTGGAGGGCAAAGGAGATAGGATCACAACCAAGAATCACCTAACCAGCAAAACTGAGTATAATCCTTCAGGGTAAAAAATGGTCATTCAATGAAATAGGGGACCTTCAAGCATTCCTGAGGAAAAGACTAGAGCTGAATAGAAAATTTGACTTTCAAATACAAGACTCAAGTGAAACATAGAAGAGGTAAACAGGAAAGAGAAATCATAAGAGACTTATTAAGGTTGAACTGTTTACATTCCTGCATGGAAAGATGATATTTGTAACTCATGAGACCTTTGTCAGTATTAGGGTAGTGTGAGGAGAAAAAATTATATGCATGCATAGATTAGATACATAGATAGATAGATAGATAGATAGATGGCACAGAGTGAGTTGAAGATGAAGGGATGATATCTGGAAAATAAAATTAAGGGGTGAGAGGATTATACTGGGAGAAGGAGAAAGGGAGAGGTAGAATGGGGTAAATTATCTCACATAAAACAGACAAGAAAAGGCTTTTACAGTGGAAGGGAAATGGGGGAAGGTAAGAGGGAATGAGGGAATCTTATTCTCATAGGATTTGGCTTAAGGAGGGAATAACATACACAATTGGGTATGGAAATCTATCTTACCCTACAGGAAAATAAGGGGGGAAGGAGGCAAGGGAGCAGGGGGTTGATAAAGAGGAGGGCAGATTGGGAAAGGGGTAATCAGAAGCAAATACTTCTGAGGAGGGACAGTGTCAAAAGAATAGAATAAATGGGGGGTAGGATACGATGAAGGGAAATATATTTAGTTTTTCACAACATTACTACTATGGAAGTGTTTCACATGACTACATATCTATAACTTATATCGAGATGCTTGACTTTTCAATAAGGGTGGACGGGGAGGGAGGAAGGAAGAAAATTTGTAACCTAAAGTTTTAAAAAACACATGCTAAAAATTTTTTTTAATTTTTTTAAAAAGCTAAAAAAAAAAATAAAAAGAGCAACTTTTAGAGAGACTGGAAATGTCAACTAACACAGCTTAAGGAGATGTTTTACCCCTGCCAAGAAGAAATAGACATGTGTATGTATATGTATATGTACACGTGTATGTGTATTGCTGTGTATATGTAAGCATACATGTGTAACATACTTGTGTGCATATATGCATCTGTTTATGTGGTTGTGTGTTTGTAGACTCACATAGATTGTGTATGTGTGTTTTCATTGTTGTTCAGTTGTTTAAATCATATCCAACTCTTTGTATCTCTGTTTGGAGTTTACTTGGCAAAGATATTAGAGTGGTTTGCCATTTCCTTCTGCAGCTCATTTTACAGATGAGAAAACTGAAGTAAACAGGTTTAAGTGACTTGCCCAGAGTCATATATCTAGTAAGTGGCTTGGGCTGGATTTGAAATGATTTCTTTCTGACTCCTGGTGTCCTATCCCCTACACCAACTAGCTGCATGTGTATATAGATATGAACACATAAATTCATGCATAAATGTGTATGTTGATGTACATACACATACATACAGACAGACAGATGGATAGATAGATAGATAGATAGATAGATAGATAGATAGATAGATAGATAGATAGATAGATAGATTAATGGCACCTAGGTGGTAGAGTGAATTGAGCACTGGGCCTGAGTCAGGAAGACCTGAGTTCAAATCTACCCAAAGACACTTATCAGCTGTATGACCCTGGGCAAGTCACTCAAACTCTGTTTGCCTCAGTTTCCTCATCTGTAAAAGAAGGATAATAATAGTACCTAACTCCCAAGGGTTGTTGTAAGAATAAAATGAGATGATACTTATAAACTGCTTAGCACAGTGCCTGGCACATAGTAAGTGCCATATAAATGTTAGCTAATATTATTATTATAATTTGTGTAATTACATAATTTAGGAAGCTTGTGGTGAGAAAATCCTTTCAGCACTGCAAATAGGCACCTGCTCTGCACTTTGTAGTATTAGAGAGCTATCTTTGACACTAAGAAGAGTGACTGGCCCAGGGTATCTCAGCCAGTATTGGTCAAGGGTGTCCCTGAGGAAAGATATGGACTATGGAAGCAATGCACCCAGCATGTGATAAGGATCTTGCCTGTGTGGACAGGCAATCATAAAGACATCACCATCTTTCTGCATCCAAAGCACGTTGAAGTTAGTGTCAGGCCTGTGAGCTGTCTTCTGCTTTCAGTACGATGAAATAAATAATTGCTTCATTAGACTGAAGCTTGGCGTTTACACTAATTCTGAGTTTCATGGAGAAACATGCTAATTTGTTTAATGAATCTCCTTCCAGCAGTTATCTCAGTTAATCAGAATAATATAAAACAACAGGCAGAAAATATAATAATTTTGTAATTATCAAATAAGGTGGTGAACAGGCATATCTGGAACATCCCAAACTAAAGGGGGGGGGGGAATCAAAAGTAATTATGGATTTAGCCTGACAATGTCAAATAAGCTGTAGCTACTTGGATAACACAAAACTGATCTGGGAGACTGAATGCTAAGAATTCCATTTTTGCAAAATAAATGGGACTTTAAGGGAAACAAGATTTAACCAGGTATTAAACAGAAGGAAAAGGTGATGAGTGAGCCATCTGTGTAGGGGCAACAAAGGTAAGAGAAGTTTTATGAAATCATGGAAAAGATTTCCATTTCCAAAGTGGGTGGGTACATATTTATCCACATTCATTATTTCATTCACATAAAGAACTCCCAGGATGAAAACTCTCTCCATCCATGCAGATAAGCAAATCATATGGATAGCTGCCTGGGACACCAAGAAGTTAAGTGACTTATTCATGGTCATACTGTTGGTGTCAGAGATAAGACTTAAACCCAGATCTTCCTGATTCCAAGGCTGACCTTATAAAATCCCTGATTCCAGGTTGCATGACACAGACACACACACACACACACACACACACACACACGCACACACACACACACACGTATATGTATATGTATACACACATATGCTAATGGTTAATTACAAATATCCAGAAAAGAAAAAGACATGACCTGGGAGGGGTCATGGGACTTGTGAATGGGGAAATAGAACAATAGGAGGTAGCTACTTGTGTTTGTGAGAGGTGCTAAACAATGTATGGCATTTCTATAGGATGCCACACAGTTGATACAAGTTTCTAGTTTCTATACTAATCTAACCCTCTTCATCACTTGGTGGTACACACACTGAGTGTTGAACCAAGCTGTGTCAGGATAGACATCATAATGTGGCAAAGTTGCTCTGGTTACCGGAAGAGAGAACACAGCTATAAGATTTTTTTGAGGGGAAGCACAGAATGAGGGTAGTGAAAGCTAACCTTCTAGAATTAGAGAATCAAACTCAACTTAGACACAAAATATCACTGGGGCCAGTTCTTTCCATCTAACGACATTGGTCTCATTCCAAAGGATCAGAAAACTCTAAGGAATTACTATATTCTCGCTCCGTCCCATGGCACCCATAATCTACATCATAGGAGTAGATGGAGCTTCATAAACAAAGTTAAGGAACTACTTATCACTTTCTGTATACACAGCTAAATTTCTTGGAGGGCAGAGACCATTTTGTTTTTTGTCATTGTATCCCCAACACATGGGAAATTTTCAAGTATATCTAGCACATAGGAAATGCTTAAGAAATGCTTATTAAAATATAGAATTGTAGATTTAGAGTGTTAGAGACCTAGTCCAATTTTGTTTTACAAATGAAGAAAATGAGACCCAGAGAGGTTAAGTGATTTGCCCAAGGTAACAAAGGTATCAGATCCAGGATTTGGACCCAGGTTCTCTGCCTCTAAAACCAGTGCTCTTTTTAATCACTGACTCAAACTGCCTCTCCTGAATCAAACTGAATTGTGAAATATGTGCATGATACCATATGCAGTATCTTTAAAATAATGATACTATTTTTCATCAGCTGCACACCAAAACCAGGCTTATGGCTTTATAATCACACTACATACACTTACAAACTGCTATCGTGTTTACAATGGGAAAATTCCATTAGAAAGTTGAAAATAACAATGCTGAAGCTACAGGCAAAAAAGCTTCATTTTCATGAACTAGTTATGCACAAAGGTTTATCTTCTGTTTTAAAGGTTCATGATATCTACCATCTTATTTAACAACAGAAATAGTAAATTTGGCTCAATTTACTAAAATAATCGTAATCATGATCACATCTGCTATTCAAAACTGTCAAATACCTCCTGAGTACACCACATACATTTCCTTGACAGAGGCTTCCTCTTTTATGAGTTAATTAAACAATTTCACAGCATTATTTGTACATCTATTCTGCCTGGCACATTGTCGGTGTAGAACATTCGATTTAATAGCTCTTTTCTTCAAACAGATGTTCATTTAAATTTTGTCAGGGTATTCAGGGAGGAACAATTAGCAGGCTTCTCTTAACCACCGCTGTCACCTTCCTCTGGTTTCCTAAGCAGCAGCACCATTGCCCTGAGTGGGGCTGAAATGTAATCAAGGATTTTGAAAGAAGAAAAAAATAAATACAAGTAAGCAAAAGACTCAGGTCAATGCAAAAGGATGTCATGGTAAATTATCCCAACTGGAGATTACTCAAAGACACATTCGTATTCCAGCATGAAGGTATCAAGAATTTCACTCAAATGGACCTAGAGTAAATGCAGGCTCAGTTCTCCTTGGATCTGTTTATTTTCGTTTCAACTTTTTGCTTTAGTCCCCATCCAGATTGGATTCATTACAATCTAGAGAAAAATGACAGGTTAAAGAGGAAGAAATGGAGGCAGGGCCTCGTTTAAATAAATATTTAGTAAAAGACAACTGATTCATTCATTTCTTAGGAAATATTTTCCTGGGAAAACAGAATGCAGGCTGTTATTAAAGGGCTTATCTTCGTTAAACATTTCAAAGGAAAAAATTCCCAGTCACATGGACCATAACCTTGAAAGAGGGAATCTCATTCTCTGTTAAGCATAAACTAAGTATTCCAGGGTTCAGGTGTTAGGTCAGTTTTCCTTTATGTTATCAGACTCAGTGAGTTCATCTCCCAGTCTCTTACTAGAGTGTAAACTCCATGAGGGCAGGGAACACATCTTAATTATATGTGTATCTAGAACAGTCTACTGTAAAATGTAATACATTAGGAATTTAATGAATACTGAATGAACGGCTAAATAAAAAGAAAAAATGCAGCCACATTGTTGGAGCATACTTTACCACTGAATATGGGTCTTTCTTTAATTATGAGTGATCCACGTAATAAGTTTCTGTGTTTTCCTGGGGGTTATGATCTTCTACACAAACAAGTGTTGAATTGGAACACATAATCAATTGCCCTTCTGAAGCATGAAATGACAGACATGCATATCTGCCTTTAATTTTGAACAAAAGTAAAAACTTAAAGTAGTGAGAGCATTGGCCTCTATAGTCAAAGGACCTGGGTTCAAATCCCACCTTTGACACTTACAACTTAAGTGATCTTAAGCAAGTCACTTAGCCTCCCTGTGACTTAGCTTCCTCATCTGCCAAATGAAGGTGTTGGTCTAGATGGACTCCGGGGGCCCTTTCAGCTCTAGGCCTATGATCTATTATTCTAAAACTTCCTCTGTTTTTGACATGTAATATGGGGGATGAATTAAGGGCGAAGCAGGTCATAATAGCATGACTATAGGACAAATAGTTTCAGCTTTACTTGTTTTTGGCATGAAGATGGTTCTGCTGGAACTAGGAAGATGCATTCATTTACTCTAAAAATGAAGGTTTTGTTAACATTAAAGTAACAGTATTCAAAGAAGCAGAAGTCAGTTCACAGATGCTTCAGGGGTTCCCTGTTGCCTCTGGGACAACAGACAATCTCTTCTGTTTGTCTTTTAAAACTCTTGTGGCACAGTGGATAGAGGACTGACCCTGAAATCAGGAGGACGTGAGTTTAAATCCAGCCTCAGACCAAATACTTGACACTAGCTGTGTGACCCTAAGCAAGTCATTTAACCCCAATTGCTTGAAAAAAAAAATACAAAAAAAACTCTTGACAATAAGCTCTCCTTTATTTGATTCCAGGGTGATTTCACACAATTCAGCCAAATATGATCCATTATCCCCGCCAAACTGATCCACTCGCTTTTCTGAGAGACCTTGCTTTTTGATTTATTCTCTTCAAACCTTTGCTCAAGCTGTGCCCCCTACCTGGAACATCCTTCTTCCTCAATTCCACTCCCTTTAAGATTTAGCTTAAGTATCACCTTCTGTAAGAGGCCTTTCCAGACTCAAGAAATTGTTTATAAGCACTATCCCTTCCCAAATTGCTTTCTTTTATATGTAATTTATATTTATTTAAGTTCACACCACAGTGTCATAAAACTTGAGAGGTGAAAAAGGCTTCAGCAGCCATCTAAACCAAAACAAAAAGAAAATTCCTCTCTCAAATATACCCAATAAGTGGTCATACAGCTTCTGCTTAAAGACATCACTGAGGAAGACCTCACTTCCTTACAAGGAAACCCATTACACCTTTGAATGGCTGTGATTGTCAGGAGCACTAAATTGTCTGAATAAACCACTTTTCAGTATCTATCCATATATACTGACCTCTAGGGCCAGATCAAACAGGTCCTTCTACATTTCAATTCAGAAAAATATTTCAAGGCAACTATTCTACCCCTCCCCCACCAGTTTTCTTTTCTGTATCCCCAATTCATTAAATTGATTTTCATATGACATGGAATCAAGACCCTTCGCTATTTAATTGTCCTTATTTGGACACTCTTCAGTCTATTAGTGCCCTCCTTAAACTGTAGTGCCCGGAACTGAACTCTGACTAGGGCAGAATACAGAAGGATTGCCACCCTCTTATTTCTGGAAGCTATGACTCTTAATTTAGCCCAAAAAGCTTACTACATGTGCAATTGAGCAAATAACCTCTTTGAGCCTCAGTTTTCTCATTTGTAAAATGAAGAAGCTGAGGTAGATGGTTTCTAGATTTATGGTTTTATGATCCTAAAATCACACTAGCTTTTTTTGGGAGCCACATTATATTTCCTATTCACATTGAGTTTGCAGTTCAAAAGAAAAAAAGAACAAACCCAGATTCTTTTTTAGACAAATTGTGGTCTGACCAAGATTCCTGTGTTCTTGTGAAGTCTGATTTTTGCAATCCAGTTGTGAGACTTTTCATTTATACCTGATGAATTGTATCTTACTAGATTTGACCCAATGTTCTAGCCTGTCTAGCTCTTTATGGATTATAACTGTGATCCAGAATGTTAGAGATCTGCCTCTCACAGCTTTGGGTCATCTGCAGATTGGATGAACTTGCTATGTATCTCCTCACAGAAGTCACTAATAACACAAGCATAGATCAGGAGCATTCTACTGGAGATCTTTGGGAAACTTACACTGGTGGGTGGGCTTTGAATTAGTCCAGCCATTCCAGAAGGCAATTTTGTAATTATACTCAAAAAATTACTGAACTCTGATTACCCTCTTCCCAGCAATACCAATACTAAGCCTATATTCCAAAGAGAACACAAAAAAATGAAAAAAGACCCACATATACAAAAAATATTTATAGCATCTCTTTTTGTGGTGGCAAATATTGGAAACTGAGGGGATGCAACATCAATTGAGAATGGCTGAATATGTTGTGGTTTATGAATGTAATGGAATAAGACTGTTCCATAAGAAACGATGAGCAGGTGGATTTCAGAAAAACCTGGAAAGACTTACATGAACTGATGCTGAGTGAAGTGAGCAGAACCAGGAGAACATCATACTCAGTAACAACAGCTCTGTGTGATGGTCAGCCATGATTGACTTAGTGTTTCTCAGCAATACAACAATCCAAGAAAATTCCAAAAGACTCATAATGGAAAATGCTAACCACACCCAGAGAAAGAACTATGGAGTCTGAATACAGAGAGAAATATATTATTTCCACTTAATTTTGTTTTTTTTTCTCATGGTTTTTCCCTTTGTTCTGATTCTTCTCTCACAATATGACTAACGTGGAAATATGTTTATTATGATCGTACATGTATAACCTATATCAAATTACGTGCTGTCTTGGGGAGGGGGGAAGAAAAGGATGGAGGGAGAAAAATTTGGAACTCAAAATCTTATAAAAATGAATGTTGAAAATTATTTTCAAATGTAATTGGAAAAAAATAAAATACTATTAAGAAAAAAAGAAAGAAAAATACTAATACTAGTTCCATATTCCAAAAAGATTAAAGAAATAGGAAAAGGTACTTATATACAAAAATATTGATAGAAGCTCTTTTTGTGGTGGCACCAAACTGGAAACGGAGGGGGCATTCATCAATTGGGAAATGGAAAAACAAATTATGTCATATGAATATAATGGAATTCTATTGTTCTCTAAGAAATGATGAAGAGAATGGTTTCAGAAAAACCTGGGAAGACTTGTATAAACTGACAGAGTAAAGTAAGCAGAACTAGGAGAAAAAAATTATACAAACACAAACAGCTTTAAAACACTTAAGAACAATGATCAACACAATAAGCAGTCATGATTCCAGGGTACTGATGATGAGACATGCTACTCACCTCCTAAGAGAGAAGTGGTGGATTCCAGGTACAGAATGAAATGTTCTGGGTTTGTTTGTTTTGTTTTTTTGAGGGACATGGTCAATGTTGGAATTTGTTTTGCTTGACTAAGCATATTTGTAATGAGTTTCGTTTTGTTTTTTTTTCTAAATGGAAGGGAAATGGAAGGAAGAAAACATGGACTTTGGCTAATTAAAAAGATTAAATTAAATTTTAAGAATAAAATAAAAATTAGACATTGGAACACTGACTTCACTTTGAGTCAGGGGATGCAACCAGTTTCAAATCCATTTAATTGTATTACCACCTGGTCCATCATTTTCCATCTTTTCCACAAGAAGAGTACGATATATTTTGATAAATTATTTCCTAAATTGTAGGTAAACAATTTCCAAAGCATTCCTCTGATCTACTCTGTCAAACAAGGAAATAAGGTTAATCTGTCTTGACTTGTTCTTGATGCAACACTCTTTTTCTAGATACTCACTAACCATCTATTCAATTATTCATTCCAGAATTTTCCCAGGAATTGAAACGAAGGTCCCTGGTCAACAGTTTATAAAGTATTTTATTCCTTTTTTGGCAAACTAGAACAACATTCCTTTTTAATCATTCATCATCTTTCAAATGTTGCTGACAATATCTTAGCAAGCATACAATCCAGGAAAGATTCAAGCTGAAGAAAGAGAAGGAATTGTGAAGGAGATATAAAAACTTTTTGAATTGTGAAGGTCAGAATTTGTATTTGGAGACCATAGGTGAATACATATATATGAGACTGCAGGTACATGTGTGTCTGTGTGTGTCTGTGTGTGTGTGTGTGTCTGTGTGTGTGTGTGTCTGTGTGTCTGTGTGTGTCTGTGTGTGTGTGTGTACACACACGGACACATACATATGTGTATATATTTATTTTTATATATTATATATGTATGCATATAACACACCTGAGAGTGTAATTCATTTAGACCAAGAACTTGAATACAACAAAAATAATTATGGGCTCATTTACTATCTTCTCACTTATCTTGGGTAGTAATCTTCTTAACCTCTTTTGTGCTATTATTTTCAGTGCAAAAGTCAGCTTCCATGGTGGAGAATACAAAAGGAAAATCAATATTGAATAGTTCTGCCTTCTGTCTATTGTCAGTTTTCATCTTCCTTGTCTATCCAAGGAGCTGTCCTATCCTATCCTTAATTAAACTCTTCCTCCCAATATAGTTTAAAAACACCTTGTCAATTATCCCTCATCACCTCATCTCATTAGCCCCCGATACTGCTTATGCTGGACTGTGTCACATTTCTATCCTTCCTCCATTGCATACCTTTGCTTTTGCCTTCTGTGTATACCTTTTAAAAATCTAAGTTGGTTTGAGTGTTCCATGAATATCCATATTCATAACTACAGAAAACTCCCACTTTTCCTTGGCATTACAATTGTTTCTTTTTCCTTAAAAGAATTGTTTCTCCTCCTCTTGAAGTCTTTCTAAATTTCTCCCTCCCAAATTCAAATTTCTGACCTTCGTGATGCCAAAAGCTTTCAAATCTTCACATCTCCTTCTTCATAGGTTTTTTTCCTTCTTCAGCTTGAATCATTCTTTCTCTCATCCCAATTTTTCCATTGATGCAGAAATAGAATTACCAGTCAGAGTTTCCCAACATAAGCAGGCACATGACTGTCATACTCCTGAGTGGATACAGAGTTCTTTGTTCTATTATTTGAAAGTAGAAAAAGAATTAGAACTCAAACCCTTCACTTAGAGTAATGCAACAGAAAAGAATGCTTAGAATCTTCTCCTTTGTCTTCTTTATCTAAGATATCAAAATAAAAGAAAATTGTATAGCACTGTCTTAAGACAAAGAGATCTCTGATGCTTAACAGTCCTTTAGATGTAAGCATCAGAATTACTGCTTATATACTCTAATTGGTCTCTGTGCTTCCAGCCTCACTCCACTCCAATCTATTCTCCACTCAGATGCCAAGGTGATTTTTCTTAACTGTAGGTTTAACCATGTCATCCACCTCCTGATAAATGAGCTGCAATAATTTCCTAGCTTGTATCTCTGGATGCCTGACATTCTCTCTGGTTGTCCCCCAAGCCTGGAGGGCTCTCTCTCTTCAGTTCCACCTAGGGATTTCCCTGGCTTCCTATAAATTCCAACTAAAATCCCATCTTTTACAGGAAGCCTCTCCCAATCCTTCTTAACTTTAGCACTTTCTCTCTGTTAATTATTTTCTATTTATCCTGTATACAGCTTGTTTGTATATATTTGTTTGCATATTATCTCTCCTGTTAGATTGTAAATTGCTTGGAAGCAAAAGTTATCTTTTGCCTCTTTTTCTATCCTCAGCACTTAGCCAGTGCCTGGTACATAAGAGGTATTTAATAAATGTTTATCAAATGATTGATCATATAAAGGGTTGTACCATGGGGCTGGAATATTGTTTTGTTTTCATCTAGGTAAGTTAGGCATATTCACATGAGTCTGTCTACTTGTGGCTTGCAAATAGGCAAGAATCAACATCTCTAGTATCTCCTCCCCACATCATTCTCTCTTTTTTTAAAATTTTACTAATTTATTTTGATTTATCAACAATAACTTCCATATGTTTTTGAGTTGAGAATTTTTCTCCCCATTCCTCCCCCATCCACCCTCCCCAAGATGGCACACAATCTGATATAGGCTTTACATTTACATACGTATTAAACATATTTTCACATTAGTGAAGTTGTAAGTAAAAATTAAAACCAATAGGAAGAACCATCAGAAAGAGGAAACAAAACTCAACAGAAGGTGAAAATAAGTGATAGCGAATCAATTTCCATAGTTCTTTCTTTGGATGTGGACAGCATTTTGCATCCCAAGGCCTCTGGAGATGTCTTAGATCCTTGTAACGCTGAGAAGGGTTCAGTTTAACAATCTTAGTCATTGCATAACATGGCTGTTATTGTGTACAAAGTCCTCTTGGTTCTGCTCACTTCACTCAGCATCAGACCATATAAGTCTTTCCAGGTTTTTCTGAAGTCAGCCTGTTCATCATTTCTTATAGCACAATAGTATTCCATTACATTCATATACCACAACTTGCTCAGCCATTCCCCAATTGATGGGCATCCTCTCAATTTCCAATTCTTTGCCACCACAGAAAGAGACACTATGAATATTTTTGTACATGTGGGTCCCTTTCCCATTTGTTTGATCTCTTTGGGATATAGCCCTAGAAGTGCTATTGATGGATCAAAGGGTAAGCACATTTTTGTAGCCCTTTGGGCATAGTTCCAAATTGTTCTCCAAAATGGTTGGATCATTTTACAACTCCACCAATAATGTATTAGTTCTCCAATTTTCCCACATCTTCTCCAACATTTATCATTTTCCTGTTTTGTCATGTTGGCCAATCTGATAGGTGTGATATGGTACCTCAGAGTTGTTTTGATTTGCATTTCTCTAATCAATAATAACTTAGAGCATTTTTTCATATGACTATAGATGGCTTTAATTTCTTCATCTGAGAACTGTCTGTTCATATCCTTTGACCATTTATCAATTGGGTACTGGCTTGTGTTCTTATAAATTTGTCTTAATTCTCTACGTATTTTAGAAATGAGGCCTTTATCAGAGAAACTGGTTGTAAAAATTCTTTCCCAATTTTCTACCTTCCTTCTAATCTTGGTTGCATTGGCTTTGTTTGTGCAAAAACTTTTCCATTTAATGTAATCAAAATTATCCATTTTGCTTTTCATAATGTTCTCTATCTCCTGTTTGGTCATGAATTCTTCTGTTCTCCATAGATCTGATAGGTAAACCATTGCTTGTTCCCACATCATTCTCCAAACAAGACTTTGATTCCTATCAGGAGGGAAAGCAGGAGGTTGAGGCCAGAGGTTGGCCACTCTGCCATCTTTACAGAGAAAGGCTACTGGGCTAGAACTATATCTATCCACTTTCTTTAATATTATTAGTCTGGGAGAAGCAGTTCAAGCTAAGCTCCTGATCATTATTCCTTAATGGGGAAGGAGTGCCTCAAGTTCTACATGCAAGGCTTGACCACTTTTCCACCAGATGCCATAGCAAAGAGCAAATAAACCCATTTATCCAAATAGATAGCAAAACAGAAATCAGAGAAAGTATGCATAGGAGAATATAAACCAGAGCGAGAGAGTCCCTGTCACCCAAAGGGGAATTCCCAGAAGTCTCTAGGTCTGGGGATAGGGACATAATATCCAGCCATTCTCATGTTAGCTTCTCCCCAGAGTTTTTCTTTCTCTTCAGCAACCTGAGAAGAGGTTGGAATGGTACATCTTCTTTCTTGAAGCTGGAAGCCAGAAGAACCGAGTATCTCTCTTCTATGCTCTAATAAACTTCAGCTGCCCCTTAAAGAGGAATGAAACACTGAGTAACCAATCTCCACCAATGAGGTGATTGTCCCATGCAACTGGCCCTTTAAGCCAAAGATTACATTCAGATCAAATATCAAGCCTTTCATGAGGAATTTAAAACTGGGACCTTCCCTATGTTTCTAGTCTTCTCATACTTTATTGTCCTCCATATATTTTATAATCTAGTCATACTGGCCTACTTGGAAATTACTCAAACATGACAATCCATCTCACATTTTTGTTTTTGTTTTTGTATTAACTGTCCACTATGCCTAGAATGAACTCTCCTCTTACCTCTGCCTTTTACTTCCCCTGACTTCCTTCAAGACTCATCTCAAAGACCACCTGGTACAGGAGAACTTTCCTCTGGGAACATTATTTGGAAATATGAGAACTTATTAGAGAGTTGTCTGGGAGCATACAGCTGTTAAGTAACTTGAATGCCACTTGACCATATGTAGAAGACCATATGTTCTTGAGAAGAACTTGGACCCAGGTCTTCCTTATTCTAAGGTCAACTCTCTAAACACTATACCTTACTAGTGACTCTATAAGAATATTTATTGCAGGGGGGCAGAGCCAAGATAGTGGCATAAAAGCAGTAACTTGCTTGAGCTCTTTACCAAACCCCTCCAAATACTGTAAAAAATGGTTCTAAATATATTCTAAAGCAGCAAGACCCACAAAAAGAGAGTGAAACAAATTTCCAGCCCAAGACAGCCTGGGTGGTTGATTAGAAAGATCTATCACGCCAAAAGGGGAAAGGAACGTACTTTAGCGTGGGCGTGCAGGCATAACAGGCCTCAGCAAATCTGGAGCAGGCCTCTGAGGACTGAATCACAGGCAGCTGTGGCAGTTTCCAGACTTCTCAACCCCGAAACACCAAAGACAACTTACAAAGTCAGTGAGAAAAGTCGGTGACCACGGTAAGAGAGAGAAGCGCAGTTTCAGCCCCAGTCCCCACACTTGGCCCCGGGGCGGTGGCTGCCTCCTGAGCCTGTGGCCCACAGACTAAGAGGGAATCAAGTGGCTGATCAGAGGAAAACTGCAGGGATCTTTTGCTGGTGCTAAGGTAAGATTCTCTTGCTTTGCCTATGCTTGGATTTGGGTCACAGTTGTGGGTGGTGATCCTGGGGCAAGGAGGAGTGCTGGCATGGTGGAGCTTGTAGTGGCTATACAGAGAGAATTCTCCCCACAGTTCTAATGCAGAAAAGAGTGCTTGTAGTCACTCATAGACCAGAGCACAGGCCAGGGAAGGAGTAAACCTTTCACCCCTTATCATACCACCTTGGAAGAACTGAACATTTACAGGTCCCTAGAAGTATCTCTGAAAACAGCTGCACAAAACCCGTGATGCTTGGGACAGTACATTCTCCACGCTGGAAGCAGACCCTACCTTAACAAAGAGTTTAAAACTCAGTAATTGGCTGGGATCATGAACAAACAAAGGCACAAAAAAAGTCAGATCATAGAATCTTTCTTTGTTGACAAAGAAGATCAAAACATACAACCAGAAGAAGACAATAAAGTCAAAGCCCCCACATCCAAAGACTCCAAGAAAAGTATGAATCAGTTCCAGGCCATGGAAGAGCTCAAAAAGGATCGTGAGAAGCAAGTAAAAGAAGTAGAGGAAAAACTGGGAAGAGAAATGAGAGCGATGCAAGAAAATCGTGAAAAACAAGTAAACAGCTTGCTAAAGGAGACCCAAAAAAATACTGAAGAAAATAACACCTTCAAAAATAGCCTAACCCAAATGGCAAAAGAGGTCCAAAAAGCCAATGAGGAGAAGAATGCCCTAAAATGCAAAATTGGCCAAACAGAAAAGGAAGTCCAAAAGCTTGCTGAAGAAAATACTTCCTTAAAAATTAGAATGCAAGGGGCAGCTAGGTTGTACAGTGGATAGAGCACCAGCCCTGAAGTCAAGAGGACCTGAGTTCAAATCTGACCTCAGACCAAACGCTTGACATTTACTACCTGTGTGACCCGGCTGCCTGAAAAAAAAATTAGAATGGAGCAATTGGAAGCTAGTGACTTTATAAGAAATCAAGCCACTGTAAACCAAATCCAAAAGAATGAAAAAACAGAAGAGAATGTGAAATATCTCACTGGAAAAACAACTGGCCTGGAAAATAGATTCAGGAGAGAGAATTTAAAAATTATTGGACTATCTGAAAGCTATGATAAAAAAAAAAGAGCTTAGACATCATCTTTCAAGAAATTATCAAGGAAAACTGCCCTAGTATTTTAGAATCAGAAGGCAAAATAGAAATTGAAAGAATCCATTGATCACCTCCTGAAAGAGATCCCCAAAGGAAAACTCCTAGGAATATTATAGCCAAATTCCAGAGTTCCCAGGTAAAGGAGAAAATATTGCAAGCAGCCAGAAAGAAACAACTCAAGTATTCTGGAAACACGATCAGGATAACACAAGATTTAGCAGTTTCTACATTAAGGGACCAGAAGGGATGGAACATAATATTCCGGAGGGCAAAGGAGATGGGATTACAACCAAGAATCACCTATCCAGCAAAACTGAGTATAATCCTTCAGTGTAAAAAATGGTCATTCAGTGAAACAGGGGACTTTCAAGCATTCTTGATGAAAAGACCAGAGATGAATAGGAAATTTGACTTTCAAATACAAGACTCAAGTGAAACATGAAGAGGTAAACAGGAAAGAGAAATTATAAGAGACTTATTAAGGTTGAACTGTTTACATTCCTGCATGGAAAGATGATATTTGTAACTCATAAGACCTTTGTCAGTGCTAGAGTAGTTGGAGAGAAAAAATTATATATATATGTATGTATGTATATATATATAGAGAGAGAGAGAGAGAGGGCACAAGGTGAGTTGAAGATGAAGGGGTGATATCTGGAGAATAAAATTAAGGGGTGAGAGAGGATTATACTGGGAGTAGAAAGGGAGAGGTAGAATAGGGTAAATTATCTCACATAAAACAACAAGAAAAGCCTTTTACAGTGGAGGAAAAAGGGGAAGGTGAGAAGGAATGAGTGAATCTTGTTCTCATAGGATTTGGCGTAAGGAGGGAGTAACATATGCACTCAACCGGGTATGGAAATCTATCTACAGGAAATTAGGGGGAGAAGGAGACAAGAGGGCAGGGGGATGATAGAGGGAAGGGCATATTGGGGGAGGGGATGATCAGAAACAAACACTTCTGAGGAGGGACAGGGTCAAAAGAGAGAGTAGAATAAATGGGGGGGGTGAGATAGGATGAAGGGAAACACACTTAGTTTTTCACAACATGACTACTATGGAAGTGTTTTGCATGACTACACGTATATAACCTGTATCGAGCTGTTTGTCTTTTCAGTGAGGGTGGGTGGGGAGGGAGAAAGGGAGTAAATTTTTAACCCAAAGTTTTAAAAACACATTTTAAAAAATTGTTTTCACATGCAACTGAGAAATGATATACAGGAAATTGGGTATAGAAATCTATCCTGCCCTACAGGAAAATTGAAGGGGAAGGGGATAAAAGAAGAGGGGGAGAGATAGAAGGGAAGGCAGATTAGGGGAAGGGGTATTCAGAATGCATGCCATCTTGGGGTAGAGGGAGGGATGAGATGGGGAGAAAATTTGGAACTCAAAATCTTGTGGAAGTAAATGGTGAAAACTAAAAATAAATAAATATTTTTAAAAAGAAATGTATATTAGCTTTAATAAGGTAATAACAAAGTTTTTTTTTAAGTTGCTTAAGCTAAAAAAAAATAATATTTATTGCAGAACAATTGCCAATCAATATTATTAGAGGGAATTTCTTCACCTGGGGTTCTGGACTCCAGTGAAATTACAGATATAGACAAGAAAATAAAAAGGTACACACTCATAGGGTTGTTGCAAAATTTAAATGAGATAACGTATACAAAATGATTTGCAAACTTGAAGGTGCTACATGGTTATTACTATTAATAATAATAGCATTCTAATGATAAATAAAGGCCTATTTGTAATTATAATCTACTTTCTAAATGAACATATAAGATACTTCTATTTTTTTTTCTTGGAGTAAAAAGAGAATGAGGAAAAGCTAACAGGATAAACTATCCCTATAACTAAGAAAATGTTACTAATACGAAAAATAAATAAGTGCATCCATGCTGAAAAAAAAGTTTATTGCAAGGGCAACAACTCAGCCTTAAACTTTTTAATTTCATAAAATATTTTCTCTTTCTATACTTCATCTAATTAATGATAATATTATTAATAATAATAATAACAATAATAGAGAAAACCCTTCACCTTACAGATACCATATTCCAAATGTGATTTCTAGTATGGCAACAGAAGCTCATGAGAAACAGAATCATTTCCAAGGACTCAGTTAAAGATGAAAAGGAAAACATTCAGACATTGCTCTTCTAGTGGGTGCTGACCTCAGAATTCACCTTATCTCTAGGCCTCTTCCTCTTCCTCCTTTTTTTCTTCCCTAAGAGATACTACTGAAGTGATAGTGTAACTTGGGAAATGCCCTGGTACTTGCTTCTAAAAATCTCCTCAAGAAATATACCATTTTCCCCAAAGGTTAGTGAGGTAGTTAAGATGTTTTGTTAACACCTAAAC
The DNA here is from genome assembly GCF_003287225.1 of Phascolarctos cinereus. Lineage (NCBI taxonomy): Eukaryota > Metazoa > Chordata > Mammalia > Diprotodontia > Phascolarctidae > Phascolarctos > Phascolarctos cinereus. Next base: position 243,301,430 of record NW_027556098.1, read on the forward strand.
AAAGTCATTTGTCCCTCACATTACAATGAAGATTTTGGGAAGTGCATTGAAATAACAAAGGAGACCCTAAATATCAAGGCACAGAAATACTGCATTTCTCCCTTTATAGACAAAAATTGTTTTCTTCTCAGGAGAAATCATGCAGGAAATATGAATTTTCCCCTCTTTTTTTCTTTCTTTTATGTTATATCAAGATTTCCATTTAATATTCCCTTTGGCTTTCCTCTCAACATTCAAAATGTTGAGACATTGGAGTGGGGGAAGAAGAGAAGAGAAAGGAAGAAGGGAAGGGAAGGGAAGGGAAGGGAAGGGAAGGGAAGGGAAGGGAAGGGAAGGGAAGGGAAGAGAAGGGAAGGAAAAAGAAAAGAAGAGAGAAAGGAAAAGAAGAGAAAAGAAAAGCTGGACTGGAAAAAAAAAACATTTGCTATTAGTTTCCAGAGAAATAAAATAGTATTATTTAAATTGATATCTTAGAGCATAAGATTAGAAGGAAGAATGGGGGGGAGCAGCCGGGTTAAGCAGGGAATTCTGGGAGAGCTTATGATTCCAATGACTTTAAGTGTATGACTGCTGAATTTATTTGAGTCGTTATAGGCTTAGCAGTTTAGCATGCAGATGAGTATTCTCCAGTCAGTACATCCAAAATATAAGAGTACTCTGGAGACCTTATATGACAGATGCATTATGTCAGCTGACTTGGACTCCAAATTGGGTCAACCTATGGCACTGGCTGTCTGTGTTTTCTAGATATTTATGTACTACAATGTAAGGTAAAAGTCTGCAACAGAATGAAAAAAGTAATCCTTGTCTTTACATCCAAAAATTATGTTGAAGGGCTTAGAGATCTATTTAGTTTGAGAAAAGAAAATGATGTGTTGTTTCTCAGAATATTGTCTTCCTTAATTAAGAAAAAATTTTAAAACTAAATATTTTATTAATTTATCCAAAAGAATAAAATTTCATCATAGAACTGGAAAGGGCCTTCAGGATAATCTTATCCAACTGAGACTGATATAATGGAAAGAGCTAGATCTCTGAAGCCAGAGGACCTGGATTCAAATTCTACCTCTTATATTTACTACCTGTGTGACTGTGGGCAAGTCATTTCACCTGTCTTGGTGAAATGGGTCTCAATTTTCTCATCCATAAAATGAAAGACCTGGGCTAGAATAGACTTTATGATTCTATGGATTTCCAGCAGGAGGAAAGTGAGGTCCGTAGGGTTAAGTAATTTGCTTAATGTCCTGGTAAAAGCAAGTGAGGACCTCAGGCTTCCAGACTCCCAATCAAGTGCTCCTCCCACTATATCACATTTCAGTTATAGAGAAGTAGGCTATAGAACTGGAAAGGGTCTTAGCTTATTTTATAGCTGTGGAAAGTAAGGCCTAGAGCAGACTTGCACAACTTGGCAGTAGGTAGGGGCCAAAATTTTTTAAAAAGCTGAACTTCTTCAGGCCCCAGATAGGTTAGACTAGAGACAGACTGAAGATGGCCGGTTGCCATGGGTCAAGTGACAAGCAGGAGTGTGCGCAGTGGCAACCCTACATTTTTGGTGGGCCACCCGACATCCTTTGATGGGCCACAAGCAACCCGTAGGCTGTATGGTGTGCATGCCTGTACTGGAGAAATTAAGTGACTTGTCCTAAGTAAATGGACCTGGGAATGGCCCATCGGATACAGCACCAAGCCTAGAGTGAGGAGGACTTGAGTTCAAATCTGGCCTCAGACACTTACCAGCTATGTGAACCTGGGCTAATCACTTAACCCTATTTGTCTCAGTTTCTCATGTATAAAATGAACTGCAGAAGGAAATGGCCCATGACTCCAGAATCTTTGCCAAAAATACCCTAAATGTGGTCATGGAGGGTCAGATGTTGCAAAATGAAACAGCAACAACAACCAAGGCAAACAGTAATGACCTTTGCACTGTATCACATTGCCTCTGGACTAGAGATTTAAAATTGTTGCCATGAGTTTTAAGAGTCAAAATGAGTAACCAAGTTTTTTTAAAATAAACTGATTTCAGATACACTCTGCTAGGAATCTCGGCTTTCGTCTTTGCTAGTGAACTCAGAGAACCGATAACTAGCAAATTGGTTCTACTTTCAGAGTAGTATGTATTCTGAGAAGTGGTTTATTCCTTCAACTTCTGAAATTCTTTGACTTCTAAAAGACATCCGTGTTGCAAATATCATGACTTGTTTCCATTGAAAAGGTATGTAAATCAAAGGGAACAAGAAATGATGTTCTCTTTAGACAAACAGATAGATAAAGCATCTAATGGGTCAGGCAATATGTGTTGTGCCTGCCAATGCAAGCAGAAAGACTGTCTTTTTTCCAGTGAGTCCAAGACTGACCTTTCCAAAACATGAGGACCAGGAAGATTTATTGTGTTCCTCAGCTATGTCTACCTGTGAGCAGCTATTGCTTTCATGCTATTGGTCAAATGATCAAATGAAAGAAAGGGTCGTTCATGCAAATCTATTCCATTGCTGAAAAAATAACTTGGGCCTTATTCTTTTCTGAAAAAGACTTAGCTGCAAGTGACATAAGTTACAGTTTAGCCAAAATATGATAAAATCCATAGCAAAAGCACACCTCAAACACCTATTAATTACATGATCCTGGGCAAGTCACTTAACCTTGGTGGGTTTTCAGATCTTTAAAATCAAGTTGAAATCTCTGACCACTAATGGCCTTTCTAGCTCTAAATCTATAATGCTAAGGTCCCATGGACATGTAAATAAAGTTCAAAATGGCAACTCCATACTCAATCAAAAATCCTTTTTTCTCCTTCCCAAATATTCCTTGTTACAATGCAGATGATTTCTATAAACAGTTCTTTCCATTTCATGCACATCAATAACAATGCCCAAATTGCAGTATAAACCACATCAATAGATGCCTTTCTAGAGATAGTTTCATATTTCCTGATTTGTTTTGTTTTGTTTCTCCCCCATTCTTTTCAGCCTTATTTCTTCCAGGCAGCAGGCAGAAACCACACTGGGCTTTGCCTTGAGCAGAAGAGTCTGAACAAAGAACTCCCAGGACCCTAGTCCTTCAATAGCTCATCAGCATACTCTGAAAATACTTGAGGGACAGGGACTTTTCAAAACCTGCTACTTCCTTTGTTTTAGAATGAAATGAAGGAGCCAGATAAAGCCAAGGAGTGGGGAATAGAAGGGGAGGACCCTACATAGGGGTGAGGTGGTTGGAGAAAGTGACAATGATATTAAAATATATACATATATATATGTGTATGTATGTATATACATATACACATATATCTATATATGGATAGATAGATGATAGATGATAGATAGATAGATAGATAGATAGATAGATAGATAGAAAGATAGATAGATAGAAAGATAGATAGATAGATAGATAGATAGATAGATAGATAGATAGATAGATAGATAGATAGATGCCTCTACACCAAGAGAAGCCTGCAAATAAAGGCTTCCCTATCCTCCTGATGTCACTCTCTAATTGGAAGGACCATTTGTGTGAGAGAAGAAAGGGATTTTGCCCAGTATTTGGACCACATGTTCTCCAATGTCACACTCTCTAACCAAAGGTAATTAACTTAATTTGACCAACCACACTTCTACAGCAGGGCTCCAACTCTGTCCAATTCATTCTAGTTTAGGAATACTCTTAAAAACCAACATAACAGATGAATAATGCCTAATCAACACCTTTCTAATACCACAACAAATAACAGATCTGCTGTTGGGGGAAAAATACTTTCACGCTTCCTTTTCAAATGAGGGCAAAAGCACTTCTAATGAATTAAAAATCAATAATGAAACATTACAATGAATTTATGTATGCTTTCAGCCAAAGGTATAGTTGTAGCAGTGGTTAATATGTAAGAAAGTGCTTAAGCTTGGTAGAGTCATTAATGAGGAACTGGGTTCTGAGAGAATCTGAGCTAAGGGAAAACTGTATTTAACAGAGATAGAGACCAGAGCAGCCTCAGCAGAGTATTAGCTCACACTTCAGGATGGGAAAAGAAAGGAAAGAAAGAAAGAAAGAAAGGAAGAAGGAAAGAAAGAAAGAAAGAAAGAAAAAAGAAAGAAAGAAAGAAGAAAGAAAGAAGAAAGAAAGAAAGAAAGAAAGAAGAAGAAGAAAGAAGGAAGGAAGGAAGGAAGGAAGGAAGGAAGGAAGGAAGGAAGGAAGGAAGGAAGAAGAAAGAAAGAAAGAAAGAAAGAAAGAAAGAAAGAAAGAAAGAAAGAAAGAAAGAAAGAAAGAAAGAAAGAAAGAAAGAAAGAAGGAAGGAAGGAAGGAAGGAAGGAAGGAAGGAAGGAAGGAAGGAAGGAAGGAAGGAAGGAAGGAAGGAAAGAAGAAAAAAAGAGAAGAGGAAGGGAGGGGAGAGATAGGAAGGAAGGAAGGAACGAAGGAAGAATTTAAGTTATAAGTGAAATGAAAGAAAGAAAACAGGTAATCACCAAATGGTTTTGTGCCAAAGATAAAGATTTTTTTAAAGTTGCATGCATATATGTACATTTATATTTTTGGTTTGTTTGGGAGGGGTTGTATTTTTTACATATACATGCAATACTACCAAATAAAAAAGAAATGATAAGATATCCATGCAAATCTCCTCATTCTTTAGCTGAGTCCACTTCTCTCTAAAGCTTTCCTCCTGTATAGATGCCAATTGAAACTTCTTAGACAGTGCTCAATTCAAAAGATGTCAAGGTTTTGATTAAAGAGAAAAGTCTTTTTGTATTTGGTGCCTAAGGTCAAGTATCCACAGCTCTGGTTTTGTAACCTAATTAAAACACACACACACACACACACACACACACACACACACACACACACACACACAACCTTACCACTGTTCCATAGTTCTGCCCCTGGAAACCAGACTAAAGAAAATCATGTTTAGCTGGCCTGGGAGAATAACGTTATAAATACCCAAAGTTTATAATGGATTTCTTGTATTAATTAGTAAAATGTATTTTTTTAAATGAGAGTTACATTTTGCTAACCTATCTGGATCTCAGTTTCCTAATATATAAAATGATGGGGTTTAATTAAATGACCTCTAAGTTCCTTTTTAGCTCTATATCTACAATTCTATGGTGTTATCATACTTCCATTTTCAACTAGGTATTGACACAGTGAAAAATTCAGACAGCTCAAAAGAACTACCCCACCACCTCTGGACATAGCTGGAGGGCAAATATGCTTGACAACACTGAAACCAACCTTGTCAATAGCAACTCCTTGCATTTATACCAAGTCAATGAAATATAAATACCATCTTCTCCCCTATGCACACATCTATTCATGTCATTTGTATTTGTTTACTTAATGAGGTGTCTGGAGGCCTCTACTGGTGATTACGAAAATATTACAAAGGAATATTAAAATACTGAAATGCCCTTGAGTAAGCAAGCATTCTTTAAATGCCTGCAGAATCTAAGTTTCTGAAACTGTTTCTACAGCATTTTGACTCTTAGTCAGCAACTGTAAACCATGGTGTGGTGATTTTAATTGTCTCCTGACATCACCCTTTCTAAGCACACCGGATCAAAGAATACCTTGAATTTTACTTCTCTGGGCAGATGCCATCTTTGCTGTCCATCACAGCTGCACAAACTTATCACTTTGAAAATTATTTTTTCACCCTCTGTCAGCTTGCATCACATCTGAACTCTCCCTTCCCAGGGAACTAGGGCAGCCTTTTCCATCAAACCAGCTGTTTGCTTTTCTCAGTAATGACAAAACAACCATGTTATAAATGAACGGTGGCCACTTCAGATGGGGAAAAATTGGCTTCTGTTCCAAATCTGCTTTGTTTCCAGTATCCCACAACTGCTAGAGAAATAAAACACAGCCAGAAGCTGCTGGCAGGAGACGTGGGTGAAGGACAATAAATAAAAAATGTGGGACAGATAGAGAAAGGAGAGATTATAAAATTATTTCACAACACACAAGAATAAAAGAAGCCCCTAGAAATGCCCCCAGACAATACCAAGAATGTGCACTCTATCTTCCCACAAGTAACTTGCTCACGAAATCCTTTGCAAGCCTTGAAATCCACAATCTAAGCTCTCCTCTTCACAGGCTAGAAGAGAAAACTAGAAGGGGGTGGGGTTGAACACAGGAAGAAAGAAGATAGGAAAGAAGGAGGAAAGAAAGAGAGGGGGAAACATGGAGCATAAGAAGGAAAAAATAGAGGCATTAAGAAATTGAAAGAGAGAGAAGGGGGGAAAGAAGGAAAGAAGGGGAAGAATACAGGAAAGGAAGAGAAAATAAGAGACAGAAACAGGTACTGAAAGTATTGCAACAGGAAAAAAAAACTCATGTAGTCATTTGCCCTTGCAACACTGACATCAGTTAAAGCTTGCAAGATTTAGTCTTTGCATGTGGTGTCTCCTGGGAGAATGGCTATTGGATTTTATTGGCATTAACTAAGAATCTGAGGTGCTGGAAGCAAGGATGAAAAGAAAAAGACTCAAAGAGACCCTTAGTCTAATAAGTTATACCAAACAATTAAGTCATTAGCATGGAGGAAAAGGGGGCCAGCCACACAACGAAGACAAGTTGACATCTGGTTCCATTTTTTCATTGAATTCTGCCAAGCCCACCCACAATCTCTGATCATGAAGAAGGTGAGAGGTAATAAAATTGAAGCCCTCAAGACAGTTATGAAGTGGCCCTTGATTATTTTTTTAAATACAGAAGATCAAATGAAATCTTCTTGAATTATAAGGAATGCAAGATTCTATCCATCAAAGTCAGCTTAGCTGGGATCTTTGGGGACATGAAAAGGATTTGTTTAAGTTACTGAGTCGAGGTTAGGGTCAGTTCTTACTGTTTCCCAGAGCAGTTCACTGTGTGCTAATTTTATTGTCTCTTTACAAATACCCATAGATGGGCTTTGACCTATTTGTGGACTAAGGTTACATGTGGAAGTTTTATACTGCAATTAATTATGAAAGAAGAAAGCTGAGGTGTCATTTACTTTCCTGAAGTCAGGGCTTGTAGATTTGTTAATGTATTAAAATAGTGATGGTGGTGATCATTCATTTCCTCTTCACTTACATGTTAGTCATATAATAGCATTATTATCATTTATTAACACTAATGATGTGACAGGTATTCATAAGAAGTCTTCACAGCATTAAGTGTTATAGTGAATTATGATGATATCAGGTAGAGTGCCCAAAGAGAGCCTTGCTGAAAGAGCACAACCAGGAGATGATCTGGACAATCACTCCAGGTGCTCTGGCCAAGTCAGAGAATGTCCAAGAAGCAGGAAGTGTATTCAAGATTGGCGGCCAATGTTAACTTCTTCCACTTACCACTTCCATACCCTGGGAAATTACTCCATACATGTCTATGGAAAATTACTAGATAAATGTGTGTGTCAGTCTGTCTGTCTGTGAGAGAGGAGGGATGGGAGATGGAGGGAGGGAGAGAGAGGGGAAGAGAAAGACAGAGACAGAGATATAGAAATAGGCAGAGAGAGAGAGAAAGGGAAAAACATGTATCTTAGAAGGAGCTCAAGACTTAATCAGCATCAGAGAATTCATGGGATGTGGTATGGTGGCTAGAGAGCTTATCTCAAAGCCAGGATACCTAGATTCAAGTCCTGACTCTAACATATGATGACTATGTGATCCTGGGCAAGTTAATTAGTTATTCAATGCTCTAGACTAAGTTGCAGAGAAGGTTCCAACCTCCCTTGGTGTTGAGAAAGCATTCACCTAGGGATTCCCTATAATTTGGCACAGTGAATGGATCTCCCAGCGTGGAGTCAGAAAAATCCATCTTCCTGAGTTCAAATTCAGCCTCAGACACATACTAGTTTTGTAACCCTGGGCAAGTCATTGAACCCTGTTTGACTCAGTTCCCTCATCTGTAAAATGAACTGGAGAAGGAAATAGTAAACTACTCCAGTATCTCTGCCAAGAAAATTCCAAATGGTGTCACAAAGAGTCACACATGACTGAACAACAACAACAATACTTGTAAAGTCACAAGCGAAGTCTCTATCCCCTTTAATATTCAGGTTCTGTATAAATTTTAAATTCTTCTTGAGGCTATGTAATATATTAATTACATATCTGAGTATTCTCTTTTCTAATAGCTGTTCCCTATATCTACTTCTACTTTTCCCAGCCTTATTCATGGCCTTTCTCTCCTACCAAAACATTTCCATACGTGTACACACACACACACACACACACACACACACACACACATTTTCCACATTTTCTTTTCTAGGAATCTGGACCTGTAATTTCTTGAGTGTAGAGAGCTCTCAGTGAGAAAAGTCCCTTCACTAATGCAGAATAACAAAACACCTCTCATCTTAAAAGCTGCCTGAGGCACTGAGGGGTTAAGTGACTTTCCAAGGAAACATATTTCAGAGGCAAGATCAGAATCCAAATCAGGAAACACTTCCCCACCTGGCATTCCTTCTTTCCTCCTTTGCTTTTATCTAACCCTAATTATCTTTCAAGGCCTAGCTGAAGTCTCACCTCTTCTATGAAAAACAAAACAAAATAAAACAAAAACCCACCTTCAGTGATTTTCTACCTCATACTGATTCTCCTTTCTCAATTGCTATTGGGCTTACAGAACATGAAGGCATATAGAGAGGGTAAGGACAAAATGAGCAATGTTTTATCACTCACTTTTGCATTTAGTTTGTTTCTGATTATTTTTAGCTACAGTCATCCCTTCAAAATCCTGGGGGTTGGGGGACATCCAAAAGATCTGCATAAAATTTTTTTGGTCTTCCCTTTGTACCAGAGAAGTCTGAATTATTATGGCATTAAAAGATAAAATATGTTCATCTTATGTAATACTATACATATATTTCATGCATTTCTGAGTTTCTAAATGTTTCTGTGTGGTCTGCAGCTTCTGCAAAACTCCCTAAGAATTCCTATTTAATTTCTTAGACTGACTAGCAATATAGCAAAACCGCGATGTGGAAGGGAAAACTATTTCTCCATAACTGGTTTGCAAGTTCAGGGGCCCAGGTAGCAGGTTTCTTTTCCCTGACACCGCTAGTAATACTTCTACTTTTGTGACCATAGGCAAATCTCTTAACCTCTCTGGGCCTCAGTATCCTCTTCTGTCAAATTAAGGGATCGGGTAGGTGGCCTCTAAGGTCTCTTCCAGCTCTAAATCTATGATGACATAATCTCAATTACTTGATTACATGCTCCAGAATCCCAAGAAGAATGTTTAGTGATGTAATTACTTCCCAGCTTACCCCAACCTTCAAGGGAACAGCCAAGCAGTATTCCTAGCCCTGTGACCACAACCATCAATAACAGTGACCACTTAAATGTAGTAAGAACTTCATTTTTCCTGGTTGTCCCCTGCTCTTGTGTGACTGGACCTCTTCTTCCTGATCTTGTCCAGGAGATCAAATGACGTAGTCATGTCTGCATGCTTTGTGAGTTGTAGTTTTCTCACTGATTAGAGATTCTGTTTAAAAGGGCTTCCATAAGCTTCTGTCCTTCTAGAACCTGTTTTATCCAACAATAACTATGGATTCTTGTTCTTGAGGATGTTGGCAAACTTCCCCCCTTTCTTTGGCTCCTTCCCATCCCCCCATATACATTCCCAACAAAATCCCTAAGGTGGCCTAAAAAGAATTTTAAACATTCTTCACCTTAGATCCATTGATCCTGGCCTATGGAAGTTGTATACTTGCACCCTGGTTCTTTAGATGAGAAAATCCTTCCTGTGTTACCCCCAAAAATTTGTTTCCCTGAGCCTTGGAAGTCTGGAAAAACCTTGTAGTCACTTCCTTAACTGTCCTGGGGATCTCAATAATCCAGCCAAAGGAGCCTCATTTACAGCCTTGTCTTCCTCTTCTCCCCTCTCCCTTTCCTTCTCCCTCCACCTATCTTTCTCTATGTGTCTGTCTGTCTTTTTGTCTGTCTATCTATCTGTCTCTGTCTCCCAGGCTGTCTCCCCAGCTAATTTAGTACTTGTACACCATCTTCTATATAAAGGTCATGTAGCCTGGAACTAGGAGGCCTACAAGGCCCTCTTTCTAGCATATTTCATCTGAAACTCATTCTTTTTCTTACTATGACCCTGAATCTCAGCACTCTCTTGGCTTTCAGGGGATTCATTGGCAGGGCTGAGGCAAGACATAAACAATATATTCCTGCCCCAGCTGCTTGCTCCAAACATCTCCCTGTGTATCTTTCATGATTCACTCTCAAGTCGGGTGTCTCTTCTTTATTCTCTTATGCATTCATTCTCTAAGTGGGACATCTCTTCTTCTATTCTCTAGGATTCACAATAGGAATATATATATATATATATATATATATATATATATATATATATATATATATATATACATATATATGTATGCATATGCATGTGTATATGAGTGTATACATATACACATTGTATATATATGCATGTGCATGTGTATGTGAGTGTATACATATATATATATATATATATATATGCATACATATATATATATATATATTATGCAATAAATCATAGCTTACAATTCCCTCCACAAATGGGAAGCAGGGTTATAGGGAGCAAAAGGGTATTACTATATATTGGATTGTTTTTAAAAGATGATAGCTCAAGTCTCCCTAGGTTAATGAATGTAGTGAACCCTGGTTCCATAATTAGTACAGCAGTGGGATTTTAATGCTCTTTCCTTTATTTTATTACCCCTTGTGGCAGGGTTTATTAGATAATTAAACGAGAGCAAGAAAAAAATTTCAATAAAATCTCCTCTTTCCAATTGCTCTTTAGATCTTTTACTATGACCTTTTCCTTTGCCCTACTCCCATCCTGATTTCTTTTTACCCTAAATCTAAATCTTATATCTTATAACTGATTTTATCAACCCAGTGCCTATTCACCATGTTGAGCTTAAATGAATGGGTGACTGGGGACTGGCAGATGCAACCAAATAAAACACTGAAAGTTGTATCCCTGACTTCTTTTTCATAAATCAAAGTCAGAATGTGTTCCATAAATTTATTTCATGATGAAAATCTTATTCAAATGATTGTGTCTTCCTGATAGCAGGAGCATTTCAGAACTCAATAGATCTTTGATATGTTAACAGAGAGCAGAAAAGGAAAAGAGTAGTCATCCATTAAAAGGTGGCACAGCTTCCAAATGAGATGATGACATCAGAGAAAAGCCCCGCATCTAAATGAATAATGTCCATGAGGGGAATGGCCTTGCAGGTGACATAGACATTTATATCAGTGATGTCAGAGTAGATAATCATGGACAAGATATCCATAGATTAGGGGAGAGAACTGAATATGTAATATTAAACCAGGAAGATTAATTTGCTGTTTACTAAGTGAGGTTATGCCTAATTCTGATTTGTAGAACCCCAACTCTAAAAGCCTATTGATCCAACTCCCTTGCCTTAGGCAAGGTTACACTTAAAAGAATAAGTAAATGCTTATTCTCTTTGGAATGATAATTAGAGAACAAAATTCCAAAGTTTCATTTAGTAACTAGTTCCAACATGCAACAAATTCAATCTAGGAAAGTCCTACTTTCTAGCTACCTTAAAATCACTTGTGGTCTAATTCCATTTCTTCTTGCTCATTGAAGATGAAAAGCCAGTCACTGACCTTAGTAGTAATTATCCTTTTTTGCTTGAGGGTTTTGAAGGATCATTTCTCAGTGTTTGAAAGAGGTGAAAATACCAAAAGACTTTATAAATGGATGTTATTTCTACCAACCCACATGCTTACTTTCCCATTTCTACAAAATATGAGAATAATTTATACCTGTATTAAGGGTATCCTTGATGAAAATTTGTAAGAGGAATAAGAGGTATTTATAAATGATGTCCTACAGCAGACAATCTCTTTACAGATGCACCACTGTCTGAGAAGTATAGAAAATACAAGATTACATGCATTTTTTAAAAAAATTAGAACTAATATTATTTGAGTCAGTAAAGCAAAAAGTAGCTGTGGAGATTCTCTTCTGACAAGCTGTATTCTCGGTAAATTTTAAGATCAATGATTCCTTAATTCATCCAACAGAAGACCTAACATTGCTTAACTATCCTCTGATTAATATCAAGTGAGGCATATATAAAACAAACTACATGCTCTCTCTAAAGAAACTCAGGATCATGGAGATCTGCTCTGGAATTCAAATTGAAAAGGAGTTCCTTATGGGTGGGAAGATCCTCAAAACATTCCTGCTTAAAGGGTCATTGTATATTAAGCTCTGGAATGTTACTGAGGCCCCTAAATGAGTTCCACAATAACTCAAAAGAGTTTGTTTTAACTATACACACAGGAAAAGCTAAATGGACAAAAAATGAATATTATCCTAAATGTTCATACACATTGGATAAATGAACCCTAAAGATTACCTATCAGTATATATATTTTGAGTAGACATTGAATTGCAAAGGAATGCTGAATTGGACCCTGAATTAAAATTGCCCAGTACTTTAACTGTCCCTAATATTCTCCCTGAAAAAAAAAATCCCAACTTTGCAACATAAATATTCTTTTGGTAATCCTATATAGCTATCATGGAATGCAACAAACTCTGAATAATCAAAACTGCTCATCACCAAAAAAGCAATGGAGAGTCACATGGTAAAAATGGTTTTCAACTTATTGCTAGAAATAGCATAAAAGTATGAACAACAACAAAAAAGGAACTGGTCGTGTAGCAAAAAATGAAAGAAAACAGATGCACAGTCAGTTTAGTGCCTTGGTACACATTAAGGTCAAGACATCTAGAGGAAGGCCTCAACATGTTGGGAAAACCCATTCTGGATGACTTATGGGAAGATGTAGACAAGAAGCACTCAAGGGGAGGGGTCAATATATTGCAACCTGAACTGCTAGAGGGAATACCTACATGAGTAAGATCTTGGATCCATTAAAATGTTCAAGAATTGTTTGAAGACTTATTGATTATCCATTCTTTCGCATGACTCAGATGGTCCTGAATTAACTGAAGCCAGTTAAAGAAATGGTAACAGACTTAAATAAATTCTCATCTGAAGCTTCTTATATTGCACACTTTTTCATGTGTTTTCAGTGGTCCCTCCTCACCCTTAAACACCAATAAAGCACTTGTTTGTGATGCTAAGAGTTAACTTAAGAGTTAAAAAGAAATCTAGTAAAGGCAATCTTATTTTGTTTGTGGCTCAAATAAACTGCTTAGACTTCCCTTCTTAGAGAGGCAAGATATAGTTCAATGTTAGTAAAATTTAATTGTATTCATTTTTATGGCCATCTTAAATCAAACTGTTGTGATCCAACCACATACTAATGTATTCTTGACCTCAGAGTTAATTACTAAGCATCATGAGTTTTAATTGTTGTTAGTGTGGTTGCAATATATAAAAAGACAACGTGCTACAGTAAGAAACAGAAGGAAAGTTTCTGGGAACTAAGGTAGGCAAAAAGGCTGGGTGAAAGGAAAAGAAGATATGTGCAAAGAAGTCATATTCTACATGGCAATTACTCTAAGGTAGCCATTTATTTTATTTTATTATAGCAGAAAACTTGATTATGTGGCATGTTAGCTTGCTATAATTTAGGTGATCCCAGTTTTGTTGACAACATCCAAACCATTATAGATTTGGACAAGTCTCACCTAGACCTATGGATAGATAGAGTGCCAGGCCTGGAGTCAGGAAGACTCATCTTTTTGAGTTCAAATCCAGCCTCAGACACTTAGAAAACTGTGTGATCCTGGGCAAGCCACTTAACCCCTTTTGCCTCAGTTTCCTCATCTGTGGAATGAACTGGAGAAGGAAATGGCAAATCACTCCAGTATCTTTGCCAAGAAAACTCCAAAAGGGGTCACTAAGAGTTGTACATGACTGAAAATGGCTAAACTAAACACACAGACCTTATCTCCATTGAGTCAGATTCATTTGCTGATCTTAGCCATATTTTTGTTATACAGTTTCTTTATAATCTGCTTAAGCCAATGCTTATTGGCCTTGACACCCACTATGAATATCTTCTTCATGTTGACTCAAGAGAAGACTGATAATCATATAGTGATCAAGCTTGTTCCTCTTTAAGGGTCCTTTTATTGAAAATACTTAAACATGGCAATCTATGGAGCCTTGGTTTTTTGTTTGTTTAGTTTTGTTTCATTGTCACTGAAAGTAGCAAATGTTCCAATTCTCTTTCTTTTCTGGCTATGAATAGCCATCAATATAGCCTTCTTTAGAACATTAACTTATCTTTTGTCTTGGAGGTAACCAACTTTCTCCTTGGCTGTTGGCACTATTTTGGAAGACAGACATTTTGCTGTGATTTAGATGAAATACTTTTACACTCTGGTACTTTCATAATCTTTCATCAATTCAAAACCAAGAGAATCAACTCTTATCATTCATGGTCAATAGATAGAGTAGGATTTGAAGATTCGATTACAACAAAGAAAGAATAAAAGTCCCTATTTATTTTTTAACATTCTATGAAAGTGTAGTACCCCTTCTCTCCTCTATTTTTACTTGTACTAACAGATTGTGGTACCATAGGGCCAGCTATTACTCCTGCTTAGCATTCTAGGGTTAATCCTGAGGGCTCAGATTTCTAGACTACTGTAGCCCACAATTCCCCCCTTGTATGCTTCCCATTTTTTTCTCAGCTAGTGGCTTCAATTAGCCTTTTAGAAAAGAGTATATACTGAGAAGGTATAGAAAGTACAGCAGTTATAAAAGACATTCCCCTCCTTCCCCTCATATCTGTCTGAATGCTTCCTTTATCTTCAGCTATCATTGCTCCATCAGACTCCATCATCCAAGGCTGAAGCTCTTCCATCACTAGACTGATTTGTCACAAGACTGTCAAACTGCCAAAACTTCTCCAACTACTTAAATCCACCAGAGGCATGGTTACCATTCTTGGTTAGTCAATTATGTCATTCTTTTATAGAACCAAAGTATGCATCATAATAGAGAGAATAAAAGGAAAGAAATCTGGCTTCCAAACTTTTCGTTCCATTGAAACTGCTCTCTCCAAAATTACTAATGATCTCTTAGCCACTGAAACAATGGCTCTCTCGATCTTCATTCTCCTTGACCTCTCTGCAAGCTTTGACACTGTTAATCATCCTCTCCTCCTTGCTACTCTCATCTTTCTAGGTTTTCAGGACACCATTCTCTCTTGTTTCTCCTTCTGTTTCTTTTACTGGATCTTCATCCAGATCATGTCCTCCAACCATAAGTGTCCTGCAATGTTCTGTCTTGGGCCCTCTTCTCTTTTCTTCTTTTCTCTTCTCTTCTCTATTGTTTCACTTGGTGATCTCATCAGCTCCCATGCATTTAATTACCATCTCCATGTTGATGATTCTCAAATCTACCTTTTCTGTCCCAGTCCTCTTTGCTGACCTCTAGTCTCACATCTCCAACTGCCTTTCAGACATCTCAAATTGGATGTCCCATAGATATCTTAAACACGTCCCAAACAGAACTCATTATATTTTCCCCTAAACTTTCCCCTCTCCTATCTTCCCATTATTATAGAAGGCAGCGTCATCCTTTCAGTACCTCAGGCTCACAACCTAGGAGTTATCCTCAATTCCTCACTGTCACTCCATATCTAATCTGTCGCCAAGGGTTGTTGATGTAACCTTTAAATTAACTCTCAAATATACCTCCCTTTTCTCCTCTGACATTGCTACTCGTCTGGTATAGGCCTATATCACCTTAGGCCTGGACTATTGATATGGCCTAATAGTGAGACTGCCTCCTTCAAGTCTTAAACTTCTCCAATTCATCCTCCATTTAGAGATTTTCCTGAAGCACAGGTCCAACCATATAATCCCCCTACTCATTAACCTCCAGTGGTTCCCTGTTGCCTCCAGGATCAAATACAAAATACTCTGGCATTCAAAGCTCTTCATAATCTAGCCCTCTCCTACCTTTCTAGTCTTCTTACTCCTTACTCTCTGCCAAAGTACTCTTTGATGCAGAGACACTGGCCTCTTGGCCACTCCATAAACAAGATATTTCATTTCTGGCTCTGGACATTTTCTCTATCTCCTAGGCCTGGAATACTCTCCCTCCTCAACTTTGTTTATTGGTTTCCCTAGCCTCCTTTACATCTCAGGAAAAATCTCATCTTTTACAAGCCTTTTCAATACCTCTTAATTTCAGTGTGTTCCCTCTGTTAATTATTTCCTATTTATCCTGTATATAGTATATGCATATATATTTGTTTACTTGCTGTCTGTTCCATTAGATTGTGAGCTCCTTGAGGGCAGGGGCTATCTTTTGCCTGATATAATAAATGTTCATTGATTGGTTGATTAATTGGTAAAAGATATAAACTCATATTGTTTACATATTTAAAGCCTCATCAAAAGTGATTACATACTATGATTATGGATATGGCTGGATTAATGTGACTAATGGATGTCATTAAGTGGTTGCATTATTCAAATACAGGTTATTGAGATTTATAATAGTATTTAAAATGCAGTAATTGATTCCAGCCCAACGGAAACATGCAATGAATTTTTTCAAATAAATTTTACCTGTTTATTAAAGTAATTTAGTAGCAAATGATAAGAAATTTATTTCTAGCTCAAATTTATTACAAAGCAATAAAATAGTCATAGAATTACATTTTAAAAGGTAAACATTTTTAAAAATTAAAGAATAAAAATATTATGGAACATAGTGCCTAAAGAAAAGCCTATACTGATGTTATGACAAAAATCATGTTACTGTCATCCAAAATATTTTGGTATCACAGACTGAACTGTCTTCTCTTTCTTTAAATCTTCATACAAACCCTGGTAGGTGCAAAGAGCTTTATCTACATCTAGGTCCATGTGCATGCTCACATTCTCACACCATCAACCAAATATACTTGGATGACCAAGCTTTGCAATATTTTTCAATAGCTGGGCTAAAATAACATGAAAAATCAGTCTTCAAAAACAGCTTTAGTCACTTATGCTTTCTTATTAAACTGCCAAAGAACTGGAAACAATCGATGACTGTAGCCTCCCAGAGCATGAGAATTTTAAATCGATAAACAAGAATTCATTTTAATTTAAAATCACCTTCTGTACAACTTCCTAGTAAAAGTGTTAGGCAATTCTTTGACAGTTTACACCCAGTTAAAGTTTTTTCTTTCTTAGAAACTAAAGTTCTGGAGGGCATCCCTTTCCAGAATAAGCATGTTTCATCTACATTAAAAAATATATTGATCAGTACATCAACCTTCTTCAACTATTGTTTCACAGCCATATCCTCATCGCTAATAACTGCCTACCCAGTAATTTTGGTATTATGTAATTGAACTCAGTTTTTAAAGCAATTGAATAAACCAATGCATGCAGTAAAAGTCTTCACTATCTACTTCATTTCCATTATTCTTCACAACTTTAAATAAGCTTCAAGCTTTTGTCTTATTTTTTTAAATATTTATTATTTATTTATTTTTCATCTCCTTTTCTTTTTTTCAATTTTAATTTCCAGTTTTTCTCTCTCCCTCCTACCATTTGCCCACATGCTGAGAAGGCAAACAATATGATATCAATTATACATGTGGAATCATTAAAACATATTTCCATATAAGCCATGTCACCAAAAAAGCAAAATAAATAAATAAACAAATAAAGTGAGAAAATTATACTTCAATTTGCACTCAGAGTTCATCAGTTCTCTCTCTGCAGGTGGATAGTATTTCATCACAAGTCCATTGGTATTGTCTTGGATCACTGATCATAGTAGCCAGGTCTTTTACAATTAATCATTATTACAACATTGCTGTTACTGTGTACAATAATCTCTGGGTTCTTCTTCACTTTGCTTTAGTTCATGCAGGACTTGCCATGGCTTTTCTGAAATCATCCACTTCATCATTTCCTATTGCATTATAGTACTCTATCACAATTGTATGGCACAACTGGTTCAGCCAGTTGCCAATTGATGAGCATCCTCTCAATTTCCAACTTTTTGCCACCACAGAAAGAGCTGCTACAAATATTTTTTCTATAAATAGGATATTTTCCTTTTTCTTTGCTCTCTTTGGGATACAGATCTAGTAGTGGTTTTGCTGAATCAGTTTTGTTGCCCTTACAGAATGGTTGGACCAGTTCACTACTCCAACAACAATTTACATGAATGTACCTATTGTCCCTCATCCCCTCCAGCATTTGTCATTTCTGATACATGTGAGGTGGTACCTCAAAGTTGATTCAAATTGTCTTTCTCTAAATAATAGTGATTTAGATAATTTTTTTCATATAACTATAGATAACTTTGATTTCTTCTTCTGAAAACTGCCTGTTCATTTCCTTTGACCATTTATCAACTGGGTAATGGCTCTTATTTTTATAAATTTGACTCTATTCACTAAATATTGTGAAATGAGAAAAATCATTATCAGAGAAATTTGTTGTAAATTTTTTGTATTACTTCATTGTCTACGGTACCTTTCAGCAAAGGGTAGTTTCCCTGATCATCTCTTTCCAGTTGGTCTAATTTTACTTTTGCTTTGTCTGAGATCATGATTGTCACCCCTACTTTCTTCACTTTAGGAGAAGCTCTGCTCAAGCTCTTCATTTCAACTCTGTGTGTCTTTTTGTCCCAAGTGTGTCTCCTGTACACAACATACTGTTGGATTCAGGTTTCAAATCCATTCTGCTATCTGCTTCCATTCCATGGATTAGTTCATCCCGTTCACATTCATAATTATGATCACTAACTGCATTTCCCTCCATCCCATTTTTCTCTGTTAATCTTTATCTCTCTCCTTTTATCCTGTACCTCCTCCAAAGTCTGTCTTGCATCAAACCACTGCATCCCTCAATCCACCTCTCTTTATTAACTCTATTCATATCTCTTATCCCCTTCCCCTCCATTCTCTCTCTCTTTCTCTCTCTCTCTCTCTCTCTCTCTCTCTCTCTCTCTCTCTCTCTCTCTCTCTCTCTTTTTTTTGGTGAGGCAATTGGGGTTAAGTGACTTGCCCAGGATCATACAGCTAGTAAGTGTCAAGTGTCTGAGGCCAGATTTGAACTCAGGTCCTCCTGTCTCCAAGGCCAGAGCTCTATCCACTGTGCCACCTAGCTGCCCCTCCCTCCATTCTCTCTACTGAGTGAAATAGATGTCTATACTCAACTGTGTGATATATTTATTCTTCCCTCTTTGTTGATGTCAACTGCTTTGAGTTCCTTATGATTATTTTTTTCATGTTTACCTTTTTATGCTTCTCTTGAGTCTTCTGTTTAAATATCATTTTTATTATTTTTTTATTATCATTTATTTTATTTAGTCTTTTTTATCAGGAATGCTTGGAAATCCTCTATTTCATTAAATATCCATTTTTCCCCTAAAGGATTATACTCAATTTTGCTGCATAGGTTATTCTTGGCTGTAATCCTACCTCCTTCATCCTCTGGAATATCATATTCAAGCCCTTCAGTTTGTTAATGTGGAAGCTCCTAAATCTTGTGCCATAGCTTACGGCTATGGCTTCATGATATTTGATTTTTTATTCCTGGATACTTGCAATATTTTCTCCTTGACCTGGAGCTCTGAAATTTGGTTATAATATTCCTGGGACTTTTCATTTTGGGAACTTTTTCAGGAATTAATCAGTGTGTTCTTTCCATTTATATTTGACATTCTGAATCTAAGGTATCAGTACAGTTATCCTTGATAATTTCTTGAAATATGATGTTTAGGCTTTTTTTATTATGACTGAAAAGGTAGTCCAATAATTCTTAAATTGTCATTCTTTGATCTATTTTCCAGGTTAGTTTTTTTCCCCAATAAGATATTTCACATTTTCTTCTATTTTCAAGTTCTTTTGACTCTTTTATCATTTGTTAAAGTCTTGATGTCATTAGTTTCCACTTGCCCAATTCTAATTTTTAAGGAATTATTTTCTTCAGTGAGTTTTTGTACCTGTTTTTCCATTTGGTTAATTCTACTTTTTAAAGAATGTTTTTCTTCAGTGAATCTTTGTACCTTCTTTTCCATTTGGCCTATACTGGCTTTAAACTTTTCTTCAGTTAATTTTCATGCTTTTTTTTAAACCATTAGGTCAATTCTGCTTTTGAAAGTGATATTTTCTTCAGTGTATTTTGTGCCTCTTTTACTAAGCTTTTAATTCTCGTTTCATAATTTTCTTGCATAATTTTCATTTATTTCCCCAATCATTCCTTCATTACTCATCTTTTTCTTTAACACTTCCAAGGATTCTTTCTGGCTTTGGGTCCAATTAGCATTTTCCTTTGAGGCTTTGCTTATAGCTGTTCTCACATTGATGTCTTCTTCTAAATTTATGTGTTGGTCTTCCCTGACACCATAGTAGCTCTTTATGGCAAAATCCTTCCTTCTTCCTTCCTTCCTTCCTTCCTTCCTTCCTTCCTTTCTTCCTTCCTTCCTTCCTTCCTTCCTTCCTTCTTTCCTTCTTTTCTTCCTTCTTTTCTTTCTTTCTTTCTTTCTTTCTTTCTTTCTTTCTTTCTTTCTTTCTTTCTTTCTTTTCTTTCTTTTTTGTTTGCTCATTTTCCCAGCCCATTTCTTCACTTTAAACTTTATTGTTAAACTTGGGCTCTGCTCATGAGGAGGCACTGTCCCAAGCTTCAGGCTTTTTTGTGCTATTGTTCTCAGAGCTTCTGGGGGTCTGCAAGTTTTGGGTGTTTCCAAGGTGGTGTTTTCCTGGGAGAGGTGTGGTCACTGCTGTCTTGATCTTTGCTCTGATCTTTACCCAGGGATGGCCCTTGCTCCCCTGCAGCCACAAGTATTAGTGATCCTTTTGGCTCCAAGATCATGTCCAGGATCAGCATTCTCCTGCAGCTGCAAGTGCACTACATTAGGCCCTAGAATGTGACCCAGCGTTGTATATAGGCAATAGAATTGCCAATCTGCACCTGCTGCTGCACCTAATACCTATAAAAGGTCTTCTGTAATCTCTTGCTTTCCGGTTGTGTGATGGCCTTACTATCTCTGCATTAAGAGCTCCTGAAGCTGCTATTGCCACAATTATCAAAACTATCTCCAAGGCCGTCCCCTGTTGTTTCTGCTGAGCTGTAGACCTGTGCCCACTCTGGTGTTACAGACTTCTCCTGTGAACCTCCTACATTTTCTTAGGCTTGAAAAATGTCTCCCTCTGACCTTTTGTTGGCTCTGAAACTCCAAAATTTGATTTGAGGCACTATTTTAAAGTTGTTTGGAGAGGAATGTTGGGAGAGCTTGGCTGGGTCCTGTCTCATACTCTGCTATCTTGGCCCCACAAAGATTTTGTCTTAGTGATTGTTTTGCTAAGAGGATTATATTTTTAATGTAATCATCAATCCAAAATAGCTAAAAGATACTCCACTTCTATCATTGTAATACTTCTATTCCTTGGAATTGTTGGCAAATCACCAAAAGCTCAAGAAAATTTATCTTTTTCTTTTATTTCACCTTCAGGTTTTTATAATATTATTTACAATAGATTCAGACATTCATCTCATCCTCTTTTCCAGATATTATGACCATGCTTTTCCCATTTGTTCAAATATATCAAATATTTGTTCTAATGTAATAACAAATCTCTTTTTGTGTGTGCTGGCTATGTTTCCATTTGGAGTATTCTTTTTTTTATTTTATTAAGAGCTCTTAAAAAATAATACTACTGTTGGTAATATGGTATGCACCATCACATCCATATAGAATGATGGGCAAGTTCAGATTGACAATGTATCATAGTGGGATGTTAAAACCCAGACTACCTAACATTAGTTGCTTTAAATTAAATTTCTGCTTGCATTAAAGGGATCTGTTGTCACTTCATCATTCTCATCAAATTGAATGTTGTATTATTTGAACTCATATTAATCATTATCTGGCTGTACATCAGTTAATCAAGAGGGTGAGAGTGGGGATAAATTTACATTATACCCTAAATCTATCCAGGGCCCAAAAAAAAAAAAGGAATTTCAAGAATTGGTTTTTGCAAATCAAGCATAAAAATATTACTGTCTGAAAGATATGTGTGGATATATATATACGTATTTGTACAAATACGTACATATACATATACAAGTGACTATATATACGTATATATTTTCTAATAACACTCATACATACATACATAGGTATTTAAGCATTTAGTACGCCTTTGAAGATTTTGTCTTACTAACTTAGAAACAATATGCATGATAAATCAAACCATTTATTAATTACCATTATCACTAAGTCTTTTGAGAGATGGGAAAGAATCACAAGACAGTAGCCTCAAGCAGAAGTTTAATATCTCATTTAGGTTATTTCAATATATAATTAATTAACTACAATATAGTGCACACATGTTATAAGCATTCAAAGCAGGGGGAAACTACTGTGGGTATTTGAAGGAGACAGGACCCAATTTTGACTTTCAAGGATTCAAGAAACCCAAAAGATATTGAAGGCATCATCAATCCATCCTCACAGGCTCTTGACAGGCTCTTGTTATTATTTATACTTCTATTCCCACAGGATATTTTTGGTTTGCCATCTTTTTGTGCCTTCCCTTGACTTCTCTGCTATACAAACTGGACTTCCAGAGACCATATCAAGTATGAGCTAAGCCTTTCCACCCCAGTTCCTACTTCTAGACTATGCTCCTTCACTTTCACGATCTTCTGCTGTACCACCACATGGGTATCATGCATGCTATTGTCCAGCATTCCTCTTCTTACTCCAAGACTTGTAATCAAAACAAAACTACTCTTGCTTATGAGGAAAGTATGTTATTTTACTATGTTACTGTTCTACTCACCATCTATGTGACTTCCAGGACTAAAACACTCTTCTCTTGCCACTCTTTCCATATTCATGTTGTTTCCCTCTATTAGAACATAAGCTTCTTGAGAAGGATGATCTCACCTTTTTATTTTTATCTCTAGCACACAGCACAGTACCTAGAATATAGTAAGTGTTCAATAAATAATTCACTTACTCTCCTTCAGAGTTTTGGTCTCAAATTTTAAAATGTTGATTGAACTTTGATTCCTTGGTATGAAATGTAAGATTTTTACAAATCAGAAGTAATTGTGGAAATACCGAAAAAGTGATTGCATTTAATTAAATAAGTGTAACTAGAAGTACAATTAACCCATTTTCCAATTGTTCTTTCTTTTTTGCTGTGGTTAATGTCATTAGCCATAATATATATAACAGGTAAAATATATATAAGGCATCTTATGCAGCTAGTCAGCATTTCCTAATTATAGTATATGTAGAGTACTTTAGAAAGTACTATAAGAAATAGAATCATAGAATTTTATTGTACAATTTACCTTAGAGAGCATTTGGGCCATTAGACCCCAATCATTTCAAGTACAAGTATCTCTTTTTAAGAACAGAAAATTTCATAAATTCCCACCTCATAATAATTGTACTATTATTCATTGAACGAGGAAATACATAACATAAAAACTTCACTTTACTAGGAGATCAGTAATGTGTTTAAATGAATTTGCAGTTTATTAATTATGATAGCATCTATGTATCTTTTTAAAAATAGTATTGTATCCAATATATCTTTATCATGAGATATTATTTAGCAAAAAGGTATGCTTATTTATGGATTCACAGATGGCTTCATAGGTTCCTTGAAAAAACTTCTTGCCTCCCCCAGGAACCTTCAGTCCACAGGATGAGAACCATTTAACCCAGGTAACCCTCTTATTTAACAGATGAAGAAATTCAGACATTGACAGTTAGGTAACTCTCTAAGGTCACCTGGCTAATTAGTAGCAGAACCAAGATGAAACTTGAAGTCTCCTGAATCCTAGTCCAATATTACTTCAAAGAAAGGACCCATCTAAAAAAAATAGAAGATTCATTCTCTTCTATCTTAAAGAACAGGTAAGATAAATCCTGACATATTGGTGCTAGAGAAAAACATATTCATAAACAACTCCAGTTGAGCAAAGGGACATAAAATACAAAGTATTTACAGAACCAGAAAGATGAAAGGTGTATAAAGAGATTTTTACTGAATCTAGGATTAGCAACAGTACCACTGAATGACAGAATTTCAGAGCAAACAGAACTTCAATGGCCATCTACACCAGTGGTGGGGAACCTGTGGCCTTGAGGCCACATGTGGCCCTCTAGGTCCTCAAGTGTGGCCCTTTGACTGAATCCAAACTTCACAGAACAAATCCACTCAATGAAAGGACTTGTTCTGTATAACTTGGTCGCAGTCAAAAGGCCATACCCGAGGACCTAGATGGCCACATGTGGCCTTGAGGCTGCAGGTGCCCCACCCCTGGTCTAGACTAACCTGTACCTAGAAAAAATACAGCCCACAGGAGATCACCCAATTTTTCTTAAATATCTCATGCAGGAGATTCCATCTTCTTTGCAAGCAACCCATTTGGCTTTGGGAGAGTTGCAAATTATTAAGAACTTACTTTTTACATCAAGAATAATTTACTTTCTTGCAAATTTAACCCTTTGTTTTCCCAGTTCTGCTTTATGGGTCTGAGCAGAACAAGAACAATCTCTACAATACAGAAGTGATGATTTTTATAAATAGTAGTTTTTGTCTATAAAAGATGTCTAAATTCAGAGGAAATTATCATTTCATTATAGTTTAAATGAACTCTAAACAATTTAGGTGAAAAAAATTTAGAGAAAGATGGATTTCCCCAGAGATAAGGAAATTTAGAAATATTTGGTTATTATAGCAATGTAGTAAGTACTACTTTTAATAATATGTTTGTTAGTAAGACCTTGGAGATTTGGGGATGCAAGAATATATTTATCTAGCACACAGAAGTTGGGATTTATACATAACCTAGTATTTATTTCAATTATTAATATATTTTAGAATATTTTCTTTAGTTTCAAGGAGGCTTACTTAGGTGTTTGGCAGGGCTTTTTAATCTCTTGAGTGTTTTTTTTTCTCTATAAGAAAATTAGACATTGACGTTTCATTAAGCAAAACTGTAGGTGACATCTTTCATGGGAAAAAAAAGTAGCAGAATAATGTGAGCAGGAGACACACCCAGATATGTCTTATTTTCATTACAAATCAAACCCAGTAAGTTTTGTATCTATCTTCAAGACTAACAGTGGCCAGCTGACTTATCTCACTCAAGCAGTTTGTTAAGAAGCAGCTTACATACTTCCAGTTATATCACATCTTCTCAGTTTATGCATGGGTCACTAACTTCCTAATATTCTCTTTTGGTCCAAAGAAAACAGAGCCAAGAAGTGGAGGGCACGGCAGAGCCATCAATGGGGAAACTTCACATCATATGCAGATCATCAGCTGACACTTTACTATAAGGCATAAGTGTAAGCAAAGAAAGAAATGGATAAGCCATTCAAGAGTGAAAGATTACTATTTCACTTTTTTTTTTCTTTTGGAAATCTCTCCTGATTCCCTTGTCCAATATGTTTAATTTAAATTTAGAATTCAGGGGGAAAATAACTATTTTCCCCATATGTTTTCCTTGTAAAATACCCCCATTTAGAGATAGTAGGGTAGCAATTTCCTCCTTTTCCCTGCCCCCTCTCAAATTCTGGCACAGTTTGGTAGGTACTTACACTAATGTCAACTGTCCTGGACAAGAAAGCTTTGGGAGATGATTGTTACATCTCTGACATTATACAGGACACAGCTTCTACTTAGAATTAATATTAGCCAGAACTTCAATCAATCAGCATCTCACAGAAATATAAGACCAGTTTTTTTTTCCGTTATTATTTCAGGCCCATATCTTTTCTTGACAAAATATTCAAAGACTCTAGAAATGCAATAAGTTGGAATGAACAAAAGTAAGAAAGGAAAGGAAGGAAGAGGAAAAATTAAGTGTCTTCCATGTCACCATGTACTGTGCTCAGTGCTTCACAAATAGGTGCTGTTATTATTTGTATTATACAGCTGAGGAAACTGAGGCAGACAGAGGCTAAATGACTTGTACAGAGTCACACAGCTACTGAGTGTCTGAGTTCAGATTTGAACTCAGATCTTCCTCTTGACTCCCTGTTTAGCACTCCATCTACTGTGCAACCTAGTTGCCAATTTCTATTCCTTGCCCTCTGGAAATACACTTTTTTCTGGTGTTTGGAAATGTGAACCTTTTAAACTACTAAAATTCTTACATTATTGATGTGAAAGAAAATGTATGTGATACAGTGGTAAGACTTCTGCATTCAGAATCAAAGGAGCTACATTAGAATCCTGATCCTACCAATTACTATCTGTGTGACCTTAGGTACCTCACCTAACTTCTCTAGGCCTCAGTTTCCTCATCCATAAAATGAAGGCATTGGACTACATGACCTTAAAGGTCCCTTCTAATACTAATACTATGATACTTTGACCCTATGTGGAAGACATTTAATAGCTGTGTGACTCTGGGAAAGTCATTTAACCTCTGTCTGCCTCAATTTTTTCAGCTGTAAAATACAAGTAATAATAGCAGCTATTTGTGAAGCACTTAGCACAGTATGTGGTGACATAGAAGGGCAAGAGCTGATATTCTGTTTTGATGTGGAAGAGGGTCATTTCTTTTCAAATTTAGACTCAGAAAGACCTGGATTCAAATCTTCTGACACTTTCTAGCTGTGTGATTGACCATCGGCAAGTCATTATCTTGCTAAGCCATAGAAAATTCTTTGAGACTAAGTTATAATGAGCCCCGGTTTGTATTCATGATAAGTGGTCTCACATCGACAAAATAATGGGAATTATAGCAACAAACAAATGTCATTCCCTTTGAAAAGAAATGACCCTCTTCCACATCAAAACAGAATCTCAGATCCAGAGCTTGTCCTACACATAGAAGAGTTAGTAATTATGTGATATGTTGTGAGAGGTAGCATAGACTCTATTTCTCCTACCCACTCCACCACCACCCCTTAACTGTATACTGAAATCTTACCATTGGAGTCATACTCATAAATTAGGATATTGTCTCTTGAAAAGCCCTTCTACTTAGAATGAGAAAAGTTTTAACAGACTAGCTCAGATGCATTTCCCTTTGTTTTAAGGTGAACTCTCACTCAGCAAAGATCTCTGGGCTTTAGTAGAATAGAATACAAAATAAGTAAGTGTCAATGCCAGGATAAAGAACTAGCTTGTAATATTAGACTCTTGTATGTAATGGAATAGTGCTGAAAATAGAGACAGACCAGCATTCAACCTTGTATTTCCACAACTATTTTTGATTTGTAAAAATCTTGAATTTCACACCAAGGAGTCAAAGTTCAGTCAACATTTTAAAATTTGAGACCAAAACTCTGAATGAGGACAAATGAAATATTTATTGGGCACTTACCATATTCTGGGAACTGTGTTATGTGCTAGAGATTAAAATAAAAAGGTGTTTGTGAGGTTTTTATGCCCCAATCCATAGTTGATCTTTGTGAAGGTGCCATGTACAGCTGAGAAAAAAAGATATACTCTTTTCTATCCCTATTTAATTTTTTCTAGACATCTATAACTTTCCTAAGATTCTATTCATTTTCTTAACTTCTTTTTTATTTATTTAATGGTTAGATTTATCTATCTCTGAGAGGGGGAAAATTGAGGTCCCTTGCTAGTATAGTTTTCTATTTACTCCTACAATTTTTTTCCTTTAAGAATTTGGATGTTATACCATTTGGTGCATATACATTTAATATTGATATTACATCATTGTCTATGTAGCTTTTTAGCAAGGTATAGTTTTCCCTGATCATCTCTTTTAATTAAGTGCATTTTTAGTTTTGTTTTGTCTGAGATTATAATTGTTACCTTTTCCTTTTTCACTTCATCTGAAACATAATAGATTTTTCTTCAGCCCTTTATTTTAACTCTGTGTATGGCTCTATGTTTCAAGAACATTTCTTGTACACAACATATTGATGAAGTCTGGTTTCTAATCCATTCAGCTATCTGCTTCCATTTTATGGATAGATTCATCCCATTCATATTTAGTTATAATTGCTAACTGTGCATTTCTTTTCTTCCTATTTTCTTCTATTTATCCTCTCTCTCTCTCTTTATCCTGTCCTTTTCTAGTCTGTTTTGCTTTCCACTTCTTTCCTTTATCTACTTTCCCTTTAATCACCCCTTCCCACACTTCTCTTATTCTTATTCTTATTATTCTCCTACTTCACTGTTGGGTAAGATACATTTTTATACCCAATTGAGTGTGTGTCTTTTTATGTGTGTATCTATATCTATATTCCTCTTAGAGCCAATTTAGATGAAAATAAAGTTCAAGTGTTACCTGCCCTCCACCCCACCATTTTCCCCTCTACTGCAAAAGCTCTTCCGTCAATTCTTCTTTAATGTGGGATAATTTTCCTCATTATTCCTCTTCACTCCCTCCTCCCAGGGCATTTATCTTTCTTGTCCATCTTTTTTTTTAGATCCAAACATAATCAACTTACTCCTATGCCTTCTGTCTATTAAGAATCCTTCTAACTGTTCTAATAATGACAAAGTTCTTAAGAAGTTTCATATATCATCTTCCCATACAGGAATGGAAACAGTTTAACCTTATTGAATCCTTTATTTCTCATTCATGTTTACCTCTTTATGTTTCTCTTGAGTCTTGTATTTAAAAGTCAATTTTTCTATTTAGCTCTGGTCCTTTCATCAGGAATGCTTGGAAATCTTCTATTTAATTAAATATCCTTTCCCTCTACCCCCAGAAATATTATACTCAGGTTTGCTGGGTAGGCTATTCTTGGTTGTTATCCTAACTCCTTTTACCTTCTGGAATATCATATTCTGAGCCCTCCACTTCTTTAATTTGGTAGCTGCTAAATCTTGTACGACCCTAACTGTCCTCCATGATATTTGAATGGCTTCTTTCTGGCTGTGTGAAGTATTTTCTACTTGATCTGGGAGCTCTGGAACTTGGCTATAATATTCCTGATTTTCACTTTGGGATCTCTTTCAGGTGAAGGTCTGTATATTCTTTTGATTTCTATTTTTGCCTGCAGGATCTAGGATATTAGGGCAGTTTTCCTTTATAATTTCTTGAAATGTGGTTTCTAGCCTTTTTTGCACTGCAATTTTCAGAGCTAGTTCTAGGAATCGGGAAGTTTTTGGTATTTCCAAAGTGATATGATCCAGGAAAAGGTATGGTCATGCTCTGTGCTCTAGTCTATGCTCTAGTCTGGTCTGTGTTCTAGTCCTTACCTAGGAGGGTCTCTGATCCTTTGGGATCACAATTAATATTATGCTCCTGCTTTGAGATAGCAAGCAATATTGTTCCTCAGGGTCTTTTTTCCCTCATGACTGAAAGCGCTGGAAATTGGTACAGCCAACGGAGTTATCAAATAGCATCTGGTCCTGGATCCTCTGTAATCTCTTTCTGATCAGTTTTCAGGTCTCCTTAGAGTCTCCACCTTGAGAGCTCCTGAAGTTGCTGCTGCTGCCGCTGCTATCACCAACACCAAGTCACAGGACTGGTGTTGCATCCACATGGCCTCCATGCCAGCCTTCACCCATGTGTCACAAATCTCTCCTTTGGACTTCCTAAATTATCTTGGGCAGGAAGAACATCTCACCCTGACCTTTTATTGTCTCTGCTCCTCCGGAATTCGATTTTAGCAATTCTTTTAAAGTTATTTGGAGGGGGATGTTGGGAGAGCTTGGCCAAGAGTTTCCTCTACTCCATCACCTTGGCTCTGCCCTACACATCAAAAGATACTTTTGGAACATGGAAGACCTTATGGTGTAGATAGGACAGATTTTGGGGAGCCAGGCTTAGGGTAAAATGAGTGTAATTTGGGAGAGGATCACAGAAAGGTGGGAGAGAGACACAACAGGAGAGGTGAGATGATGCAAAATGTAAACCTAGTTCAGTTCCCCTTGCTAATATTAGGGTTATAGTTCAATGACATCCAAATGACAGGGATTATGAAGAGGTGGCATTGTCTAGGTACCCTAAATACCAGTCATTATATTATTTCTACAGAAAACACAATCTGAGTTCCAAACTACTGACTTGCAAATGAACCTTTGAAACACACATTGACTACTTATGCTCAGATTTGTAGCTGTTGTAGACAAACCTAAACTTGAAGACATAAATCTCACAGCTGGATATCTTCAAATTTCATGATTCTTGCCAAACTACCTGGACAAGCAAACTAGAGCGCTTTGAAAACTCCTGGGTTTTTTTCTACCACAAATTTCTCCAGCTCCCTTGATATATGGAAACCAAGAGCTATGCTGTTTCCTGTACACTTAATGATAAATGTATTCACCCAAGAAAAAGCTACCCTTATGCTAATACTTACTTAAAAGTGCATTATGGTTT
Organism: Phascolarctos cinereus; assembly: GCF_003287225.1. Classification (NCBI taxonomy): domain Eukaryota; kingdom Metazoa; phylum Chordata; class Mammalia; order Diprotodontia; family Phascolarctidae; genus Phascolarctos; species Phascolarctos cinereus. Next base: position 243,331,682 of record NW_027556098.1, read on the forward strand.
TGAAAGTGAATAGTGGATGGAAGATAATTCTCCTAGGTACCTTAAAATTGTGCAAACAGTATAAATTAGCAACTCACCACAAGCTTCAGTGACCTCAGAGGCATCTTAGGAGTCACATTCAATGGGCCAAACATGAACAGTTTCTCCAGTAACTATAAAATAAAAGCAGACTTTGATTTAACAGCAGGCAGGTGAGTTTTCTCTTTCCTCAGCCAGTCTTTCCCTCAACTAACAGCATTCTTCCATCCCCCATACACATTACACACAGCCTTATAATATACACACACATCCTTCTTACACAAGATCTTAGATCCTCATTCTTAACTTTTAGTTATGTGTGGAGAAACCATGCACACTCAGTACAAAGAGAGCAAAATGAGGGCACAAGAAAATCAGAATGCACCATAGTAGAAAGAGCTGCTAGACTTGGCTGGAGATAAGACAGGCATTATTATATAGTAGAAAATGTGTCGAATTTGGAATCAGAGGTTTGAAATCTGACTCTGACACTTACTCCCAGAATAAACATGGACAAGCCATGTAATCTATCTAGGCCTCAGTATCTTCATCTAAAACAAAAACAAAAACAAAAACAAAAACAAAAGTCCCTTGTGATCCTAGAGGTCCCTCACAATTCTAAATCCACTATCTTCAGTTGTCTCACTGGTAAATTAAGAAGATAAACTAGATAATTTCTAAAAATCCTCTTCATTTCCAGATTCTAGAACCCATGATCCACTGTGACCCTATTAGATCTATTTATTCTTATGACAACTTACCTTACTCACTATTACCTTATTACCTGAATAATTGGTAAGGAAAAACAATATCTTCTAGAATAGAGTACCCAAACTGATAGATTAGGGTCAATTTCTATGTTATATTGACTTCCCTTGTCTGTCTCTAAGAGCATTGCTAGCTCCATGCCCATCCCTTTAGTTTGTTTGGATTCTAAACACGAAGGGAACTCTAGTTGGGATCAGCAATGGTTCTACTCAGGAACTTCTTTCTTGTTGCTCTAACCTCTTTCCCTTTTACTCAGAGACTTCACAATAAGAAATCCTCTCTCCTGGCCTCCTGGATACCTCATAATCTCAAGACTTCAAGATATAGACAAGAAATGTCTCTTTAGGAAGTGGTTGATGACCAGTATTCTTGACCTGCCTTTTGTCTCAGATATAGATACGTTCATGCCAAGGGACCATCATGGAACTTTTAGTTATATCATATCTCAGAATCAATGTTCGGATTAGGAATAATACCCAAAGTTCTTAACTTCATATATAGATATACACATATGTATATGTAAGGCTGTATGCAATGTTAAGGGAGGTCTAGAACCTTTGGTGTGAGGGTTTTTTGAGCCCTTTTCAAGGCTGGTCATCTACCTTTAGTGTCCAACTGGTCACCAAACTCTCACTTGTGGCTCAGCAAATGGGCTAACCCAAGTTGAAGGTAACTGACAGACCTCATCTGTAGAATGATCAGCTAGGTGGCACCATAGATAGAGTGCCAGGTCTGAAGTCAGGAAGACTCATCTCCTTGAGTTCAAATATGGCCTCAGATACATACTAGCTATGTGACCTGGAGCGAATCACTTAATCCCTGTTTGCCTCAATTTCCTTATCTATAAAATGAGCTAGAGAAGGAAATTGCAAACCACTCCAGTATCTTTGCCAATAAAACACAAAATAGGGGCAGCTAGATGGTGCAGTGGATAGAGCTCTGGCCTTGGAGTCAGGAGGACCTGAGTTCAAATCTGTCCTCAGACCCTTGACACTTACTAGCTATGTGACCCTGGGCAAGTCATTTAACCCTGACTGCTTCACCAAAAAGCAAAAACAAAACAAAACACAAAATAGGGTCAGTAAGAGTTGGACAGGACTGAAAAACATCTGAACAACAAACTGTATATATAGTCATCCAAGGATGACACTAGCCAGTCTCAAGCATGATCGCTATCATTTTCTTTTACCAGTATTTATAATCTACCCTCAAACATGGAGTACATAGATGAGGGTTCAAATTCTGTCTCTGCCACTTGAACTATGTGACTTTGAGCAAGTAATTTAATGTACCTGGGTCTTAGTTCTCTCCTTAATAAAATGAGGAAATGAATTAATGAATGAATAGAAAAGCATACATTAAGAGCTTACTATATGTTAAACACTGAAAGTGCTTCAGACAATCTCCAGGACCATCTCTGGTTCTACAAAGTTTATGCTACCAAGGGTAGGAAATAAGGAAACATGATTTGAGTTTGGTTTGCTTGTCTTTTTTTGTTGTTTTTGGAGGGGAAGGGTTTGCAGGGATCAGTTTTCCCCCTTTTGCTATGGATGTGTCTGTGCTGATCCATCCATACATCCTCTTGTTCTTCCCCATCCTTGCTACCATATAAACCTGTATTCAGAAGACACAAAAGATAGCTGGCTAAGCTTTGTGAAATATTTGTTGAATTTAATTGAAAGGCACTGAGCCAAGTGCTAGATATCTAAAGATACAGCATGCATACAGTTAAATAACTGAACAAAGCTTAGTTATCTGGCTGCCGTGTTAATTACACCAGTATCCTGACCTCACAAGCAATGTGCTCCCCTACTCATTAGAGGCAGCAAAGTAAGGTAGAAAGTCAGAAGTCTGAAGTCTTGGGTTCTAATCCCAGCTCTGATTAGTCAAATTATGTAATCTTGGGCAAGATATATAGCTTCTCTAATTTTCAACTATTTCTTCTGCAAAATGGTTAAAATAGTTATACCAACTACCATATGAGGTAGTTATGAGAAAAGTATTTTTTATTAGTTATGTAAATGTCAACTAGCATTATTGACTCAGCATATGAGCCAGCCATTTAATCACTCTGGGTCTCAGTTTCCTAGAGACCTAAATGAACTTTGAGGTCCCTTCCTGCTCAAAACCCTATGATCTAATATATTCATTGAGGAGCAATAGGAGGGATTTGCCTACTTCCTAAGCAACCTATGTCAAAGGGTTGTTGTGAAGGAAGCATAAAACACTCTACACACAAAAATGCAAAGGACCTCTGATTTCTTTGGCATTCAGAACAGCTCTCTACCTCACACCCATGGGATCAAAGGATAATGGATTAAGAGTTAGCGAAGACCTTAGAGGTGATCTAATCCAACTCCATCATTTTATATTCTTCAGTCCTTGAGGAAGTTAACCTACTCATCTTTGGAGCTTCCACCCTAAGGCCTCCCCTAGTTAGTGACTATGTATGCTGGCTGACCCTAGACACCAGATCATGCTTCTTTCAGCCTTATATCATGAACAGCTATCCAACTACCTGTCATTACTGACCCGCTCTTCCACACTTATACCAGGACCTTCAACAATAGACCTATGACTCTCCCCACCTCTCTACCTCTCCAGAACACAACTCTCTTCCTCTATATGTACTGTCTTCTCCTATTCAAATGTAAGCTCCTTAAGAGTAGGGACTCCCTCTTCTTAATTCATTGTGTTTCCAGGGCTTAGCACAGTGTCTGACACAAAGTAAGTACTTAATAAATGCATTTTTGTTTATCACTACTATATAAAAAGCAAGGACAGAGATACAGAGATGTACAAAAATGGCCCCTGTCTTCTAGGAGCTTATATTCTGTGCTCTAAGAGAGCTGTCTTCCTAAATTATGAAAACGTAACTCTTTGCTGTGATTCTATGCATTTTCATGCACACTGTTATTGAATTGCTGCCCCAAGACCCAGATAGAAATAGGTCTATAAAACATTCCTTGAGAAGTATTCATCAATTGCCATCTTGATTCAAGATAAGCATAAATAATTTAACTCATAAAATATGTCTAGGCTTACAAATACCATTACTTGGACTTCTTTTATAGTCAGTTTCTGTCTCAGCAATCTCTTCTTGGCTCATAGATCAAACCCATTTTGTGCAAGCTGCAGTCTTGTTACCTGGAGAAAGCTTGGGAATGTGCTTTCATGCTCAGTATGAAATAGTTGTGCGAAACTTTGCTAACCACTTGGACCCCAATCCACTGAAATCATTTCCATACCTAGTGGGGCAATGTTGAGAGACAGTCAGTAAAGTCAACACATACTCCAAACAAGGCTACAGGGAAAACTAGAGTCAGAGAAACCCATCCAGCTGCTTCAGAGAAAGCTTCTGGGCACCAGATTTAGAAAGGCTCCTCACCATTCACAAATATCTCTTTTGCCCGATTGTTTGGCTGCTTCAGTCATGGCCAATTGTTTGTGACCCTCATTTGGGGATTTTTTTTTTTTTGGCAAAGACACTGGAGTGATTTGCCCTTTCCTTCTCCAACTCATTTTATAGATGAGGAAACTGAGGCAAACAGGATCAAATGACTTGCCCAGGGTCACATTACTAGTAAATGTCTGAGGCCAGATTTGAGCTCAGGAAGATTAGCATTCCTGACTTCGGACCCAGCACTCTATCCATAGCGACATCTAGCGGTCTTTCTGTACCCCATAGGTCACATTAAACCTGATCTATGTTATATTCAACAGCATAGAATATCGAACAGGAAGGGACTGAGTCCAGGTGAGGAAACTGAGATTCATAAAAGCAATGACTGCGCCTAATTAGGACTAGAGTTTGACTCACCCAGCTCCAGGGTAAGTGCACTTTCCTCTAGAACACACTGTCCCACTTGCGTTTAACTTTAAGGTATAGCCTCAAAGGAACTGAATTCACTATACTGAATAATGAGATACAGAGGAAGTAACTCAAATGAAAATGCAGTGGGCTTTCCCCACACCCCTTCTCTCTCTGCTGCATACTGTGCATCATCGTTAACATCATCACCCCAAACAAAAATTGATGTAAGAAGGCAGGTGGGATTCAAGTGGTTGAAAATAGCACTTGGCTTTTTGTATTGGTAAAAATAGCACTTGGGCATTAAGGAAAGAGAATTCATTTATGAAAATACATGGAGTCATTCTGGAGAAGTGGTTTTATTTAGAGAAACTACACAGTTAAAAGATTATTGTTTTGTGTATCTGGGTCAATGATTCTCACATGAGGATCCAGTTTTAAAGGCTCGATCAATATTGCCTCCTGTCTTTCTACAACAAATTCCTAGAAATCTGCTGCATGGATACAGCTGGCTGACTCAGAAAATGAGGAGACAATGGTCTGTCTGACAATGAACAAAATGCAATGAACTATCTTGGTCAAGCCCTGTCTATGTCTATTTACAGCCTGCATGTCATCATTTACTTTTGTAGGGAGTCGATCAAGCAGCCTCAAGTTGGTTTACCTTTGAAAAGGAGTCCAAGATCTTAAAGAAATGCTATAAGGCTGGACGACCATATGGGTCCTTAGAATCATAAAAATGACTCACCAGAATGTCAGAGAATTGCCAGGAGAGCAAGCATTTATGGTAGCTCCTTAAGGCTGGAGACACTGTATGCATCCTATATGTCACTATGTATCCCTAAAGTAAGACTAACTAAAAATGGTTAGGTATGAATTGTAATAATTGTTTATGGGCCCCTGTAAGTCCTTTATTTGCTTTCTGTATTTTCTGTAAGGTGAAACAAAGGCTATATATTTAACCAGTTCAAACTGGCTCATGGAAACTAATTGTTAAATTTTCAGTGTAAGCATTTAGCCAATTTTGTTGTTCACTCATTTCAGTCATGTCTGACTCTTTATGGGTCCATTTGAGGTTTTCTTGGAAAAAAAAATTGGAGTAGTTTGCGGTTTCCTTCTGCAGCCCATTTTACAGATGAAGAAACTGAGGCACACAGGGTTAAGTGACTAGTGCAGGGTCACATAGTGTCTCAGGTCACATTTGAACTCAGGTCTTCCTGACTCCAGGCCCAGTGCTCTAGCCATTGAACCACCTAGCTGCCCTAATGTGAAGGAAGTTTAATGTTATTCCTCAGTAATATGTCATATTTATGAGTAGGTTATCAAAAGAGAAATAGCTGTCTACCGTGATTTTAATCTGATTATCTCTAGGCATTCCTTGTTCAATTGTGTTTGATTCTTTGTAATCCCATTTGGGATTTTCTTGGCAAAGATAGTGGAGTGGTTTGCCATTTTCCCTCTCCAGATCATTTTATAGATGAGCAAACTGAGGCAAACAGGGTTAAGTGACTTGCCCAGAGTCACATAGATAGTTGGTGTCTGAGGCCAGATTTAAACTCACAAAAATGAGTTTTCCTTATTCCAGGCCCAGTATTCTATCCACTGCAGGACCTAGCTGGGCCTGGAGTCAGGAAGACCTGAGTTCAAATCCAGCCTCAGACACTTAATAGTTGTGTAACTCTGGGCAAGTCACTCAACCCTGTTTGCCTCACTTTCCTCATTTATACCATCAGCAAATGCAACATATTAGGACTTGATTTACTGTTTTGTTGATTATGTAGACTTAAGAAAAAAAGAAAATGTTAATTCAGATTAGACTTAAAGTATGGCAGGCATACTTTTTTATTTTGGGGGGGGAAGAAGAGATGATTGTTAAATATTTACCAGCACACCCTTGGCTATACTATGTCCAACATGCATTTCAACTTGAAAACTTACATGGAAGGTATGTCTCTCTGTGGAAGCCTAGATATTAGCAATATTCTGAGATTTTCAGAAGAAACTCCAGATAAGAACAAAATGAACCTAGTATTGCAATGGCGGAGGGAGTATGACCCAAAGATTGGACCTCATTGATGTAAATCCAGATCTTAGGGTACTGGGCTATGGCTTGCACTTTAAATGTACAAAGATGTTCTAACAATATCGAGCTCTGGAAGGCACTTTTAGAGTTCATCTAAAGGGCACCTCTCCCACCCTTGACCAAAAATAACTGCTTTACACATTTGCTAAAGTACATTAAATTTCCCCCTATGGATTAACACTGGATCTTATTGCTGTCATGTATATTTTGCCTGGGTCAAGGCAGTTTATCATCTGAGAAGGGTAACACATTCTGAGCTAACGTTAGAAGGCACTTAACTAATTATTGAATCATAATCATCCATGTTCTTAAGGGTGACACCTGTTTAGCTGTAAGTTGAACCAGATCACCTTTAAGATCCCGTTTGCATTTGAGATCCTATGATATTCTCTAAATCCAATAATTTCTAAGATTCCTTCTAGCCTTAAATCCTAAGACACTACAATCCTATCTCAGAGATTCTGATGAAGAATAATATTCAAGACAAGAAGTAATTTTCTTTTAGAGCAGATCAGAAGCAGAAGTCATAGCCACAGCCACTGGTGGAACCTTAGGCAACCAGGTAGCATCATGAGAGCACTAGGGACCTGGGGATTAATCTCTCCTTGTCTCTACCTCCTGGTTTCCATGGCTTTCTTCAATTCCCAGCTAAAATCCCATCTTCTACAGATAGCCTTTCCCATTCTCTCTTAATTCTGGTGTTGATTATTTCCTTTCTGTTGTATATGGCTTGATTGTACATGGTTATTTGCCTGTTGCCTACCTCCTTATATTGTGAGTTCCTCAAGGTCAAGGAGCATCTTTTGCCTATCTTTGCATCCCTAGCTCTTAGGTATCTGGCACATAGACACTTTATAAACGTTTACTGACTTTCCAATTGACTGAGGAGAATTATCAAGGGAAAGTAGGATAGAACAGAAAATCTTCACGGATTTCTCAATTCACTAGGAAAACACCCTGTCTGTTTCCCCTAAACAGGATGAAGGGAGTTTCACTAAGCTACACCTCTTTTAGGTTCAAAGAGATCCCAGCATTGGCATTAAACCTCATGAGACTGGGTGTGTGAAACTGGCAAACCATGAGGTCAAGTGAGGGTGCGCTAAGTACACCTAACTCAGAGGCAGGTCTAGAAAATTAGGTCAAATTGGCCAGACTTCATCGGTTTACAAGTTGAAACAGCTTGGCTTTGCATAACCTTGATCCAGAATGATGATTAGTGGGTCTGTTCTTGTGATAGAAGAAAACATTCTGCAGCAGCATGCTTTGAAAGAAGAATTAGCCCTATCCCAGCACCATATCCCTGGAGTCCAGTAGCAAAGGTGGCTGTGTAAGTGGCACTGGGAAAGAGTTGATTCATTTCCCAATGATGAACAATTCGTTCAGGCAGAGGACTGAGAGTGTGCTCCCTAATTATTAGCTTATACTTAGTCACCCTGGCAACTTTATGAAGTAATCTCATCTCATTACTTTCATTTTACAGATGAGGAAAACTGAGGTATGGGAAGGACTAGCCATCATTACCATTAATTAGTATTTGCTGAATAAGTACACATCAGATGCCTGGGATTGTACTAGAAACCACTTCAAAGTGGTTTCATAAAGTTTCAGGATTTGGAACTGGAAATGGAGCTTAAAGATTATATCTCAAATACTCCAATGGATCTCATCCATGTGGGAATCCCCTCCAACAATGGAGCGCACAACCCATACACACCTGTCTAGCCTGAGCAATTCTTATACACAATTTCCATAATGTATCCACAGGGATATACTAGAGACTTTTGTGAGCAGTGCTTCATTTGGACTCTGACTCTATTCCAATCAGTATTAAACAGTTTGATATGATTCCTTAGGGGTAGTGATGATAAGTTCTGTATATTATTAGATCCTAGAACTATGAAATGCAGATTGTACGTTTACTTGTTTAATCATAGGAAACTAACTAAAGGGCTTCCAACTTTGTTTTCCCTTGTTATGGTGACCAAGCCTAGCATGGCAGAGGTGACTCAATTACATGGAAAGTCCCCCAACTTCTTTTTGTACCTCTGGATCACTCTTTCTTGTCCAACATGAGCAGGTAACCATCTTATGACTATCTTATGACCACTTAGTCAATGAAGATGCCCCATACTCCACCCAACCCGAGACTCCTCTGCTGATATATGATTTTTTTTTTGGTTCATACATCATTTTTGGCCCTCAGAGTAAGGTCTATCAACTAATGGGATTCTGTATTTTGTATGGTCCCTCTACAGTGTTCAAGTATCAGATCTGGTATTAAGCCTTATGAAAATAAGACCCTAGAAGAAGAGGGCATTTCAGATTATGAGGAAGATCTGAGGTCCACTTCATTAGAGGAGACCATGGACCCTTTAATAAAGTGTCATTGGCTCAGAACTCTGCCTCATTTTCTTTTATTGTAGATTGGACAATTTTAAACTCCACACTTTCCTTGAGTGGTCTTGGCTTCCCAAGGATACTAGTGAAGCACCTAGGCTGCTCACAAGTTATCTCTTGTTCTTACTACACGATCAAGTCATTCTCATTTTGATAACAGAAATATTATGTGTATATATATACATACATACATACATACATATATATACATATATATACATACATACATATATATACATATATACACATACATACATATATATACATATATACATACATACATATACATGTATACACATACATACATATACATATATACATACATACATATATACATATATACATACATGCATACATATATATACATATATACATACATATACATATATACATATATACATACATACATATATACACATATACATACATATATACATATATACATACATACATATACATATATATACACATACATACATGCATATACATATATACATATATATGCATACATACATACATATACATATATATACATACATATATACATATATATACATGCATACATACATATACATATATATACACATACATATACATATATACATATATACATACATGCATGCATATATATACATATATATACATACATACATATGCATATATACATATATACATGCATACATATATATACATATACATGCATATATATACATACATACATATATACATATATATGCATACATACATATATGCATATATACATACATACATACATACATATACATATATGCATATATACATACATATATACATACATGCATATATATACATATATACATACATACATATACATATATACATATATACATACATATATACGTATATATACATACATATATACATATATATACATACATACATACATATATATATATATACATATATATACATGCATACATATACATATATATATGTATACACAAAATATATGTGTATGTGTAAACATATACCTATACAGGGATGATAGATAAGACTCAGACAGACAGACAGACAGAGAGACAGTCAGACAAGTTCTGAAGATTGCTCTTGAAATAATTACACAGTACTGACAATAAACATTCTGTATCTACTTGAGTGAGGATAGTCTGAGTAAATTCTTTTGGGTGACTATTGAGATCATTTAGAATGCTCTATAATGTTCTGCCTCTTGATTCAACTGTCATAACTATTATCCTTTAATAGGAGAATCAGCAGGACCTCCCTTTCTAATAAATTCAATTTGGATTCTGTCCTGGATATCCTCCATCAAAAGAGTCTAACATTTTCAGCAAGCTCATCTCCTAGTTTTATGCCTTGTTTGACAGTAATAATCAGAAGGTCATTGAACAAGCTATCTTTTGATTTAATTTGGAGAATGTTATCTAGTTATTTGCAGAATTTTTCTACTTCTTCATCCTTTGCAACAAATATTGGAGTATAAGCTGCAGTTATTTTCATAGTGGTCTTTTTTGCAAATACTTCACATAAGCTCTGTGATATGAGATGACCAAATGTCACTGAATGATTTAAATTTTTTTTTTCCCTTTGTTGCCTTCAGATGCATAGTAAAATCAACCTTGTCAAATCCTTTATTTGCCTCTTGCCTCTCCAAGGAGAATCTGTAATCCAGCCTTCCATTTAGCTGTAATTGATTTCTGACTTCTGGTTTTGTGTATGATAAGGATGTCAATATTGACATGAACAGTTTTCTGTTCCAAGTTCCACTGTCTGGGTTCAATCAAAACAATTTTTTCTCTACATGATAAACTTTCAGATACTTGAAGGCAGCTATTCTATCCCACCTAAGCCTTCAACCAATCCTAACATGGCATGGTCTCAAATCCCTGCACCTACATATGCAGACATCCAAACTTCAAGAGTCAACAGCCAATAGAAAGATTACAAATTAATAGTTAAAATAATGTCTGCCTAAAACGGGGTATGTGTGCAACTGTCAAGCAATCCTTGGACTTTATCTGAACTTCACAAAAGGGAATACTATTTTTGAGCAGGGGGCAGCTCAGTAGCACAGTGGTCAGAGTGCCAGGCCTGGAGTCAGGAGGACTGAGTTCAAATCCGACCTCAGACACTTACTACCTGTGGGACCCTGGGTGAGTCACTTTACCCTATTTGCCTCAGTTTCCTCTTCTGTAAAATAAGGTAAAGAAGAAAATGGCAAACCATTCTAGTATCTTAGCCAAGAAAAACCCAAATGGGGTCACAAAGAGTCAGACACAACTGATACAGCTGAACAACAATTTTGGACTGGCATATTAAATAGTGACAAAGCTACCAGCTGTTGCTAGCAACAGTGAACCAATGTCATGTAAGGTAACTCAAATTGACATGAGATATTGTTTTTAGCTTCCTATTATGCATCTAGACTCTTATTTAAATGGAACTGATTTTCAGGAAAATAATAAAAATACCCTTTATTGGTACTCTTTTTTTTGCCATGCGTTCTGTTCAGCCATCCAATCATGTCTGACTCTTCATGATCCCATGGACTATGATGAGCCAGGCCCTTCTATCCTTCCCGTCTCTCAAAGTCTGTGCAAGTTCATGTCCGTTGTTTCCATGACACCGTCCATCCGTCTCATCCTCTGCCACCATCCCCTTTTCCTTTAGCCTTCCATCTCAATTCTAATGACACCATGCATTCTAGAAAAAGACAACAGCTACCACCTCCAAGGGTATTTCCTTTTCACCTTTTCTATCTTCTACTGCTTCTGCTACAGAAAACAGAGCAGCTCTTGACATTCTTCTCTATCTTATACCTAAGAAATGCCTTCCCTTTTTATGTCTCTGCTGCTACTCCTACACCTAGTTTAAACAAGTACTCCTCTCGACACATGGGTTAAAGAGATTTGAGACTCCTGCCCAACCTCTGTGCTGACTAAGACAATGGCTTATTGCCATTATAGTCCTTTCTTAAATAACTGAGGAATTATCTTCCACAGCGAGGGAATGCTTAATATCAGCATGGTGCCTGGTAGATATTAGGTGCTTAATAAATGCTTACATGTCAACTAACTGCCTTTGTCTCTCCAACTTTGAGACACCAGGTTTTTTCCTGCTATTGGCTATAATATGAATGGTAGGGCAAGATGGTGTCAATGTCATTACAAAATTTAGCAATTAAATAAGATCTAGGAACATCTAAATTCAATACCTACTTTGTCACAATGTTAATTGTTTTAATCTCCACATCAGTTGAGCATTTATGGAATATCATCTTAACTACTAGCATCTCTTCAGTTTATCACTTTGTTACTCACTCTATAATAAATACCCTCTGTAATTCTTTCCTCCTGTGTAGACCTTAGGTCTCATCCAGTCTCTTCCTCTTCTCACCCTTTTGAGTAGCTTTCAAAATCCATTTAAGGGAAATTCATTGGTCCATCTTATTCAAAGCAAATTAGGCAGCTTTTTAGATCACAAGGGAGGAACAACAAGGAACACATTAATATTTTTATATAAATGAATATGTTTATACTAGGAAATTCCAGCCAGGTGAATATTGTTTGTGATAGATCAAGTTGCATGGTTGATGAAAAATCACAGCCTTGGATGAACACCAAAACACAAAGAGGTACAGATTTCAAACCTTGGCTAAGGAATACAACTACCCTGCCCTACCTTTAAAAATTTCTCATGAAGATACATCTGACTAAAATCTAAGTATATTTTATTTGCCTTAATGTTCTAACCCACCAAACTAGAATTCCTGTCAAGAAAAGAAGTGAAATTAGCTCAGCCTAGTCTGTTCTAAGTCAACCCAGCACGGCTCCTAAAGATCACAGCTTTCTTGTCTAAGTCCTGTGGAATCAACGCAGTCCACTAGTCTGTGGCCTCTAGAATTACTGTTTTTTTATTTCTTTATTGAAAATTAATTATATTTGCACATCTTTCATCTTATGGCACATTACTTATTTTCCAAATGCATTTCTCAAACATTATTAGTTGCATTTCCAAGATCACATCTTAAATTATATTCAATCGCATTTCTTTCACTAAATAAAAAAAAGTTTTAGTGTGAGCAAAGATCTTTTTAGTACTATTAAATAAAATTTTTAAATATTAATTTTTTTCATTTTCTCATCCTTCTAAATGTCTATTTTATAATGCATATAACATATTGATACAGTATCTAACATATAAAAATATATAATCATTATTATAAATTAATTGGTTAGCTCTGAGCCCCCACCCCTGTTTATTCATAAATAGGGGAAACTTCTTTTCCCATAAGCTTTCTATCATCTTTTGGTTTCTTTCAATATCACCCTGTTCTCCTTATTGGCCTCATATGTTTAAATAAAAAACAATAACATTGGCTATATAATTTAGAAAGATTATAAATAACAATAAAAAGACATTCAAACATTTCAGCAATGTATCATAGTAAGAAAGCTTACAGCTAAAGTCATCATAAACAACTTCTTACTTGTGCTGAAACGCAGGCCCAACTCAGTTCTCTCAAGATGGCAGTAAAAACCTCTCAAGAATTCTCTTTGGGATACCTTCTCCATGGCATAAGATTTAAATTCTGTGATTTCCTTTCTAAGATTCTACGCCCACTTAAAGATAAAATGTACCCTCTGCTGGAGTGACTATTGAAGCTGGGGCTACTAAATCTAGGGCTATGTCTGAATGCATTTGTCATTCCCTTCCTAACTATTTCAAACTCTCCAAGAACACGGAGGCCAACCTGGTGAGTCAGTCTATACATATGCCATACGTGCAATCTATATTATGGCATATGTATAGACTGACTCGCCAGGTCGCTCCTCCAAGTAAAAGTCATAACCTAGACTAGTTTTCTCCAAACTATTCTGAATACATACCTCTAGCAATGAGAAGGTTTTAAGTACATACTTCAAGTTATTTGTAAATTAGATTTATATAATACTGTAGAAATATATTATATGCAGTATAAAATGAAAACTTAGGATGAGGAAAATTTAAAAGATTAAGATTTTAAAATTTTGTTTAAGAATACTAAAAAGCTTTTTGTTCACACTCAAATGGGGTTTTGTTTTTTGGGGGTTTTTTTAGTGAAAGCAATGTGATTGTATATAGTAGAATATATTGCATAACATGAAAATCTGGACTCAACACTTTGTGACACAGCCATTCAAAGTTCTGCTTCTAAATTCAGATTTTTCAATATTTTTTGTTTGCTTTTTAATACTCGGTCTTAATGGCTGTCGAGGCTGAAAAAGATACTTCACAAAGATACATAAATGTAAATGGAAAAAAATGTAGCCTTTGTGGTACTTGTTAAATCATATATTCATTATTTTAAAAAAAAAACCTATTTGTTAAGTATGCAAAGTTTTGTTGCAATTGTTTTCAAAATTCAGCTAGTAAATTTGCATGTTCTCTGAAAAGAGGGGTAGGTATGTAGATGGCGAAGCCTAATCCAGGTATACCCTGGTTGTAGATGCTGGGTGGCCTTTTCATTTGCTTCCAAGCTATTGGACAGGTTGGGGTTTGGGTGGAGAGGGTCTTGGAAAACAGTTGCTGATGTGAGAGTTCTGCGCTCGTCTACTTTAGGCCCAAAGCCATAGATAGCAACAACCACTTTGGGAGTTGCTGTTGCTGGTGTCACTGTGGTGCTTGTATCTCTTGGGCCCTCATTAGCATAACTCCCGCTAGCCTTAGTAGGAACCTGCTTTGTACTCCTACAATTCATTGTAAAAAAAAAAACCATGGGAGGAAAGGTGGGTTAGAAAGAAATTCACTGTTGACAGAGTTTGGGCCAAGGGCCATAGAAGATACTAATACTGCTTCTGTTGCTGCAGAGGGGTCAGAAAGGGAAGATGGGGCCGGGGTGGAGGGAGTGGAAGGCAGATTATGGCTTCCTGTCTGTCTGCATGGCTGCCTTCCCCAGGAGGAGCTTCTATGGTTCCTGACTATCCAGGGCACACACACTGGGTTATGCAGGGGAAAAGGAGAAGGTGGAGCAAAAGGCAGTAGCTTGTGAGCTGGCTTAACAGCTACGCTGCTGTCTCTAGTTCTAATGTTTTCTTCCCATATTCCAGTGGATCACCTTGTGCACTCCCCAAGTTATCCGAGTAGCTCCCATTCCAATAAATTATCTCCATGGTTCCTAAACTGTGTATTGCGGTGCCAAGGGAGATGTTGTAATACCCCGACATCTGTCTGATACACCAACATCTGTCATATCTGTCTGATACCATACACTGGAACCACTAGTTCAAGGTAGCTCAGTGTCAACATTAAATCAAGCTACATTCTTTTCGATGAATGTTTGAGCTATGTTTTTTGTTTACTTATACATTTGGCTACGCCTATAACTTCTTGAATTATCTTGTTCACAAAGACATATCTGTGGGAAGCTGGGGATGGATGATTGTTGTGATAAAAAGCAAGTACTGCTCAAAAATGAATGTGGAACAGGAAATGAGGGTGGGAGTGTCCAATCCGATTCCAGGGTTTGAGAAGTTGTGCAGTGCCAACAGGCACACACACTGAATTAGTAACACTGATTATTTAAGAATGGGATAAAAATATAGTTGTCCTTTCAATTCACTTGCAATTTTTTTTTCAAATGGCTACTAGGTTTTGGATAGAAATAATTTTTAATAAATAGCACTGCTAGAGTTTTTGTTTTGGTTTGGTTTTTGGCCTAGTAGTGCGGTGAAAAAAAAAATAATACTGAGACACTAATGGCTCCATGATTTAAAAAGTTTGAAAACTTCTCATTTATTTGATCATCCAACCAATAAATAGCATGAAAGTGTGATGGTGATAAGCCCTGTACATGTATATGAGACTAAGGGAAGAAATATAATATTCAAATTATATCTATGATCTTTCCAGATTTCAGGTTTCAGTCAGAGCAAGGCCATGGAGGAACGGCCTACTTAGTTATGATTTTCATGGGTTTTGGGGGGCAAAGGGGTGCTTATAGGATTTTAGAATTATATATTTGAAGCACCAGGAAACTGCTATGTCATGTCCTGATAAACTCGTATTTGCCTGAAGAAAGCTATATATTTGAATCCCCCATCCCATTTTTCTAGCAATATTTTTAAAATAACAAAAGAAGCCATAAAAAGATTTATCTCCCACCCTTAAAAAAAAGTCCCAGTAAACCATAAACACAATAGCTTTGTTATCACTTTGCTGTGTTGTGTCTATGTCTGTGTGGGTTTCGCAAGGGGCGGAGAGGGGAAGAGAATTGGGGGTATTTCCATAGGATGCACAAAACATGCAAAAGGACAAAAAACTAGAGAGGAACAGAACCATTCACTAAATGAAAAAGACAACTTAGAGAACTTTGTAAATCTAGTGTTTTTTAGGGATATCACTTTTTTTTAGTCCAAATAGTTTGAGGGCAGTTGGAAATTTAATATCCAAGATTAATAATTTCTACTAAAATATCCAATATACATAAAAGGGGGCAGGGAGAGTCTTAGGTGTTCTTTCTTTATCTCTAAGAAGTAGTTGGAAAGCAGCTTCCTGAGAAGGAAGGAAGAGCCTCAGTTCTCAACAATGCTGTCCTAATTCAGTGTAGCTTTCCAGCCATCAGCTGAAGAATGTCCTCCCATGTAGCATCAGCCAACAGAAAAGGTACTAGGAGCAGGTTTTGGCTATGGCTACACAATTGGAAGATTTTTCTTGGAGGGGAGGGGACAGAAATATCAATTAGGCAGAGGGAAAATAGTCAAACCACTTGTTGGACATGGTATAGAATCAAAGTGACTATTTGATTGAATATTCAGTTTAATATATCAAAGTCTATCCTTTGGGGGGGTACTTAGAGGGGTCTGCATTATGTAAATACAGCCTTAGCATAAGGATAATTTCTCCACAAGAGCAGGAAGAATTCACTATGGACATGCTGGACAATTATCTAAAAAGGACAGCTATCTGTATCCTATATGCTCCCAGTCATGACCCAGATATGCTGGCCTTTATCACAATAGACCTAGAGCCAATCTCAGAAGCTCTGTAGTCCAATCTCTTTATTATACAGATAAGCAAACCGAGGCAAAGGAGGATCAAAGTCACATGAGTGACAAGTACCAGAGGCAGAATTTGGACCCAGGTGATCTGACTCCACTACCAGTGTTCTTTCTACTGTATCCCACTGCCTTCTTTGACAATGAATGCCATAACTGAACATGAGGGATTGAGGTTAAGCATTGGTCTTTAAGTTCCTTCCCCCTTTTCCCTCCCCTCCATGCAACAGGGGAACATGACAACAGCCCGCTTTCTCCCCCATGTGGTAGTTAGAAGAAGGGAGACATGTTCACCTTTTTGTTTTCTTATGTTCTTAATGTTTACATTGGTGCTTTTAAAGTCTTATTCATTTGTTGGGACAACTTATATTATCCCATAAAATGTAGCTTAAGTAGGATGGCTCTCTTCCCTTAGAAGGTGACATCAGTCCATTGTACATGTTTAGTCCACATTTCAATTTTGTTCTGAGTCATTCTTTTTAAAAGCTAGTTTGGTGAGGTATTTTCTCTGGCATTAATTTAATCTCCTGACAATAAGGACTTGAGCTCAGTAATTACATACCTTGTCTGAGACATCCTTGTCCTTTGAATCTCCTGAAATTCTCACAGAAAGGAGAGGTAAAGATATGACTGCTAATGGACCTAATTGTATTTTATTCTCGTGGTTCCTGCTACTCATACCCTGGATCATTTCCAACAACATGGACACATGGAGGTTTGGGCAACCAAATATGAAAACAGGACAAGGGTGGAAGGCAGTGGAGTGAGAAAGGGAAATTAGAAGAGGGATTAAACATATCATAGAGAAATAAAAGCAAGGGGAGGGACAAATGCAAGAAATGGTGAGGCTTTCACCATAAATCGGACACATGAGACCATGAGTCTGATTCTCACAGAAGCTTCGGGACAGAATGAAGCCATTCCTTACAGTAACCTTGATCTAGACTCATCCATAACCTTAGGGTGAAACTTCTCCTTGGCTGAGCGTGATTTAATGCAGTTACTGAAACTGCTATAACTATAGCTGCTATTGTTCTCCTCCATAATGACCAAGAGGCCAGAGAGTTGGCCGCCATAATGAGAGAATCAAGTGGAACACAGAACAGAGGAAAGGGGAATCATTTTAGGGAAGTGAATTAAATCTGGCATCTTGGGAACATATGAACGAAGAGAGCAAAATCTTATACCCCCAGGCAGCAGTAGGAATGACCAACCATCTCAGAGAGCAACCAAAAGTACATAATAGGGACAGAAACAGCAACCAATAGTGAAAATTACTTTGACAGTCCCACGGGCCAGAATTCTCTTTTGAGTCTATCTGTTTCTTAATAAATGAAGAGGAGAAGGAAATCCTACTACTACCACTAAAACTAACCAAAAATGTAATTTTTTACAGTTTACAAAGTGTCAACTATGAAATAGGTAGCACACACTTAGTTATTCCCATTTTATGGTTTAAGAAATGGGTTCACAAAGATTAAACGACTTACATAAGTGTCAGTGGTAGGATTATGAACCCACATCCCCTCTGTTACCAAGTTGTAAATGTTTGACCCTACAACAAACACCTACTAGAACAAAGTACTATTCCCAATTAAAGCCTACAGGTTAGGGCTACCTTATAGTTATGTACAGCCTTATAAACCATACCAAGCACTGTAAAATGTCACATTTAGTCTCAAGAATTGGGTAGGTAGTGCATAGAGCACTGAGCCTTGAGTCAGGGAAACCTGAGTTCAAATATGGCCTCAGACGCTTACTAGCTGTGTGACCTCGGACAAGTCACTTGACTCTGTTTGCCTCAGTTTCCTCATCTATAAAATATGCTGGGGAAGGAAATGGTAAACCACTCCACCATCTCTGCCAAGAAAACTCCAAAAGGAGTCCACAGAGTCCAACATGACTGAAAAAAACTAAATAACAATACTTCCCTAGCATATGCCACTCTCTCCCCATATTAAAAGGTACTCTCTGTAGAGTTAGTCTCTATTTTAAAAAAAAAAATTAAAAGATGAGAAGCTCTTTGGTTGAGATCACTGTGTTTTTGGGTTTTTTTTGTTTTTTCTTCCTCTCTTTCTAGCTGTCTTATCATTAGGGCATAGAATCTCAGAGGTCTATAATGATTCTATTCTCCAGCCAAACATCATTATGAGGGAAGAGACAACCAACCACAGGAAGAGTTGGAGGCCAGGTGAAAAGCATGATCTCACTCTGGAAGCAGGTCCCTTATTTCACTGCTTGAGGAGACAAAAGTAAATCCATGATAAGACTTCATGAACGAATACCTGTTTGAACAAACACTGGATTCCTCAGTAATTGAACTAATGCTAAGTTTACCTTTCACAAATCTCACCTTTGTACTGACTATCAAGTACAACAAATACCAGAAGAAAAGGATCTCCTTTAACTCAGAAGATGTTACTAGAAGGACTTGGGTGAAACAAATAAAATAAAGTAACACCCTCTGAAAGTTACATATCAGGCCTTCATCTTCCCCCTTCCACAGCGGGAAAAGCCAAGCCCTTTGTGCCATCAGATCATGGCAGATTAGCTTCAAAAGCTTCTTGGAGATCATACAGTTGCAACCTTCTAAACCACTATGACCCAGATATCCTGACTGGGGCAAGAGTTCTTTCTACAGAATCAACTCCACCTCTTCTTCTTAATCCTCAACTATATCACTTAGTGCAGGAGGAAGGAATCACCTTGTACCACCAAGGTTTAATCTGATTTTCCTTCCCTGAATCTAAGATTGCAAATATTGGGTTATTATTTCTTACATGGCTTAGCTTTCCGTCTTGCAGACCCAGGCCGAAAGAACACTTTTTTTTTCTTGGAATTAAAAAATAACAATGGTTTAAGCGAACTCAAAGTTCATTTAGATGTATCTTAATTATTCCAATGGAAATCTTAAAAGGAAAATTTGACTCTGCAGCTAAGCATAAAAAGGAAGCATTTGCTGCAAATGTCAAAACCGTTTTCTCTTAGGGAAGTTAAAAGAGTTCAAAATTCTGTATCTGTTTCCATATGGTTCCTACCCTCTTATGCTTATACTCATATAATGTATTTCATAGTTATTTTAATTATTATGCATAGTTATAATTATATATATATATAGTTGTAATATATATATAATATATAAGTTATTCTAATTCATGTTTTAAATATTCAAACATATCTGAGGTAATTTTTCAATAGAAAAAAATTTAAACTTTACTTATGTTGTTTTTTCAAAACAGTTTTCCTGAAAAAAACATATTAACAAAGGGTCTTACATTCTAAATATGTAGGGCATTAATGAAAATATGTGAAGCCAAGGCCCTTTCAGGGGTGTGCTAGAGCCAATTCATTCTGGCTCACAAGAAACAATTGTCGGAGCAGCTAGGTGGTGAAGTGGATCCACCGGCCCTCACCTCCAAAGTCTCTCCCTCTTTTCCACTCCTCCCCCCTGTGTGAGAAGGCAATGATTTCATACAGATTATGCATGTGAAATAATGCAAAATGAATGTCTATATTAGCCATGTTGCAAAAGAAAACAGACAAAAATAAAACAAAAAAATAAAGTTTTCCAAAAGTACACTTCAATCTGCAGACTTCATCAGTTCTCTCTCTGGAGGTAGAGAGCATTTTTCATCATAAGCCCTTTGGAATTGTCTGGGATCATTGTCTTGATCAGAGCAGCTAAGTCTTTCACAGTTGATCATTCTTACAATATTGTTGTTACTATGTACACTGTACTGCTTCTGCTGACTTCATTTAGCATGAGTTCATATAAATCTTTTAAGGTTTTTCTGAAACTATCATTCTTGTCATTTCTTACAGCACAATAGTATTCCATGGCAATCATATACCACAGCTTGTTCACCATTCCCCTTTTGATGGGCATTCCGTTGATTTCTAATTCTTTGCTACCACCAAAAAAAAAAAGAATTGCTACAAATATTTTTGTACAAATGGGTCTTTTTCCCTTTGCTTTGACTTTTTGGGGATACAGGCCTCGTAGCGGTATTGCTGGGTCAAAGGGTATAAACAGTTTTATAACTTTTTGAGTGTCACGCCAAATTATTCTCCAGAATGGTTGGACTAGTTCACAACTCCACCAATTAGTGATTCAATTTTTCCAAATCTCCTCAAGTATTTGTCATTTTCCTTTTCTGTCATGTTACCAATCTGATAGATGTGAGGTGATATCTCAGAGTTATCTTAATTGACATTTCTCTAATCAATAGTGATTTTGAGCATTTTTCCATGTGACTATTGATAAGAAAGATAATTTTAAACATTTACCTGCATACCCTGCCATTACCCTAAAACATAAATCATCAAAGTATATGAACTAACAGTTCTCAAAAGAAACATTTCAAATTATTAATAACCATATGATAGATTGCTCCAAGTCATTAATATAAGTATAAAATAAGTTTAAGATTTCATATCATACCCAAGAAATTGGCAATACCAAAAAATAGAAATTATTTGTTGCTTCAATTAATGCAAGAAGACAGACAGACACTGTTGTTGGAGCTATGAATTATTTCGATCATTGTGGAAAGCAATTTGGAACTTTGCTTTGCATGCAAGTGATTAAAATACTCATATTCCTTTGGCCTAGAAAGCTCCACTGCCAGCCACATACCCAAAAGAGGGAAAAGACAAGGAGAGAGGTCCTATATGTATTAAAATATTCCCAGTAGCATTTGTTTTTGAAGTAGCAAAAGACTGGAAACAAAGTAGGTATCAATTATTTGAGAAATGGCTAAGCAAATTGTGATAATTAATGTTACATAGAACATTATTGAGCCTCTAGAAATGGCAAATGTAAAAAATTCAGAGAAACATGAGATAACTTATATGAATTTACATGATGAAATCAGCAAGCAGAATCAATCAATTAACAAATCAACAAGCATTTATTAAGAAAAAAAAACCTGAAACCGATATAATTTTAATGACCAAGATTAGCCACAGAGAATAGATGAAAAAAGAAAAATAATGTGCCCCTTTTCCTTCACTGGAAAGGTAAAGGGCTATAGATATGGAATGCTGCATGTGTAGGCAGACATGATCAATGTGACACAGCCCTGGCTGAACTGTTTTCTGTTGTTTTGATTTTTGTGATTACAAAAGGTTTACAAGATAGTGGGGAGAATATTCTGAAATAAATATGAAATTTTAAAAGGCATCAATACAAAATTAAAAAGTTAACAGACCTATTAGCAGACGAATTTTGTTCCTTGAAAATATGTGCCTAAATACTCACTGATGACTAGTGTGGAAATAACCAGGGCATGATGGTTAGCACAAGAAGAAGAGAGAAACAGGACAAAAAGAGAGCTAAAAGATTCCACATGACAGAATGGTGAAACCTATAGAGAGATGAAAAGAGTCAATACTTGTGATAGATGTTGACTACAAAGATGCCTGTATATAGTTGAAGGATTATTACTCTCTATGTTCTCATCTCAGCTTATTTTAATTTTCAGATAAACAGACCTTCAACTTGAATTCTTTGGAGAGTATAGAGTCCCATGACTCACAGCCATAGAACATCAATGGAAAAAACATTTGTATTTTTTTTAAATAAGTCTTTTTTCAGTGAGAAGCTTGAGATTGTTAAAAGAACTTTTTGATTTCCCAAAGGTAATCCAGCCCTCTCTCTTCCTTCTTATCTCTGGGCCCGAGTCATAATCTATTGTAGTATCCATCCAACATACATAAACTTATGAACAAACTTTATAGATTTTCCAGCCAATTGAATATCAGTCTTGATGGGAGACACTCTTAGCCTATGTGGATTTTCCCAAACTACTTGACGGCAGAGACTGTTTCCTTTTTGTCTTTTTATCCCCAACATCCAGCACAGCTCCTGGTACGTATAAGGTACTTGAATACTTTTTGACTAAGTAGTTTATTAGAATGTTAAACTAAACTCTTTTATATAATTGTGAATACCATTAAGGAGCTTCTGTAATGGTGGGTGGCATGCTGTATTGCATTACAAAGAGGGAATTATAAAAGAAAAATGGTATAGAGTATGTCATCATAAAAATGCATTATATATATGTGTATATATATATATATATATATATATATATATATATATATATTATATATGATCAAAAAAGAATATGGTCTTGTCCACCTTGCATAAGCAAGAGATAAACAAGGGATAGTCCAAGGGCTTCATTGGTGTCCTTATAATATCCAAATTCAGGGAAGGACAGCAATTTATTGGACAAACTCCTTGTTGTGAAGCTATGCATGAGAAGATAAATAAGAATTGATAGGTTGTGATTTGTATCACTGAAGGATATATCAACATCAAAGAATATTGGAGTATGAATGGATTCATCCCAATATCTTCTATATAAATGATTTGAGGAAAACCAACTAAGAAAACCCTTGCCTCCCTACTCCCTTATAAGCTCTTCTTGTTTGGAGATTTTTATGTGCTTGAGTTTTCAAGTAATGACCTTCCCAATCTATCTTCTTTAAAGAGAAATCATTTATATTGGGTTTGGAATGATGAGAAAATATGCTGAGATCAAATACAATACTGACTTGCCTGTGATCATTGAATTTCTTTGGCAAACATCTGTTCCTTTTATGAAGGATCTTTCTGTTTTCTTTGCCAATCCTTCAGACCATTTGGCTCCAGAAATGACTCCAGTAACTTACAGATATTCTATAAGCATCCCTTATCTATTTTTTTCAATGTCTGGATTACCCTTAAAAAGGATGGAGGAAAAAGAACAATCCAATTTTTGCAACTCAATTTTAATTTTAGTTCTCTCTTCTATCATTGTTAACATTGCAAATGGTTTCAAAATAACAAACGTTTACATTTATATTGCTCTTTCTGTCCACAGATTTCAAATAGCTCTGGAAACATCTATGGATCCTCACGTTATTTATCTGTCTTACAAAAATACTATATCCAATTTTAAAATGTATTAAGCCATAGATATTGCAACAAGACTGCACAGTAAGCCAGAATTTCAAATAGAAACTAGAGGGTTATAACACCCTCTATTCCGACCAAGAAATGTCAGTTTCACTTGTAATAAAGTAGTTTTCTGGATTATTTGATGGGAAGATGGTGGAGAGTGTCACCAAACTAAAGTCACACTAGTGCAAATTATTAAGCATAATGAAAAACATTGTTTAACTTCCATTTAATGTTATTTCCTACATAGATCTGAGAAGGACATAAGTTCACTTGGAGTATCGTGGCTTCCATGCCATCTTTCTTTCATGATCAAATAGGAAAATCATCTTCAGGAGTGTACAGGTGCTTTATCCATAGAATCATCATGGGACCACAGATTTACAGCAGGAAGGGACCTTTAAACAAAATGAGTCCAACTTCTTCATTTTATAGATGATAAAACTGAGATGCAAAAAAGTTAAATTACTTGTCCAACATACAAATCTGAACAGGATTTGAATGTAGGTGTTTCTGATTCAAAGTCCAATGTCTTTTCCATTAATCATATATATATATATATATATATATATATATATATATATATATATATATATATATAATGTATGTATATGTATATATATTTCTGAGGATACTCTTGTCGGTGGCAAAATATTTTACACAGTAGGGAAGCACTTAGAATTTTATTGTACAGATAATACATATTTGTAAAATAGTTTAACAGCAACACAGTACAATATAGGAAAATGAGTATTCCAAACAGCAATCTTTGCAGGAGTTGATGAAACTCCATTTGCAAGATCGAGTGTAACTGTATTGTAGATGTGTCATTTAAATTAGTTTGGAGCTGTCTCTGATTCTATTGCCAAAGTAGATGCATTCCAAATCTATGGGACAATTTGGAAGGAGCATAGTGAGCTAGAATATGAAATAGAAAAAAGAACAGAAATTAACCAGCTTAGCAAGGGGAAGACCTACCTCACACACCTGCAGGTCACGGAGGGGAAAAGATGGAGACACTTTCACTTTCTATCTCATGATCATTCATGATCAAGAAGGGAAAGAAGTTTCCCCCAGCTTGCTGAACAAACAGAATTCATATTAACTGGCATTCATCTTTTCCTCATGTGCTTTCCAGTCTCTATTTATGCTCCAGGTTAGGAAGCTCACTCAGGACTGTTGCCTCTATCATCATGGTTCTGGGCAGTGTGAGACATGACATGACTCTTCATGTATTCCCAGGTCAACTACATTGTGCCATGGTCATACTCTTTTGTCTTTTCTTCCAGATGTTCAAATCACAAAAAAAACAAACAAAGGAAAGAAGAGAGGAAATAAAAAATGAAACTGCAGCATAAAGATAGTTTCATTTAATCCTACCACATAAGCAGCTAGGTGGTGTAGCAGATAGAGTGCTGGGTCTGAAGTCAGGAAGACTATCTTCCTGATTTCAAATCTGGCCTCAGAAACTTACTGGCTGTGTGACTCTGGGCAAGTCACTTAACCTTGTTTGCCTCAGTTTCCTCATTTATAAAATGAGCTGGAGAAGGAAATGGCAAACCACTTCAGTATCTTTGCCAAGAAAACCCCAAATGGATACATGAAGAGTTGGAAATGACTGGAACAAATCCTACCCACATGACTTCTGAGCACAATCCTAGTTAAAAAGGGGAGCAAATCAACTCTTTTGTACCAGGCTCACTTTTCAGAAGTTGCTCTGCCAGTATTCTCTCCTCTCCTCTCCTCTCCTCTCCTCTCCTCTCCTCTCCTCTCCTCTCCTCTCCTCTCCTCTCCTCTCCTCTCCTCTCCTCTCCTCTTCTCTCTCTCTCTCTCTCTCTCTCTCTCTCTCTCTCTCTCTCTCTCTCTCTCTCTCTCTCTCTCTCTCTCTCTTTCCTCCCTACACACACACACACACACACACACACACACAGGCCCAGGTAAAGGTATTTAAGGACATAAGCAAGGACAGGCAGGGGCCCCAAGTTACACTGATATACTGTGTCTTGGGTGTGAGGAAGACTAGCAAGCCGGCTCCCTTGCACATGCTCTATCTTCATTCTCTGCCTACACTCTCACAGTTATCACAAATGTCCTGCTGTGAAGCATCATTGTTTGTACTCATACCTCCAAGGCCAGTCTCCCAAACCACCAACTGATACACACCAGTTATAAGGCTACTTTCTGACAGTCTAAACCACTCTCACAAGATCATAGACAGATGGACAGATGCTTCATCTTACATCTTCCTTCATACATTAGGAGACTGTATTTCCTTTCCTTGTATTTCCCTTTCCCCCTTTCAGTTCTATAGCATTGCAAGTTCTTCTCATTCATTCATTCAATAAATATTTACTGTTATTCTTATAAAATAAAGCAGATATGAATATAAAAAGATATAGTCCCTGCCCTCATAGAGCTTAGAATCTAATAGATATGCAAAGATAAATATAATACAAATTAAGACATAATAAATGCATAAGAGGAGCACAGAATGCTATGAGAACAGAAGAGGAAAATGATCTTCTGTGTCCTTTCAACAATCAGTCTCCTCTTCAACAATCAAATCCTACCTGTCCCTCAGCTCAAGTTCTATCTCTTCCAAGAAGACTACAACCAGTCTCTCCAGGACATCTTAAATGTTTCATTTTTTTAAACTCTTATAACCATTAATGTTTGAAACAAGCACTTACATAATTTACATATCTTTTCCTGGGTTGCTATTAAACTGCTTCACAAGTATTTATTTTTCACACAGTAAAATTGTTAAGGATGCAAAGGTGAGGGACAATGTCTTCTATTTCATCAGTATGCCCTACAGCATAAAGCACAATGCTGAGCACTACATAGAGACCACAGAGAGATGAAATGTTAAATCTGCAAGGAACTGTAGATATCATGTAATGCCATCCCAATATTTTTCATTTTAGGAAACTAAAGGCCAAGAGAAGGCAATCAACCAGATGAATTTAACCACATTCTTCATAATTTATGTTGGAAATGCAAGCAAGATGTTATTAACTTCATATTGTAAAAATATACTTAGTATTCAGATATCATTATATACAGACAGTAATAGGTATGCACATTATAGGTCAGCTTAGCCTGGAGCAGTGGGAAAAGTCCTGGATTTGAAATAAAAAATTTCTTTTCAAGCCCCTACTCTGACAAATAGCAGTCAAGTGATCTTAGGCAAGTCACTCCAATTCTCTGGGCCTCTGATCTCCCACTCATAAAAAGATACGATTGAACATAATGAGTTTTGAGGTCCCTTCCAGCTCCAAACCTATGAACTTATTATGATAATTAACTATTGACTCTAATTACATTTTCATTGAACTTGAATTGAATTGATGAGAAATATTCCATATGAGTATAGACGACAGTACAGAGAAACATTTTGTTCCAAGTTACACAACATTCATCAATGTACACATAACATGGTTAGATTCAAAGCACACCAGGTATCTACTTCACAAGTGGGTGCACATAGTAGAGTTGTATACAGTAAACCAAGTACATAGGTTGCATGAAACAACATATATATTAAGAGTTGAAAACTCTCAAAAAAATGGAAGAAATATCTCACAGAGTAAAACAGGTGCCAAACTCTGCAGGGGATGACAGACAAGCCATCTGGAGTCTGCTTCTGTAACTAGGGTTTGTAAAATAAACTTCCCTATTGGGACTGAAAGACTCTTTTGGCTACCCTCAGGCACAATGCCTCTGTGCAGCAGCATCACATCACATGTAGACACAGTCCCCAGCAGGTAGTTATAATTCATTAGGGCTATCGCTGAGGGCAAGATGGAAGCAAGTCTAGTAATGCAAATGGTGGGATATTTTCCCTAGAATTAGAGCTACCACTACTAGGTTCTCACTCTGGCAGTTTTCAATGAGCCTCTGATAGTTACAAAGAAAATGGTCTGAACCAAAGAGTTCATAGACCAACAGCTGCTCAAGAGGGCTTTTCTCTTTGAGCAGATGAGGCAGGGATGTAACAAAAGGCAAGGAAGCTTCTCTCACCTCTAAAATGATGGGTTGCTGCTAACTGCAGAGGGGGAGTTGACTCAACATCATCTTAGGGGAGAAATGAGCTTTTTTTCCTACAAAATAAAAGGTACCCGAACTTTTTTCTATTTTCTTCACTTTCTCATTTTCTCATGTAGCCAGCCTCCACAAATGTCTGAGTTCAAAAAGGTCCTAATAGTCTATAGAAATATATTCTATGAGGATAGGATCAGAAGGAAGACCTGAGAAGAGTAAAAATGGTATGCAACTTCAGCATCAAGTGGGACTCCTAGACATTTTTACTCTTGCCTGTTGCAGTGGGGTCAATTATAAAGAGTTTCTCTCTAATATTAGTATATTTGACAGTTGCCATTGCCGAGAAGTCTTTCTATGGGAATAACTGAATTTAGCTCATTTCCAGGGTCTTTAATTCACTGCAAGCAGTCAAGATTTCCAATAAATATTTGACAAGCCAGCATATGGATAGTAAGCATTTAAGAACAGAAACAAGATTTGCTCCTGAGGACTAGGTAACAAAATAATAACACCATTTTCCTTCCTTATCCCCAGAAGAAAAGTCCCCACCCTCAGAGAAACAAAACAGACAATACTATACACAGAACACCAAGAAAGACATAGTATCATGAATGGAGTTTAGGACATGGGTGCAGGGCAGTGTCCATGGTCTGGCCACTCATATCAGATCTGCCCACTCCCCTACTTTGTTACCTTGAACCCAAGACATTCCGAGAGAGTATCCTTTCATTTAGATCTTGGATCCCTGTTTAGAGGAATCAACTTCCTGTTATCACATATCTGATGTAGTACACATGCCCTCTAGTACAAAAAAAATCTACATCTTGTGTAAATTTCATCTGGTACATATGTACAGACTGTACATATACAGTATATATCATGTGTCAAAGTAAACACAGCATAGTTATGCACAAAGCACATATGCGGGTATACAGAGTATAATATATAGTAGAGTTGCATGCAATAGAGCAAATATAGACAGAAATATAGATATAGAAATATATTGCATAAAGGTAGAGACAACATCAAATAGCATGTTAGAGTTGTAAATAGTGCACCTTACATAACACTATGGTCTATGGTCTATGGCAAGGATGGGGAACCTGAGGCCTTCTAGGTCCTTGGGTGCAGCCTTTTGACTGAGTCAAGTTTTATAGACTAAATTCTTTTATTAAGGGGATTTGTTCTATGAAATTTGGATTCAGTCAAAGGGTGGCACTTGAGGACCTAGAAGGCCACATGTGGCCTTGAGGCCACAGGTTCCCCATGGTCTAGGAATCATCTTTCCTCAAAGGTAACACACAGTTCTGTTCCAGGAGTTGCAACATGGCTACATAAGTAGCATTTTCATCCAACACCACATGATGAATGATGACATGTCAGCCTGGTTCCTGACTGGTTAGTGTGGGTATGTCGTCAGTGACATGCTATCATCTCCATACCCTTAATCTCTTCTTACGTAGGTAATAAGATATTCTCAGGTCCATTGACTTAAAATCCCAAATCTGACACCATGGATAGCCTAGGATGAATGGTATTGTTTCTAGCCCCTAAGTAGTCAAGTTCTTTCAGTGGCCTCTGTTCCTTCAGAGTTTCCTAGTTGGAAAATCACAAAAGAAAGAGTTAAGCTTAGGATTCATTCCCCACCCCTTACAAGCAGAGGTCATTCTCAGTCCAGGATAGTCTTGGCATTTTTTTTTCCAAAGAATGCCAAACTTCAACTTCTATTTCACTGAGATTTGTCTTTGATATGGATCATTGTATGGTGCCAGTTACCTATCTCTAAATGGTGGCCTTCTGGGGAGCTGATTCCTTAATTCTCCCTCCCTTCCTCCTATGTGCCACAAAGTTCACTTCACTTTTCTCTGGACAACCTGCTTCCCTTAGGAATCTGCCACTGCTAGGTCCACATATACCAACCCCTGCCCCCCCAACTCCTAGTTCCTGCAGCTTCTACTCAAGACAGCACAGTCATGCAGATTGTTACAGCTCCCCCAATCTGCTGGGCTCAGGCACTTTTCACAATTCAGCATCAAGCCTTTAGTCAGACATTCCTTTATATCTCTGTTCCTAGCTTTCCTTCTTAACCTTTCCCCTCAGCCAAAGTTGGTCTCCTCTAAACAGCACCTGCCTCTTGGAACCCATAGTATTGTGGGAAAATGAGTCTTTCAAAGTGAGAATTTTCATGGAGCACTGGGCTCCATTTTTGGGGTGCTCAGATCCCTCCCAGTTCATTACAGGAAGCCTTTGCATTTCTCCTCCAAAAAACATGTCTTGTGGCTGGTAAAGTGCTAAATAAGGCAAAACAAACACTCAAATAGCTAAAAAGAACCTCACCTTTCCTCTGTTGAATTCTGTCATTTAACTAGACTTCTGGGACTTTGAAGAGAAGTATATCTTGTTTGAATAAGACACAAAAGACTGTGACATTCCGCTGGACCACCATGAAGGGTCAAGAAAACAATAGCAAATCTCTTCCTTAGAGAGGGCAATGAAAATTATTATAAACTCTTAGAACATTGAGTTTCCAGCTGAAAAACAAATTCATTTCATCAAGCATTTTAAAGTGCCTACTATTTTTCTAGGCACTAGGGATACAAATATGCAAAAAACACAAGCCCTACCCATAAGTAAACTTAAAAGCTATTAGGGGACATTAGACATCTTTACACAGATAAATATAATGGAAAATAAAACATGAAAAAGGCATAGAAGAGGTACAAAATACTATGGGAAGTTAAATAAGTAGAGATCACTTGGAGCTGTGGCAACCAGAGAAAGCCTGTATCCAGGGAAGGACATGGAGAGAATGGTATTGCATTTATATGGGACAGCTGGAGCAAATTCACAGAGGCAGTAAAGCTGTTATTAGTTTAGAAATTTTATCTTTTGAGCTGTTTATCTTGTTTTTACTTAGGAGAGTACATGAACAGGACACTGTTAACTTAATAAACACAATCACAATGATCTCTCATTGAATCATTAGCAAAATGGTCAGAGCAAGAGACTCCAAATGTCACTGCAATAGCTCATTTCTTTTCCCCTATTTCTTTCACTATCTTTTCTCTAAGTACACTCCAAACATGTATTTCAGGTACAGAAGACCATAAAGGCCACGTGAATGAAATAGCCTCTGTAACTGTGTTGAAGATAGTCCTACAAGGCCTCAATTCCTAAAATATAAAGTTTGATTTGAGAAAACCCACCAAATAACCCTCTCCTGGAATCAGAACCACCAATGCCTACTGTCTAGGTTCAGGCTTAATCAAGAATTGATGTTAACACAATCTCTTTCTGAAATAGCTAACTATACTCATGTTCTATGCCTTTGTTCCCACTGTTCACCCAGGTGCCACCTCTTAAACCCCCTCAGTTATTAGTTCTCCCTTCCTCCTCAAATCATCTTGGATTTGGTTATCTATTTATATTGTATCCCTGAGTAGAATATAAGTTTCTTCAGGGCAGGAACTACTTTTCTTTCTTTGTAACTTCAGCTCATATTACAGAATTTGCATATAGTAGGAACTTAATATGTGGATACTGAGCTTATTAGAATCAAATATTTCTCCCTACTTGTACTCTTTATATGCCTTTTATTATCCACAGTCTAGTCACACTTGAAAGCCCAATTCACCTCCCACTGAATCTGACCACTTCAGGATACAATGAGCTTTCCTGTCTCTGAACCCCTACGGCACTTCAAATACACACAATTTGTTAGAAATGTGTGCAGACATGTATAATTTATATCCAATTGCTTGCCATCTCAGGGAGGGGAGAAGAAACAGGAGGGAGAGAATTTGGAACTCAAAATTTTTAAAAAGTGAAAGGTAAAATTGTTTTTACATGTAATTTGAGATATATATATATATATTTCCAAAAAAAGCAAAAGAAAAAGAAAGAAAGAGAGAAGTGAAGGCAGAGACAGAGAGGGAAAGGAGTAGGAGTGGGGGACAGGATAGGGATATAACCATTAGTTAATTCAGACAACTCTACCTATACCAGGGTTAAGGAGAAAAGAATAATTTAATGGGTCAGAAATGCAAAGAAGTATTGGTATATAAATGTCAAATCAGCTAACCTTTGGCAATATTCACATACAAGTCCAAGGGGAAAATGAATGAGCAAAGACCCAGGTTGGTTCCAGGGAGTACTGGGCTTGTTTGGTTAATCACTGTACTCTTTTCTGTGTCTATTCTTTTCAGCCATAGGGACCATAGCCATCTATAGAGCTGCTCAGCCTCCAGAAGAAGCAGTTAGGAGGTCACGTAGTACGGCAAATTTCTGAATATAAATGCCAATGTGTCCATGGGACAGTCCTGGGCTGTTTCAGAGCCCAGACACAGAGTACTTCAAAAAGCCATCTGAGTAATGATGACTTAGCCCAAAGTAGCCTTCAGTAACTGAGCTCAATCAGTCCCTAGAGATGGAGTTTCTAGTAAGTAGTGTATACCATTATGTGACACAACTAGCAACTAATTTATCCAGTTTGCTAATTGTTCATGATTGAATCTTGTCTCCTTGCCTTCCAAAAAAGAATGTAAGTTCCTCAAAGACTGACACCAAATCCCCATGTAAAGCCCTAGAGCTCCTTTTGTTGTTCAGCTGTTTCAGTCATGTCTGACTCTCAGTGACCTTATTTGGAGTATTCCCGGCAAAGATACTGGAATGGTTTGCTGTTTCCTTCTCCAGCCCACTTTACAGAGGAAACTGAGGTAAATAGGGTTAAGTGACTTGCCCAGGGTCACACAGCTACTGTGTCTGAGGCCAGATTTGAACTCAGAAACGTGAGTCTCCCTGACTCCAGACTCAGCTCTTTGTGTACTATGGCTCCACCTAGTTGCCTTCCTACCTAGAGCTCCTAGGGTAGTGCTATGTAAATAGTAGTTGCCCAAAACATACGTTTGCTTGTTTGAACTACGCAATCAGTATGTTAGGCCATCTGACCAAAGGTTAACAACTTTGTTGGCATAGCAAACAGGAGCAAGTTCACACTACAACCACCATGGTCCTCATGTAGATGAAGTTTATAGGTGCTAAAGGACACAATTTACTCTTTTCTATTTGAATCTTTATATAGATATAGATATAGATATAGATATAGATATAGATATAGATATAGATATAGATATAGATATAGATATAGATATAGATATAGATATAGATATAGATATAGATATAGATATAGATATAGATAGACAGACAGACAGACAGACAGACAGGTAGATAGATAGATAGACAGACAGATAGATACATAGATACATAGATAGATAGACCTCCAAGAACCCTAATCAAATACTGATTGATTGAGTTGAACTGGCCAGGTACAGCTGGACATGCCAATGAACTGCTGAATACCACCTTTGACAGGTAGACAGAATTTGGATTAGAAATTGCAAGGAAATCCACCTAACTGGTTAGTCCCCTCAGGTACTCAGAAAGTGGTTTAAGTGCACATGCCTTTAGTTATCTTTGGTGAATAAAAATCCTAACGTGGGAACTAAGATCACACATTCGGAGCTGAACAGAGGAAATGGAAGTCCAGAAAGGTTGTGACTGACCTCAGGACACACAGGTTGTAAGTGGCAGAGGCAGGATTCAAACCCATCTCCCTCTGGCGCCATCTCCATGGTGACAAGCTGTTCATAGAATCAAAACAGCATGGAATTAGGGCAGGAAAGAATGTTACAGATCAGCAGTCAAAAC
Organism: Phascolarctos cinereus; assembly: GCF_003287225.1. Lineage (NCBI taxonomy): Eukaryota > Metazoa > Chordata > Mammalia > Diprotodontia > Phascolarctidae > Phascolarctos > Phascolarctos cinereus. The sequence continues at coordinate 243,365,488 of NW_027556098.1, forward strand.
ATCATTATCTAACTCATAGACCTCAAAAATTTATATCATTTTTTTCCAGCACACTTTAAAAATCATTTGGTAAATCTTGCATTGAAAATTATTAAGTACCTAACTTATATTTGTTTAACTCTCCACTGTCTTGAGTCTACTCTTCAGATTCTCAGGAAATGTGTACTATAATATCACACATACTTCTTGAAGGAGTTATGATCTTACATCATATTTAAATGTCATGGAATTCCACAAGACAAATATATCCTCGTCTAATTTAATAGGCAATCAGCAAGCTATTATTTTTCCTTGATTAACATACAGAAAGCTGGCAATCACAGCAGGCAACTGATGAGGCTGATCTGTCAATGTCCTGATAATTCTCTGCCTGATTGCTTCAAGTTGGCGAAGTTGAATAATCATGAAAAAGTCAGAGAGGATTTGATCAGGACCAGAATAGACCATCGATTGTGCTCGAGTGATTTGGGTGTCTGTGGCTTGCCAACTCTAATGCACAGGATGATGCATGGATGCTATCTTGGGGGGAGATTTCCAGGAGGAAATCAATATTAAGACTTTAAAAAAAAAAGGAGGAAAAAGCCATAGAAAATTTACATGAAATATAATTCCAGGAAAGCTCAAGGTAGTGGCACAGATGTTGATATGAACAGCTACCATGCTGTTCTTGGGAGTTCAGCCAAACCAATTGTAAAATATTGGTGGGTCCTAATGAACAAATTAGCCTTTTGATTACATGAGTTTCATGGACTTCCTCATACTTTCCCCAACAGCCTAGGCTACACATTAACCAAATGTCAACAAAAATAAATCTCCAAATGAATGAGTATTCATCATTTCAACTGAATTGTAGAGAAATCAGAGACATGGTTTCATTAACGGTTAAAGAGTTCTCAATCATCTTCTACAATGAATCTTGGTGAATAAAAATATACCTACTTAAAACTGAATATTTTCTTAGTCATGTTAATAGTTTCTTACTTGAGATACTCAGGTGGGGTTTTTTTTCTTTCTTTCTTTCTTTTTTTTTTGTATTTGAGGGTTTTGTTTTGTTTTTTGCTGTCCTAACCCTAAAAGTACTATAAAAGTACTATATGTCAGTCTATACTACTCCCAATAATTATTTGGATAGCTCTGATTTCTACTGAAAAACTTGCAGTTCATTTGTAATCTTCTTTTTACATATCACATCGCTGAACAACCCAATCCCAGTCAACAGTGCCTCAACTAGCACTATGAATCCTTGTGATTAGCAGTATGGGAGGAGAATCAGCAAAAGATCCCCTGGTAATGACCTTCCTGGTATAGCCTGTCATTTCATGACCTTCTCTAGTTTCAGCATCACCAATGGAAACTGTCCAAATAATTGCCCAGTTCATATCTGGGGGGAAAGGGGCAAGACTTGGGATGGCACTGTTTGTATATGCCCAGGATGTTCTTAATAAGTTGAGCTCCCATCTCACAGTATGCTTTCTTTAACAATTCCTACCCTCATACTAGAAGACCTCAACAATCACATTGATGTTCTTTAAAATGCCCTAAACTCCCATTTCCACCAATACGATCAACTCTTATTACTATCACATTCCACCCCAGACATCATTGATATTGTCATCACCCACTTTCATGTTCGAGACATTTCTTTATCCAAATCATATTTTAATGAGTTTGTCTCTCTCTATGCCTTACTACATCTAACCATGTTCTTTGTCCTTTCTTTGGCCTCTAATACCTCTATCTCTGTCTCTGTCTCTGTCTCTCTCTCTCTCCCTTCTCTGTCTCTGTTGTTTCTCTCTGTCTCTGTCTCTTTGTGGCTCTGTCACTGTCTCTCCTCTCTCTCTGTTGTCTGTCTCTGTCTCTCTCTGTCTCTGTCTCTCTGTCACTGTTTCTCCTCTCTCTCTGTTGTCTCTCTGTCTCTTTCTCTTGTCTCTTTCTGTCTCTCTGTGTGTCTCTCTGTCTCTTTGTCTTTCTCTCTCTGTCTCTCTCCTTCCCTAGTCTTAAAAAAAAACTCACTAGATCTTATCATCTGTGCTAGCTATTGCTGCCTATCAACTGAGACATGTCTAAAAATATATGGCACATGAACATAATGGAATATGACTGTTTTGTGAGAAATTATGAATATGGTGAATACAGAGAAGAATGGAAAAACTATGAAGTAATGCAACATGATATAAACAGAGGCAGGAATCCCACAATCCTACAACAATGTAAATGAAAATAACAACCACAAAACAATTAAAACTTTATGTTGTGAAATATAAAGACCAAGCTTAGACTCAAAGAAAAGATATGGAAATACAATTTCCCCCAGCTTCTTTGGGAAGGGGATAATCTATGGATTTAGATTTTGCAAGTAACATCACATTTCTTCAATATGTTCATTGGTTTTGCTGAAATTTTTCTCTTCCTTAAAAAAAAAACCCAACACAACTTTACAGTAAGAGATGCCTCTCTGGGAGGAGGACTAGAGGAGATATGAGGGGAGGAAAGCAGGTGACATGAAAATTTATCAATAAAGATCTATTTTTAATCAAACTAAAAAGATGAATATTTATTAAAATAATTTAAAGTAATATTGGTACACATTGTAACAATTCAGCATCCTTGGACACAATGATAACACATCATTTTAGATGGGTGATTTTTAAAAAAAAATTTCTTTTAAAGTCTTTCTGAAATAAGTTGCAGTTTGAGCTATGAATAGCATGATATTTTCCAGTCTAAATACAATTCCTATGAAATTTCTGCCGGGGCTGGTCTAGAAGAAATATTAAATATTTTAGCACTGTTTTTTCCAGGAAGGGATCTATCTATGAGTATTTTGGGCCCACACTTATTGGAACTGAATTCCAACAAGCCTTTTTTCAGGTTGCCAAGCAAAGTCATTCCAAAGAAATCATTAGAACAGACTTTTAAAGCCAAAAATTTTCTGGTTGTACAATAGAGCATAGTGACACATACTTTAACAAAATAGAGCAAAACCAAAATTCAGAAAAAAAATCTACATTTCTTAAGTTCACATTTTATTTCAATAATGTTCACTGTGTAATTTTCCTTTATTGTGTTGAGATTATATTTCAATACTTCAAAACAACATAATTTCCACTATGTGAGTATTCCCTCCACTAGTGGGAGGGAATTTTAGTAGATAGTCTTTGTTAGTTGCTGGGGCCAAAAAATTCACCCCTTGGTGGCCAAATTCTGTAGATGAGCCTATCTGTATTTAACCAAACAACAGCCACTCATCTCATTGCTGGGCCTATCCTTGAAGTATTGACAAGTTGGAAGGACTTGCCAGAGCTTTCATTCTAGTGACATAGCTTTCAAGAATGCAAGTTCACCATTTTGCCACAATAAGGAATCAGAGAAAAGTTTTACTAGAAGCTAAGGTATGTGACATACAGCAATTTAAAAAAAAAAACTTCCCTAGTTATTTAAAAGACAAGCATCAAATTTTACTTTTAATAAATATCATTCCCATATAAGATTTAATATTTTCCCATGTTACCATCTTTGTATAAACATCCTCCCTTCTTTGCACATGTCTTTTTTTCAGCTCCTGTTTTCCCTCAACAAGTTATTCAAACTCAAAACATATTTTTAGAATTGGGCATGCGAAGTCCCAAGTGCCTGAGGCTAAAATGGTGAGGTCAAGTTAAAACATAGATCATCAGTAATTTTCCTGAATATAGGAGAGTACCAACAGAAAGAACAAAGCATTGGATATGGCCACTATCTGGAGAATTCAGAAAATTTATGCAATCTGGGATAGTGTCTCATATGGGTAACTCTACTGTGAGCTAAAGTTCATTTAGCACTTTGGGTCCTTGGAAATACAAAGGCTGTCTCACTTTGACAAGAATGAAGCCAGAACTTATTGATATAATGAGATATTTATATCTCTATATGGTTATTGTTGCTCTTGTTGTTATGGGAAAGAAACTGTTTTGGACACACTTTTCATTCATCCCTTTACTTCTACTCTTCTCATTAAATAAAAGGGTGGAATACCATACCATAGAAATGAGCTTCCCTTTTATGGACTGATACAGAATTAAGGGAGCAGAATAGGGAGAATAATTTATATTACAACAACAACATTATAACAGTTGACTTCGAAAGACTTAAATCAATATAGTGGCCCACCACAATTCAATCCAGTGATGATGTATGATCCACCTCCTGACAGAGAAATGATAGACTCAAGATAAAGAATGAAACATATTTTTGGACATAGTCAATATGAGGGGTTTTTTTTTTTGCTTAACTATTTATGTTTGTTATGGGGGTGGGTTCCCCCACTCGAATGTGGGGGTGGGCATAAAGGGAGAAAGAGAACATAAAAACTTAAGTGAAAAAATAAAAATAAATGCACCTACCCAAATTAAGATTTTTTTAAAATGAGACTTTCCTTATAACAACAACAACAAAAAAAATTAAGCTAGACCACAACAGTAACCTTCTAGAATAGCACATGTAGCATTCCACACCCATAGTAGACTTCCAGGAAAAAGAGGGTGGTACATTTTCTCATTTTTCTCTGGGACCAAGATTGATCATTCAAATTCCATAATATTTGACTTTGTTTAATTTTCTTTTTCTCTATATGATTAAAATCACTGTGTGTGTTGTTTTTTTCTGGACCTGCTCACTTCACACCATATCACTTCACTCATATTTCCAAGATTCTCTGATCCCTCATAGTCTTCATTTCTTACAGTATAAAAATATTCCATTCCACAATTTCTTCAGTCATTCCTCAACAATTTGCCACTTGTTTGTTTTATATCCAGTTTGGTTTGGTTTCGTTTCATATTATGCTACAACAACAACAACAACAACAGCACTGTCAGGAATATTTTGGTACATATAAGACTTTTCTATCTCAGGGTCAACGGATATGAAAAGTTAAGTGACTTTTCTACCATGGTTCAATGTTGTCTATTGGAATGTTTGGACCAACTCTATCAAGAGTTTAAGTGTATTCCTACAGCCTCTACAATAGTCACTAATCCATATTTTGTTAACTGTGCCAATTTTCTAGGTGTGAGATAACCCCACAGAGTCGCTTAAGTTGTTTTAGCAATCTTTCATATGGATGGTAAGACTTTTATTTATATCCTTTGATCACATGTCTATTAGAAGTCTTGGTCAAATATTTGTCTTTTTTTAATTACATTTTATTGTTCAGTCTGCAAATATCCATCTTCTCTCCCTCCCACCTTGTTCTACACATTGAGGACAAAAGAAAAACAAAACCCTTGTTACAAATATCATTCTTCACTCTAAGTTTTTACTCTCTCTATCAGGAGGTGGGTAGCATGTTTCATCATTAGTCTTCTGGAATTGTAGTTGGTCATTACAACCGATCAGATTTCTTGAGTCTTTCAAAGTTTTTATTTACTCTTTACCATATTGTTATCATTGTATAAATTATTTTCCTGGTTCTGTTCCTTTCACTCTTAATTCATAGAAGTCTTCCCACGTTTCTCTGAAATGATCCCCTTCATCATTCTTATAGCACAACAGTATTCCTTTACATTTATATATCATAATTTATTCAACCATTCCCCTACTGATGGGTGCCCCCTCAGATTCCCATACTTTGCCACCTCAAAAAAAAACCCACCTATAAATATTTGTGTATATCCTTAGAGTTTGTTTTGCTAAGAACTAATTTATCCCTTAAAATACCTTACCTCTAGCACTCCCTCTTCTTTTCCCCTTCACCTCCTATTTCCCTGTGGAGTAAAATGTGTTTCTGCATCCAATTGTGTGCATATGTGTGTATTCTTCCCTCCTTTGACCAGTTCAGATGAGAATGAGGTTGAAGTGTCAGCTACTTCCTCCACCCCTTCTTTCTTGTTTGTCCACTTGCTCACCCAGTGTATTCCTCTTCTTCTCTCTTTCTTTTCTTCTCTTAAGTTCACCTAAACTTAGGAGAACTACTCCCAGGCCCTCTCTTTTTAGACTCCCTTTCTGACTCCAAATTTGATAGGATTCAAGGGGATACATGCATCATCTCTCCATGTTTGAATGTAAGTAATCTATCTTTGTTTTATATATTTAAAATAATCCCCCATATATCTTGCATATTAGATTTTTATCATAGAGAGCTGATGTTAATTTTCCCTCTAATTTTCCAAATTAGGTTTTTCTTCCTTTCCTAGAATATTGATTATCTTTTTGCAAAAGCTTTTTAATTCTATCTAGCTAAAATATATATTTTCTCTTTTATGATATTCTCTTCCCTTTGTTTACTGAATAATTCTTCCTCTAGTCATAGGCATTGTAATACAGGAGAAAAGATGTCTTATGTATTGTCAAAGGACCTGGCTTCTAATACTCACTCTGCCGCTATGAAACCTTGGGCCAGCCGCTAATCCTCTCTTGATCTGAGTTTCCTCTTATATATGATAAGATTTTGGACTATAGGGCCTCTAATGTACCTTAAGGACTTTCTTTCCTTCCTTTTATTTGTATCCCCAATACTTTGCATAGTGCCTTACTATGAAACCTATAGTTTGTGTATAATGAATATCCACCTACCCATCTAATGTTCCTTCTAGATTTAAATCTTTTTTTCATATCATTCATAGTTGTGAAATGCATTTCTTTCTTTTTCCTCTTCTGTTTTTTTTTTTTTATGATATGGCCTTATAGATTTAGGCCACATATCCATTTGGGACTTATTCTGGTATATGATTTGTTACGGATCTAAACTTCTTTTCTACCAAATTGCTTCATGGTTTTCTCAGCAATTTCAGAAACTATACCTTTACAGAAGAACAAAAACTTATGCATTTAAATGAACCTCAGAGATTGTCTAGTCCAATTCACATAATTTCCTATTTGGCTTTTAGAGTCCTTCACAATCTGTTTCCAGGCAATTTTTCCATGCTGATTATTCCTTACTATCCCTCAGGTATCCTACAATCCAAAGGAGCTAGCCTAGGTACTATTCTTTGAACCCAACATTCCATCTCTCAATTTTGTGACTTTGCACAAGTTGACATTATTCCTGGATAGCTCTCCTCCCTCTCTTCCGCTCTTGAAATCTCTAGATCATCAAAGACTCAGTTCAAGTGCCACCTCAAGAAAGAGGCCTTTTTTGATTTCCTCAGTTGCAACATCCCCAGTAGAATGTAAGATTCTTGAGGGCAGGAACTATATCATTTTTGGCTCTGTATCTGAGCACCTAGCAGGTTGCCTACATTATAGCAAGTGCTTAGTTAACAAATTCTTGTTTATTGCTAGATTGATACCTAAATAAGATTTCTTTCTACATTTCCAATAAGTGGTTATCCAGACTTTAGTGAGGTAGAACTCATTACCTCCTCAGTTAATTCATCCCACATTTTATATTTCTAATTATATGGGATTTTTCTTATGAAGAGACAAACTCTTGGCTTTTTCCTCTTGTTGCTCCCAGTTCTGCCATCTAGAGCCAGGTGAAATAATTCTAACCCCTCATTCAAAGTCCTTGGAAGTTATAGAGCCTCCAGACTGCAGGTCCCCCACCCCTGCAAAAATGTTAGCTATCATTATTGCAGACAGCAATTCTATCCCCTAAGTCTTTTCTTCTCCAGGCTAAATATACACAGTTCTTTCCATCATTCTTTATATTCTTCCTTTTATCCTCATTTCCCTTAGTGAAGATTATTGCACATAAAAGGTAGTCAATAAATACGTGCAGTGTGAACCAATTTTTATTGCTTTGTTGTTTATCTATTTATTTGCTGTTGCATAAAACATCCCAATTTAAAGTAATAAAAAATTACTTAAGTAAGAAATAGCATCGTATGATGAAAAGAACAAGTGGAATCAGAAGACATGACTTTGAATGACAGCACTGCTGCTTCCTAGCTATGAAAGTGACCCTGGGGCAAGTCATTTAATCTCTCTGACCCTTGGTCTCTTCATCTGCACACTGAGAACAAGAATACTTGCCTCCCTGTCTCACATGGTTATGGAGAAATCATTTCACAAACCACTACGTAAATACGAGTTATAATAATTAGGAAAACATCCTATGAAGTTGGGATTTGCCAACATCCAGATGGATGCTGGTTAGAGTAAAAAAAAAATGGCAACTCTAAGACCATAAGCTAGTTATCTGAATGACTGCCAAAAATCAAAATAGAATGAGTTTTTCATTCTATGTTCTCCTTTGGTTGTTTGTCAATTTTTTATATGCCCTTACTTGATTCAAATCCCTTTATCACCTCTCTTGATTCCCTCACCCTCTCTCTGCTCTCAGGCCTTTCTTTGCTTTTCAGCAGCTCACCCACAGAAATTTTTTTCTTGATATGTTCCCTTGAAAGCCAGTAACATCCCTGCCATCATTTATCTCAAGATGGGTTTAAAAGGGCTTCTTCTCAAATTAATCTGGCACACGAGCCTAAATAAAATAATTATAAGATTTGATGAAGCAGAAAATATGGTAACGCTCCAACATTATCATTTACTAATTAACCCAGATGGTGGCACACTTCCCTAAAGTGCATTCATTTTCCTGAAGGCAATCAATGTTAACAGAACGTGAGACCAGATTTACCTCAGGATGAATCTCAAAGGTCTGCTACCTAGTGTTTAGATCTACTCACTTCCTTTTTTTGACCCTTTGGCTGGTTTGGGTTTTTGTTTTTTGGCACATGTATTTCCACTGGAAAATGGACTGGTGACTTTGTCTTCACCTTCTAAACCTTTTGCCGTAGCCCTCAGGTTAAATATGCATATTATAGACATAGACATAAGTGGCTTAACAGGAGCTACAGAAAGAATGAAAGTTAAGTGCCAGTGGTAAAAAATAAATAAATAAATAAAAAATTTTAAAAAGCTTTTTAAAGGTCCATTCTGAGCTTTGTATAGTATTTGATCAAACACTTTTCAAGGACTTCAGCCTTATCTGTTAAACTTAGCCTGGGAAGCAGCAAGTCTAGCACTGCAAACAAGTATCCAGTGTCTGGTTTTTGTTGGGTGATTCTGATATTAGGTTTACAAAGTATAAAACACTTGCCTTTTAGAACGCCCTCCCTTTTCATATTTTATTTATCAAAATAACTGAAAAATCCCCTCAGGTCAGTTGCTTAGAGATTGCAAGAGATATCCTTGGAATAAATGAAAGGAAATGATAGAATCGATGGATACCTTGTCTCCTGAAGGCGTAAACTACCCAGAACAAAGGTATACCACGCCTGTCTGTGTATCCAGGCTGAATATATTACATTGTCTCTTAGTCCAGACTTTTCCACTGATGGATATTTGCTACTACTGTCTAACCTTTTTTAATTTTTAGCATCAGCATACCTTTATATACCAAAATAAAGAATTTTGGTTTTGAACTGAAACATAGTTAAAAGATGATTTTATTACAAACAGTATTTTGGAGACAGACACAAGCATGCTCTTGGAGTCATACAACCTCAGTTGAAGGAAACCTCAAAAGTCCAGCTTAGTTCAAGTCCTAATTAAAGGACGAATCTACAATACCCAAACAAGCAGTTTTTCAGGATTTGCCTAAAGACCTTTCATGATAAGGAGCTCACTACCTACAATGAGACCATCATTCTGCTTTTGAATAGTTCCAAATATTATTTAAATAGCTGTAAGTATTTTTCTATATTAAGCTGAAATCAGTCTCCCTGGAACTTCTTGTCTTTCTATTTTCCAGGACAAAGTAAAGCAAATCTAAACCCTTTTCCACATGACACATGTTTAAGTAACTGAGCACAACACCCATGACCCCCTAAATCTCTCTTCACACTAAACACTCTTCCCCATTTAGTATAAGTTCACCTTCCTCCTCCATTTTCTGATGACCTAGAAGAAAGTTAGGGGTGCCTCATTACGTATATGGCTCTAGTCATTTTAGGTTTAAAGATTTAAGAACACTCCTCCCGCTCCCAAACACACATGCACTTGCACACACACATACACATACACATACACATACACATACACATACACATACACATACACATACACATACACATACACACACACACACACACATACACATACACATACACATACACATACACACACACATACACATACACATACACATACACATACACATACACATACACATACACACACACACATACACATACACATACACATACACATACACATACACATACACATACACATACACACATATTTTGGGGACCAATTTCAAGGAGCTAGAACATACGGTTTGTGGGAAGTGTTACTCTGGCTGATAGAAGGACTACTGGGCAAAATGGCATCACAGACGTTCCCAAGTGTAACACATCCCCCTGTGAAACATAGCCAACTCTTGTTGACCACGTAATATGTTAGAGCTGGAGAGAACCGTGGAGTCTGTCTCTTCTAAGTGCATGGGAGTAAGGCATCCCGATCTCTTGTTCTTACTTCTCATTTCATCTACCACTTGCCTTTAAACCATTTCACTGATCCAACTGTTCCATTTACTCTTTGGATATTTATTGAACTCCTGTTGTATGTAAGGTGGCATGCTAGAAACTGCAAAGAATACAGTGTCAGACACAGTTCTGATCTTCCTATAGTTTACAACCTGCTAGAGTAAGACATGTTCTCAAATAACTCCAACATAGGAAATGCAGCACCAAAACGATAATTGAATGCCTCACACCTGGACTATTGCAAGAGCTTTCATCTCATCTCCCTGCCTCATGTCTCTCCCCTTTCCAGGCCATCCTCCACTTGGCAAGCAAAGTGCCTTTTCTAAACCATAGCTCTGATCATATCACATACTCACCTCTCCTTATATGATAAACTCCAGTGGCTCCCTACTACTTCTCTGATCAAATAAAAAATCTTCATCTGGCCCCTTCCTACCTTTCCAATTTCCTTTTATACCCCTCCACCTACTCTACAATCTAGTGACACTGTCCTCCTTGAGGACACAGTAAATGTCTGAGGCCAGATTTGAGCTCAGGTCTTCCAGGTCCAGTGATCTATCTATTGCAGCACCTAGTTGTTAGGAAGTTTCTCCTTACATTGAGCTGAAATTTACTCCTTTATAATTTCAACCCATTCTTACTAGTGCTGTCTGCTATGGTCAGGTAACAAAAATTTAATTGCTCTTTGTGGGAAAGTTGTTTAAAAGTTTGAAGACAATTATCTTATTATTACCTGATTCTTGAACATCCTCTGTTCTTGGGATGGCAAGATTTTCTAGTCTCCTCACCACCAGAAAGCTCTCTCTGGAATCTAGCACAATAAACTAAATATAACTCTTCAGTTGTAATCTAAGCAGGTGAGAGTATTGCTTCCCTAACTAAAGATACTATTCTTCTGTTAATATCACATTAAGGGGACATTTTGTTTTATTTTCACTGTTGAATCATCCTAAATTTGCAATTCACTAAAGACCCCAGGGCTTTTTCCCATGAAATGTTGTCTAGTCACTCCTTCTCAAGGCTAATCTCATACCATTGAATTCTTGAACTGAAGTGCTGGACTTTACATCTATCCCAATTAAATTTTATTTTATTATGTTTGCCTTATCATTTTACCCTGTCAAGATCTTTTTTTTTTATAGTATTAGGTCTTCCGATGTCCAGACTTGAGTTCTCAATGTTTGTTGATTTAATAACTTGATCAATGAATTAAAAACCAAAAAGTTAAAAGTAATCATCTATTCTTAAATACCTTTGAAGCTAATAAATTATAAGCTTTAGGAAGACAGGGAGTATGCCTAATTTATCTTTGTCTGAGGGAAAAAAAAAGCTTTCCCCAAAAAAAACATACCTTTCTCCCAATATAACTATTTTTGTCAAGGGAAACATGAGCCTCTAGTCACCCAGATTTGCAACCTGAGTCATCTTTTTTTTAAATCTTTAAAAATACTTTTAATAAGCAATATGCCTTTCTCTTGTTGCATCACTTGATTTGTCATTAAGTTCACAAGATGTTGACATATACTTTTATTCTTTATCCTCCCACATCCCACATAGCCAATCACTTATAAACGTAATTCTACCTACAAATCATCTCTCTCATTGTCTCCTTCAAAGCCAGCATCATTGCTCAAGCCTTCCTAATCTCCAAATTGATTTCCTTACCTTCAGCCTTTTGCTGCTCCAAACCCTCCTCTATACAACTAGCAAATCCATGCTTCTAAAGCACTATCTGGCCATGTTACTCTCCTGATCTTTTTTCCTCTTCAGGCTCACTCCTAATTCTCTGGACTTTCACTCCCATGCCATTTGTTCTTCTTCTTTAAAGTTCAGTTCACCCCTGGTCTCCTCACACTGGAAGTACCTTCTGCTCCTGTGATTCCTTCCTCTGCTTGGCTGGTTTCTCCCAGAATCTCCATTTTAAGAAGTCATAATGTCTTCATTCTTCTCCAGGCTGTACTCCTAACTCTCCAGACTTTCTCCACCAGGACCTTACACAGTAACCCCCTTTCCCACCCCACTCCCTTTTCAAATGCCTTTTATTTTCTGTCTTCCCCCATTAAAATGTAAGCCCCATGAGGTCAGAGATTCTTTTTTTTTTCCTGCTTACATTTGTATTCCCAGCGCTTATCATAGTGTCTGGCTCACAGTAAACAATTAGCAAACGCTTGTCGATGACTGCTTAAGAAGTTCTAGTTGTTCTCTCTTGGCACTGTTTGGCATTCAAAGCCCTTCACTATCTGGCTTTCTAGACTGATTTCATATCACTCTTCCTTATGCTCTCCATGTTCTAGCCAAAATGGCCTATTCATCCTTCCCAATAGAAGACATCCTGTCTGTCTCCATGCCTTTGCCCAGGCTGTCCCTAATGACAACAATATTGTCCCTCCTTAAGGCTTAGCTCAAGTGCCACATCCTACAAGAAGCCTTTCTGATTCCCCCACTTAGAATTACTTCCTACCCTTATCCTATTAAATTATTTTGAATATTATTTGCATGTATTTTTCATTTATTTATCTTTTAAAATGATGTTTGTTGCCAGTAAAACATAAGGTCCTTGAGGGCAAGAATTCTCAGAAGCTGTTTCATCTGTGTCTTTGCTTCCAAGGCACTTTGCCCTCTGCCTGGCATTTATAAGATGCTTACTAAATGTATATTGAACAGAATTACCTTTGTATGTCCCCCAGCAGTTGGCATAGTTGGTAGGCCTTAATAAGTATTTGATTAATTAAATTGGATTGGATTAGATTGGAGTTGATTCAGTCTAAAAAGAATCAGACTCATTGGTTGTAACTTAAAAGTGGGTTCTTGGCGTTCCTGATCCTTTATAAAACACTCTGAAGCCAAGCAGCTAGCCAATATGCAATTGAGGAGTCGGGGGAATGTTTAGGCTCAGTTCACATTCCAAAGAAAAAAACAAAAAATCCCCAAACAAAACCATTAAACCACATCCTTGAGAAAACCCGAAGACTGGGGAGTCATCTGGTCCCCATCATTCCCAGCTGTGACACATACCTCCAGCAAGGCCTGCTATAGCAACAGTGACTTGAAATGAAAGGCAAATGGTGGAGCTTTGAAGCGAAGCTGTTTTAGTGGCATTTCAAACCAAGGTGGTGACAGGAGGATGTGGAGAAAGGAAAGGCAGGAGAAATCTACATTAAGAAAAGAGAGTTGTTTAGGAGGGAGAAAAAAGGCAACAACAGATCCCTTTTTCCATAAAGACATTAAGAATCGTCTCAGGTCCAAATCCTATGGCCACCCTTCTAGTCTATTTACAACTCTACTGTGAATATCAGTCAGTCAACAAGAATTGAGTGTTTTTTGCAAGCAAAGCTCTGAGCCAGGCACCCTGGGAAGATATAAATGAAAAAGAAGACATGGTCCCTCCTCTTGGGGCACTTTATATTCTGAAGGAGGAAGCCAGATTAATACACGTGAAAGAGGCACAGATTGACTTAAACCAAGTGCGAGTTAAATACAATTACATAAGGCTACCTACCAAAGTGCCAAGAATTCCCTAAGAATGGTTGGAACCAGCAGAAATTAGCCAGAAAAAGCTTCGAAAGAAGGAAACTCTAATCAATATTTTGAAGGAAAAAGAAGAAATATGAATGGAATGATGGGAGGAAGGCATCTGAAGTTGGGTCCATAGGCTTAAGCCCTTAAGGGCTAAGCTTGTTGACCAGGAGCAATTTAATCTCTTGAATAGAGAGAGAAACTTGAAGTCAGAAGGTCTGAGTTCAACTCTTCCTCTTAATACCTTTGTATCCAGCTATACTGGCGTTCAAGAGCAAACGGTCAAATTCTCAGCGTGAGCATGAATACCTCAGAAGTGGGCAAATGCTGTGAATTAGTACTTGATTTATTGTTTTATTGATTGCCTAGACTTGAGAAAGTGATTAGAAAATGTTAATAATAATGAAGATTAAATTTAAAAGTGTATTATGCATACATTTTTCTGGAGATCTGATTGTTAAATATTTACCAGCACACCCCTTTCTAAGTACCAGTTTTCTCACTTGTAAAATGGGAAAGGATGAATTATATTATCTCTAAGGTGTTTTTTTTTCTTTAAGGGGCCTTCAATCCAAGGAGGTTCTCTTTACAAAAACAGAGGGCCCATTATCAGAAGAAAGGCCTGGCAAATTCCGGTATACTGGATAACTTGATAGTTATATATCTTCAAAAGTTGCCAAAGGTCTTGCCTTTTATTTAGATGGAACTCAGAATAGAACAGCTGGATCTTTAAGAGCGTGAAACTGCATGGTCTTAATAACGGAATGCTCTGGTGCTTGCTGTTGTTATATGACCTCCAGGAAAGACATAACTTCTCTGGGCCTCAGTTTCTTCATCTGTGAAATAGGGGATTTATGTAGATGACCATGAAGATCCTTTCTAGATCTCAATTTCTATTGACAACATTTTTTGGTAAATTATAGATCCACAGCTGGATACATATGATGCTAATTTATAGAAAATTCAAGTCAGCTATTTTTCTTTAGTTCTGAATAATTCAAGATTTGCCACAAATTCTTAATGACCTGAATATTTCAGAGCCAGCATATTTTTAATTAGTTTCCATTAATTTGCCTTCATAACTTTTTTTTGCCTCTTACAAGGTTGCCTGCTTTATAAGACAAATTAACTGTATTATTAAACTCGTTTGTTCCTTCTAGATTGCAAAATTATCAGCCTTGAGGCAGAAACTCCTGCCAATTACAATCTTAAGACATCTTATCCAAACTGCTAACTCATGCTGGCTAAACAAGCCCTATTTTAATTATTAGTCCCAATGACAGTGTGTGCTCATCATTCCCTTGTCTTTCTAAGCAAAAATGAGATAGGGAGATGATGATGCTTTGGGGGCACTTCATTAAAATGTATAATGCAGCATAACCATGATGTGTTTTCTCACTTTGAATGAACACGAAAGAAAAGCATGTGAGCAATTATATTATGCCCAGAGGCTTACCTTTCAATGCTTGGAGTCAAAAGGGCATGCTCAGGTCCCCAGTCTTGAACTATCCTGTTTTATACAAATTTACTACAGGAACAATGCCATGGCCTCCTGTTCTGTGTTACTAATTGCTCATCACAAGGCCACTCTCATTTCATATGAGGTAGGTAGCTCCATCTGGGGCAAAAAGCCAGAACAGGGACCTAGGGGCAATCTCATCCACCCAGTGCTGCTGTGCCAAAGACTGCCAACCACAATTTCATGAGAAATAAAATTGGGTGGTCAGAATGACGCTTCAAATACAATTTTTTTTTCCTTCAGTCATTGGAAAGCACCAAATGGGAAATACAATGGACAGCAATGTCTCAGAAGTGGGCAAGAGAACATCAAGTGCTAGTCACTGTTCCGCAATGAAAACAACAAATCTGTCTTGAAAAATAGTGGTGTTGCATGTCATTACATCCCTTTTGTCTTCCTAGTTCTCCTTTTCAACAGATGACCTTATCTCTGACATGGAGATCAAGTCCAGTTGACATACGGACCCGTAACTGCCCTCATCACTGCCTCTAAATATATTTGTACTTCACTCACTTTCTCCTTCCTGCCTGCCCCAGAGGACAAAATAAGCCTCTTCCTTTCTAAAACTAACCTCTCTACCTGTGCTCTGGAACCTCAACTGGACGTTGCTCCATCCATTTAAATTCCATCCATTCAGACTCATATCTGTACTCTCTTACTTTCTTCTGGAATCTTCCCCTCCACTCCCGTCTCCTCTCAGCCCTGCTGTGTCTTTAAGCTATTATCCTGTCTCTTCTTCTCACCAGCATCTTCACCAAGTTCATGTCCACTCTCACACTTCTGCTGGTCAAGTGCATACCACTAAAGCCTAAATGAGTTTGATGGAGGCACAGTTGCTGACAGAATGCCTCTTTGTAACTTTCTATCCTTTCTCTTTTGTTCACTATCATACATACATTTTCTTATTAAACTAATGCTAAGTTGTAAAAAAAAAAAACAAGCAAACAATAAAACCTTTGAAAACACTTGGATATGCTTTTTCAGTAGACAGTGCTTGGGATAAAAGGGAAAAACTGAGGTCCTCACTCACTGGGTCATGAGGAAACCCAGGTTCAAAGGAGAAAGCTTATGACAGTAATATGCCTGAGTTCCACCTAGCAAAATTGAGGGACTGTTTGGTAGAAGGAAAGAAAGGTATAAAGTAAGCTGAAAATGACAGTGCCATATCTTCCCTAGCAGACTATAAGGTTTCTGCAGACCAAGAAGCCCCTTACGTATACTTACAGCCTATATCTCCAGGCCTCCCCCCCCCCCTCCACCCTTCACCACCCCCAACCCCTGCACCTTGCACAGGGTCTCAGGAACAGTAAGAGTTAAATAAAGAGTTTAAGTAAGTAACTGAATGATGGACTGGATTCCTGTGAGAAACTCACTGTGTGACCAAATATCTGAGTGCAATAAGCATGGGGATTTCATTTTTTAAGATTACTCATGATACATAGAAACCAATTACAGAGGGATCTGTAGCATCATATTTTTTTTTTAGTGGTGGCTGGGGGCAATACTGAGAAAATGGTTTTTAAATTGCCATCTTTATAAAATATATTATTATATGAAATGTGACTTAATTGAATTGATTACTGGAATTCAAACATGAAAGGTTATTGAGAATCTATTAAGAGAACTTCAATGACATCATTAACTAAATGCTTAGTATTCTATTCAGCCACCCAAGAGATTGGGTTAACTGTCATAATTAATCTTTGTGAGCTTAAAAATCTAGATAGCACTGATTCCACAGGCAAAGAAAACAGAATAAAAATAATAGACAGAATAAAATAAATTGACTAGGTAATCAATCAACAAACTTATTGGTCAATTAAGTACCTATGTGCAGAGCACTTTATTAAACAATGGGAGAGATAAATTCCAATTCAATTTGTAGCCTACATACCACTCAGCCATGGATTCACACAAATAGGTTAATTTTGAAAATATTTTAGATGATTATGTTTATCTCTTCTGGCTCAAATCCTGACCCAAGTTGAAGAACTTAATTTCTTACGCCGACCCACCATATATTGAAAACATTATGTGAAAGGGATAACTGTATTGAATTTGAAGCAGACATATTGTCCTAATTTGTGATTCCTTCTCTCCTATTTTTACATAAGGGTGGAAGTTGTGAACTTCTAAAGTCAAAGTCCAGCCTAAATAGCCAATGGCCACTGGACTAAGAGACTAGGAAGTCGTCTGTGTGGACATTGACATAGTGAATATTTCACCATAACAGAATCAAATCACAAAGTAAAGCAATGCAAAAATTTCTTTCAACAGTCATTCTTGAATTCCTTTCCCCTCCTCAGAAGGATTCAGAAAACAATGTCCCCCAAACTCATGCTCTGGAATGTAGGAGGACATTTAGGCTTCAGTACAATAAGTCAGAGGGAGTGACTACTACAGCTTTATATTGATAACAGCTACAGCTGGTCTCTGAAGTTCTGCTGAGGTCAGTTGTGTTCTCTCTTTTGTTCCATGAGGTCTCTAGAAAATGCAAGAATCTGTGGTTTCCTGCACTTAGCTATTGCTATCCCAGACACCCCAGATCTCCCACAGACCCCCAGCAGGAAAGAGCACTTTTAGACAGCCATTTTTCCAGAAGTCTCTTTGTGCCAAAGCAGAATCCTCATCTTATAATAGAATCATTCTGTGCTCAAACACAGAGTCTTACTGGAATTGAAATTCCCACAACTTAAATTAAGCCAGCCCTTGAAGCCCAAGACCTCATGGAGTATCTAGTACTATCCTACTTTGCAACCATTATTAGTATTCCTTCTATCATCTTCTTCACAGAAAAATAGGAGAGAAGGAATCACAAGGTAGGGAGACATGACTGCTTTAAGTTCAATTATAGTTATCCCTTCCACATCCCGGTTTTGATACATCATGGGTTGGCAGAAAAAATTAAATGGGAATTTTTTGAGAGTTTTGCAGAGACACATGATGGCCAGCAGATGACAAAGAAAAAGTTTTAAAACTCAGAAATATATAAAATATACTTATAGTGTTATATAATATCAACATATTTTATCCTTTAATACCATAATAATTCACACTTCTTCTCTGGTATGAAGGGAGGACCAAAAATTTTTTCACAGGGGCATCCCTATGGCCCTCTATATGGAAGGGCTAACTGTTATTGTTCAGATGTTTCAGTTGTGTCCAACTCGTCCCAGGGTTGTTGTGAGGTAATGAGATAATATTTATAAAGCTCTTAGCACAGTGCCTGGCACATAATAGGTGCTATAGAAATGTTAGTTATTATTGCTATTGTTGCTGTTATTACTAGTATTATCATCATATGTGATGAACTAGGCAATCTCTAGTGTCCTTTCTGACTACACAAATCTATTTCTAAATGTAACAGTCTAGGGTTCACATATCCAGCGAAACAGAAATTTCCCTACTGTATATATGGCCACATTTTCCTAAGAGTGATCATGATATGATGGACAGAGAGCTGACCTCAGAGCCAAGAAGACCTGGGTTCAAGTCCTGCCTCTGACAAATACTTGCTCTATGACCCTGGCTAAATCAATTAATCTCTTCGAAGAGAACCTTTAAGAAGGTGCAAATCTGCATTGGAAGAGGGAGTTTCCTTCCCTGGGAATTCCCTATAAGAGTGAATTAACAGGTCCAGTCCCTTTCCTATTTTTATTTAGTGGCTAAGACAGTGTTTCATTTAACCCTCATCATCTTGCTGATGAGAAGTAAGTATCTGAATGGGAGCAGTAATAAATAAATAAAATAAATTCAAGTAAAATAGTTACTTTGCTTTGGGGTTACTGCTAATGAAATCAGATGCACATACATGGAGAGAAGAGAGGAATATGTTGAATCTATTTCAAAAGAAAAGGAAGAAGAGGGAACAAAGCATTTTATTAACCATTTATGTGTCAGGCACTGTGCTAAGCACCTTACAAATTTTATCTCATTCAACCATTGCAACAACTCCAGGAGGTTTGTTTTTCAGTCACATCCAACTTTTCATGATCCCATGGATGCCTCCCATGGGGTTTTCTTTGCAAAGATACTGGAGTGGTTTGCCATTTCCTTCTCCAGTGTGACCTCATTTTACAGATGAGAAATGGAGACAGAGTTAAGTGACTTGCCCAGGGTCACATGGCTAGGAAGTGTCTGAAACTGGATTTGAACGCAGATCTTCCTGACTTCAAGTCAAGTGCTCTATCGACAGCATCACCTAAGCTGCCTCTAAATCCCCTGCAGAATAAATGATACATAGAGAGGTTCTCTTTTAACATTGGGGAAGAACATCACTTCTTCAGCATTGTGCTTATCACTGGTTTCTGAAGTTATCGAACAAAGAGTAAGTGGCTTTATCAGGTTCCTGAATCATTTAGACCTGAGTTGCAAGATTAGATGTTGCTACTGGTTTATGTTTTCATCCTTTTACTTTGCTACCATTTGTTCAGAAAGTTTCCTCTAAGGATAAACTCAATGAATGAGTAATATCTGGGGATGTTTCCTAGCAGCATCTGCTAAGAGCCTGTGAGACAAGATATGGCAGTATAAACAATTGAGATTTGGCCATTGTTTTGTGTCATTCTGTGTACAAATCTATACAATATTTGTGGAACAGCCGTACTGCCTGGGAAAAAAAATCAAGATGACAGGAGCTGAGGGGAATTGCACTATGATTAAAGACTGCACAATAGGCTTTATCCCACACAATCTAGGAAGGTTACATTTTCATCAGCTTATTGGAAGGTTGAATCTGGCCCAGCTTTTTTTATTCACGTGAAGTTTTGCTGTCAGTACTAGTGATGTGCCCACAGGCTCAGGGGTGATGATGCAGATCTTTGACTTGCTGGCTGCAAGGAGAACACCTGAAGCCTCCAGATATGCCGTTGTCGTCACACACTCCCTCCTGCCCTCCATCTGATGATGAGCAGATACATGCACACATGCAGATACAGTACCAACCCAGCCAAAGCTGAGTTGTCAGACAAACCACGATTTAGGAAAAAAGCGTGTTAACAATTAAACTCTCATTTAACAGTGGGGGGAGCTGCCTTCTGTGCTAACACTTTGTCCAATGCATTAATTAAATGGAACTACATCAGTCAAGAGTTCTGTGGATTACATGCAGTTGTACTTCCTTGGTATTTCTGTGGCATGAAATCTTGCACGAACAGATAGGTAGATCTTTTGGGTGTTTTGGTTTGTTGGTAAGGCTTTTTCCATCCCATCATCTAGACACTGCCATAGAGGTAGGGAACTAGACATTTCTAGGTAGGAGAAAAGACTTGGCTAGACTGTGGGCTCCTTGAGAACAGTGAATATCTTTTATCTTCAAATACCCAGGGCTCAGCACGATGTCTGATAGGTGCTTAATCGATGCTTATTGACTTCCCAACGAACAGCCAAGGCATTTGAGTTATCTTCAGATATCTGAAAAGCTTTCATGTGGGAGGGTGATTAGACTTGTTCTTAAAGAAAAAAACTAGGAGAAGACCGACTCAGTCAATACCTTTCTAATCAGCAGGGCTACCAAAATCCCTGCTATAACATTGGGTCTTCATAGCCAAACTGTAACCTCTCTGAGCCTCAATTTTCTCAACTGTAAAATAGAAATAATAATCTTTGAATTTTGTCAACACTATACATTGCTCTATAAACCTCAAAAGCCTCTGTAAATGTAAGCAAGTGATGCTGCTGCTGCTACCACCTCACAGGAATGTTGTGAGAAAGGTACTTTGAACAGCCTGTTAGATCTTGGGCATATGATTTAACCACCCCTGGCCTCAGTTTTTTCTTCTGTAAAATGGGGTGGTGAACTTAATGACCTTTGGGAATCCTTCTGGGTCTAAATCCCATGATCTTACCTTAATGGGCTATTAAAAAAGTGACCTTTTTGTTTTTATTTTGTTTTGTTTGTTATTATAATGGAATGAGACAGTGAATTCTTCATCATTCTTAGGTGTTCAATCAAGCTGCACAACATTTTGTCCGGAATGTCATACAAGGCATTTCTCTATTGATCAATGGGTTGGAACAGATGAATTCTGAGGCTAATTTTAACTCAAATTCTTTAATTCTAAGACAGTTTTAATTCCAAAAAAAGTCACCAATAAAACACCACTTTGCCAAAAAGAAAAGATCAGAAAAACATTTACATTTGGTTCCACTTTTTTACCTTCATTTACAAAAAGCAAACACACAAAAAACCAAAGGTTTGGGGTTAACAACCCTTTATATTTTGCAAGGGGAGAAGTCATGCTATATTAAGCAAAGGACATTTTTTTTAAAGTTAAAGAATTCTCTCTCCTCCAAGTTTAGAGTTAAGGAATGCACACATACACTACATTCCAAAGTCAACCATCCTCATCCTGCCCTCTCCTGCATCTGTTCTTCTTCTCGTCAGCCAAGCTCTGTGTCTGGAAGAGCTCTGGGCTCTACCATCAACACCTGTTGGAATCATTCACTTCCTTCCAGACCCAGCTCTGTTGCCACCTCCTCCATGAAGCTTTTTCTGATTTCTCTGAACATCAAAATATAAAAACTCTCTAGGTGTATGGCTCTATCCAAAGTAACCAAAACATAGACTAAGTAAGTGTGAGGTACTGTGAAATTATTTGGGTTACATGTAACTTCTCTACATT
Organism: Phascolarctos cinereus; assembly: GCF_003287225.1. NCBI lineage: Eukaryota > Metazoa > Chordata > Mammalia > Diprotodontia > Phascolarctidae > Phascolarctos > Phascolarctos cinereus. Next base: position 243,387,558 of record NW_027556098.1, read on the forward strand.
TAAAATACAGTTTCCTACCACCTTAAATCTTTTCCTGAAATTCTTTTAGGCTCCTACTGCGGATGATCTGGATTTCAAACTGAAGTTCTAAGGTTGCTTCTTGGTTGGTTTTGTTCCTGTTGAGGGGGGATAAAGAGGGGAGAGACAAAATGGAAAATGATTTATTAACCCCAGAAAATAAAAAAAAAACATGTTGCATAATGTGATGCAATTAAAAGATTGCTGGATTTGGAGTCAGCTTTTTGGACCTCCAGGGCCCCTTCCAACTCTATATTTTCGATCCAGGTACCTTCATCCTCCTTCCCCTTTGCAGTTCTCTTCTGTATGATGACTCTGTGCCCCCCCCATTAGAATGTAAGCTCCCTGAGGGCAAGAACTATCTTTCTTTTTGTTTGCATTTGCATGGTCCAACTAGAAATGTTTTCTCACTCTCTGTGTTTCACTGTAGTGCCTCCCATCTAGTCTTATTTGTGTACATTTCTCATCCCTACCACCCTTCCATTAGATTGAAAGGTCCTTGAGCTCTTAATTCATGTTTGACTTTATCACTATCTCCCTAGCGCCTTTCACAAGGCAAGTGAATACTTGACAAATGTTTAATGAAATGAAATATTTTATTACTTGGGATTTTAAAGGCCTTAGAAAGGGCAGCATGAGCTCTGATGTCCTGAAAATTGCAGGGAATCAAAAAGTCGGGGAGGAGAGGAAGCTGTGTTTCATTTAGGAAAGCAATGGCTGATGGTATATTTCTTCAAGGCTGAATTCACCTGGGCTCTGTGCCCAGATACAGGGTACCAGGGAATGAACACATTACCCATAACCTGTTTTATTAAAGCTGTTCTCAAAACACACAAAGTGACAAGTCTTGTTTTCTTGGGCTGCATGCCCTCACCTTATTCTCTCTAGAATATCTGTGCTCTCATGTGTTCTAATGTACCACTACCTATGACCTTTCATTATGATCACATCCATGAAATTACAGCACAAGAACTCACCTGGGGAAGGAGGCATGGAGAAGGGAAGCTGTTCTGATGCTGCCCGTGCAATTGACCCTAACAACCTGCTATAAATCCATGCTGTGGATGGCCTCTTTGGCCTTATCTTCCTTGCTGCCCCCACCTTTCAATTCTTATCTCATGCCATTCCCCATTCCACACATTCAACACGTCTGCCAAACTGGACATCTTTCTGTACTCTCTGTTTTATTAAAGCTATTCTCAAAATACAAACTAAGAACCTGATCACACAAAGTGACATCTGTGCCTTTTTTCAGGCCATTTCTTGTGCTTAGAAGGTTGTCTCTCCTACTCTTCATCTGCCGAGTTTTTTAAAGTTCAACTCAAAATACAACTTCCTCTACAAAGCCTCCCTGGCTTCCCCTGGTTGATAATATCCTTCCCCTGAGGCCTCACAAAATTCTTCATTCTGTAATTCTCTTATGCCCTTCATGTAATTATGTCTATCATTGCTGAGTTGTGGAGTCTTGTCTCCTATTAGATTATAAACTTCTCAATAGAAGGAGTTGTATTTTACCTAACTTAATATCCTATCCAGAAATAATCAATGTTTTCTGCTTGCATATTTGTTATCTATTGTTACAGAGGGCTCTTAAGATTACTCTCTTTGATTGTCACTTGTCTTATTTTATACAATCTTTATTTCATTAAAAAAATATATATACTTCCCCCAGACTGTCACATTTGAGAATTTCTAGAGGTACAATTTCCATATATTGTGTGGTTCAGTGGAAGCAATACAAATAACCAAGGACTAGACCTATTATTTATTCCCTCTATTTGTGAAATTGATTTCTAAAAAAGAAAATGTTTAGCTAAAACTATATTTCCAGAGTGCTACTGATTAGTTGACTTTGGGGCTTAGTCAGTTTTTTAATGATTCCTGAGGGTTAATGTTGAGCAATGCCCAACTGATTAATCCAGTATGGTAGACTTGAGCACTGAAATAAACATTCATTCCAACTGCCAGATAACATTGATTTCTAACAAGAAGCTCCTTGAAGTCAGAAATTTTTTTGGTTTTGGGTTGTTACTATTTTGTTTTAGCTTGTTTTTGTACCCAGGACCTAACACAGTGCCTGACACATAGTAGGCATTAATAAATGAGGTCTGAATGAAAATGAGCCCAATCAATATTTACCTTTGCTGAGTCATAGTCTGAAAAACAAACACCAAGCTGTTCTTTTTTTTAAACTTGGGTACAAAGCACATAACATTTCCTATCTACACACATGTAATAAAGAGCTAATTATATTTGGGGAGTCACACAATCAAATGTACCAGATATCCCGAAAGTTTAAACTTTAATAACTTCAGAAGTATACATTCTACAAACTTGTAAAAATTACAGTTTAAAAGGTTATTATTTATACTCTAAAAATAAGTACGTGTCTTATTAAAACTCAATATAACCACTGTCTTGTGCTACACATCACTCTAGTCGATTTTTCAAACTTTGTAAAAACTTTTATTGTCTACTGCTCAGTGATTGAAGATTATTCAAAGAATAAGAGTTAATGCATACATGGCAGTTGTGATGTGACCCCCACGAAAAAAAAAAGCCTAATGGTGAAAGATCAGGTGTCCAAGGTGACCTAATCAATTGGCCTGAGAGAGTATCATCCAGAAAATGTCGCGCGCACGCGCGCGCACACACACACACACACACACACACACACACACAATACATAATGAGAAAGTGCCTTGTCCTGTTAAAACTAAAACTTAAAATGCATCAAAGTTCACAAAACAAAATAGATAAAAAAAATAAATAAACTTTCAGCTAATTTTCTGTAAGCTTAAACACATACTTCTGAAGCTTAATTTATTTTATTTATACTTTTTACTTATATATATATACTTTATATGTTATATATATATGTATGTATGTATTTTATACTTATACCTAATTTATACTTTCAAAGCTTAAAATTATACTAAGACTTTTGGGACACCCTGAACATTCATACTGGAAAAGAAATCAGACAAGCATTATCTAATCCAACTCTCATTTTACCAACAAGGAAATTTAAGTACAGTTGTTAGATGCCTTTTCCAAGATCTAGGGAGCAGTAGAATTCTAGAATTGTTCAGTGGAAGGCATTAGATTAAGTGATTTTAAGCTCCCTTCAAGCTCTAACATTCTATGAAATAATAATAAAACAAAAACTTAGGTGGAACCAGAGCCCTTAATTATCTATGCACACACAACACAAATACACACGCGTGCGCATGTGCGCACGCGCACACACACACACACACACACACACACACACACACACACTACAACTTTCAAGGTAAGTCCTAAGGGTAAAACACAGTTAGCATAATGTCCAAAAATTCTACACTTAACTGCATTCCACAATGAGAATTCATGTGCCAAATGAAGACCTGAACCACAGGCAAATATTCAATCATCCAAGATTCTATTATATTCACTCTATTGGGCTTTACTGAGGCATTCAAATCAACAAGTATGCTTTAGGAGGATTTTCAACAATAGATGTTAAACAAAAAGCATTTTCTGATTAACTCCAAGAGGACTTAGAATGAGAAAGAATGCTGGCCACTTAGTCCCATACTTCTAACCTCTCTCCCCCATTTTATAGACAAGGAAACTAAAACCAAGTTCAGGTGACTTTCTCAATATCACACAAATACCAGTAGAAAAATTGGAATTTGAACTCAAGTCCTTTGATTCTAAATTCAGCACTTCTTTTCCCTATCATGTAATACTATATCAAAACATTAAATTAGTCTCACAACTCATTCTTTAAGCATTCCAGCTAATGAACCCAAATCTTCTCACTGCTGGGAGTTGATTAGCTCTCAGATCTGCTTCATATAATCTTCTTAATGCACTACTTCGATCATATCACTCTTTTATCCCAAAACATTCACTGGTTCCCAACTGCCTAATGAATAAAGTATTAAGCTCTTTATCTTGGCATTCAAGGTCTTCAACAATGTGACTCAAATACCTTTCCAATCTTATCTCACACCACTCCTCTCATGTATTCTGCATTCCAACAATTCAGACCATTTCTCCACTCATTCTCAGCCAGTGCTTTCCTGCCAAGGTTATCACTATCAGTAAGACAGTGTGAAAAAAGCTGAAGGAAGAGGGAGTGGGCACCTGAAATGAACAGCCCTGACAAAAGTATCAGCTTTTCTCCCTCTTAAGGATGTCGGTAGGCAGCATAAATCAGTAGGGAGAACTAGGCCTTTGGTCACTAGGAGAAGCTGGCCCTGGAATCAAGAGGACCTGAGTCTAATCTAGGCTCACATACTTAGTAGCTGTGTGACCCTGGGCAAGCACTTAACTCTGTTTGCCTCAGTTTCCTCATGTGTAAAATGAGTTGGAGAAGGAAAGAGCAAACTATTCCACTATCTTTGCCAGAAAACTCCAAAATGAGGTCATGAAGAGTTGGACAGGACTAATCAACTCAACAACAATAACAAAGGTGGACATTATACTGTGATGTGCTGAGAATGTTGATAAGAGAAGGAGCAAGAAAGATAACTGAAGGTGCACCATGGTTGTTGACTACACAGCTCTGGGGACTCTGGTTACACTTGTGGTATTCCTAGTGTTTTCATTCCCCTGTGTTGTATATATTCCTGAGAAGGCATTATGTATTGAGCTGTTCAATCAAACAATGAGTATTTATTAATCACTTCCCAGGCACTTTTCTAGGTGCAATGAATTGCCTGAGACCTAAGACACAGAATACCAAGCATCTGAGTGAGAATGACTTTGTGTCACAAGTCAAAGACAAATACAGTGTTTATCACAACTTTGAAGCTCTCCTCTATTCTTTCAGACATGTCACATTGTCCCTGCTGTTCTGGATCTTTGCTCATGTTGTGCCTCATTCCTGGAATGAATTACTTCTCTTACCCTATTTGGACCTACTGAAAACTTTCCCTTGCTTCAAGATCCATCTCTGGGTTTCTATCCTTCATGGAACCTTCCTGAGATCTCTCCTCCCTACTGAAAAGACTTCCCTCCTCAAAACCTTCATAGCATTTTGATTAAACATTTTTAGCATATTCAGCTTCATGCCACATTTATATGTGCTCCTTATCCTGCAAACAGTCCTAGATTGTAAGGTCCATGAGGACATGATGTTTGTCTGATTTCATCATTGTTTCTGCAGTGCTCATATATTTCAAACAGTTGATTAATGTCTATTGAAATGAATCAAATTGAGGTTTCAATCTTTGAATCGTTAAAGGGTTCTGAAAGAAAGAACTGAATAAATACAAATCCATATCACTATTCAAGGAGATTTTTCACACAATCATAGTATACAACAAAGAACGATAAACTACCTTTTCTCTTTCTAAGCTATCAATTTACTGGTTATATATGGTCAATAATATTCTAGCCCTGGAGAATGGGTTTTCCCTTTGCCTCTGTATTTTCTGTGGTTTTGACTTATCATTTGTTAAGTAAATGATAAAGCATTGTTCCCTTCAGTTTGCAATTTTGAAACTCTTGCTTCTCTCCCTCTCCCCCTCTCTCTCTCTCTCTCTCTCTCTCTCTCTCTCTCTCTCTCTCTCTCTCTCTCTCTCTCTCTCTCTCTCTCTCTCTCTCTCCCCCCCCTCCCTTTCTCCCTCTCTGTCTCTGTCTGTTTCTGTGTTTCTCTCTGTCTCTGTCATCCTGTCTCTCTGTCTCTGTCTCTCTCTCTCCCTCTCCCTCCCCAGGAATCCCACCAATAAATCACTGTATCCAGTCACATTCAAAGGCAAATTCTAACTTGGTGCCTAAATCTGCCTGCTGACCTTTCCATGAGATGATGGGAAATGTTCAGGAACATTTTCTCCGGCCTCAAAAAGAACAGCTTGAGATAAAACATCAGTTTCCCAGCCAATGTCTGAAGGAAGAAATACTTTCTTCCTCTATCTGGTTACAATCCAGTTTTCTAGCAAGTATATGTTGCTGGTATGTGTTGGGTATGGAATCTCAGAGATGGCCACAGCAAGGCAAGGGGACTAATTGGTACTAGGAGCCCAATAACATAATTGTGACATCATCAGTCTTTATTTCTCTTCTATAAATCTTCTCCAGGTCCCACTAACTATGATTTCTCTTTCTGCAGTACTTACCTTTGTAACTATCCCCTATAACACATCCCATAGTCCCCTCTCTTGTTTGCTCCTACTGACAACTTAAATGACCCCCTCACAACAATTTTGTTGTCCCTGGACTCCCTTATCTATTCTCTTCCTATTTTCCGACTTCTATACCTCTCTCATCACCCTGAAAGCTATTTTTTTTTCTACTCATGTTTCCAGTATTGAGTTATGGTGAAGTTTTACATATGTTCAGAATAGAATTTGACTTTACCAGAAATCTGTGATTGAGCATTCTAACTTTTTTCAAAGCATCCTTGTTTGCTATTAACTGCTTTTCTCACATCTCTATCTTATTCAAAATCCTTCAAGGTCTCACATTGTTTCCAGGATGTAGCCAAAGTTTCTTAACTTCAAATTTAAGGTCCTCAAAAGCCTTTCCAATGTGATCTTCCACTACTTCTCTAAAAGGCTCTACCTCTGGCCAGGTATAGTAGTGAATACCTATACTGAGGTGGCTAGATGTTTCATCTCTGCTACTGCGAGAGGTTGAGGATGATAGATTGCTTGAGTTAGGGAGTTCTGAGCTTCAGTTGGGCCTTTCAGGTTTGTCTAGCTCTAATATGGCAAACCCTCTGTGGTTAAGAGTTACTGGGCTACCTACAAAGGGGTAAGCTATCCCAGGTTGGAAAAATAGAGCAAGTTAAAAGTTTCTATACTAATGAGCATAAGGAAAGGGACCAGGCATAGCTACCTGCACTTCCAGTCAGGTCAAGATATGGAGACCTAGTCTCCTTTAAAAACAAAAAAAAAGAAAAGAAAGAAAGAAAAAGATTATTCCATCTAGACTGACAATCACCCTCCAAATACACTTTTAATAAATATTTAGTAATTCACTGATACAGGCAGGAAGGAAAGGAGGGAAGAAGGAAGGAAAGAGAGAGATGCAAGAAGGAAAGGAGGAAGGGAAGGAATGAGGAAGACCTTTTCCTAGCAGTTACTTAACACTAAACTCTCATTTCTTTATTTTTGCTATTAGGTTTTTTGGTTTTATTTGCTTTTTATTTTATTTGGCTTTTATTTCTCACATCAAAAATGAATTAAGAAAGAAAGTAATAATAATGTCTCCATTAGGGACAAAATAATAAACTAATTGAGTATTATAAGCCATGATTTTTTTTATCATATGTTTGATACAACTGTATAGAATCTAAGGTCATAGATTTAGAGGCCATCTATTTTAATCCCTTCATTTAACAGGGGAATAAACTGAGGCTCATAGATTTTCCCAAGTTCACACAAGCAGTGACAAAGCCAGCATTTGAACCCAGTACCTCTAATGCCAAATGCAGTTCTCAGTCCATTATAGCAGGAAAGAAACATTTGCATTTATTAACATGCATACATACATCTCTGTCTCTGTCTCTCTCTAGAGAGACAGAGACAGAGATAGATGGAGAGGAGTCTTGAAGGCTTCACAAATCCACTAACCTATATACATATATATATATATATATATATATATGTGTGTATGTATATATGCATATATATGTATATATATGTGTATGTATATATGCATATATATGTATATATATGTGTATGTATATATGCATATATATGTATATATATATATATATATGTATATATAATAGTTACTTGTAAGACCATGTAACTACCCTCCTCACTTAATAAACTCACAGGCTTCAAATTTTCTATAGTATTTGTTTCCAGATCCTATTCCTATTCATACCCCTGCTTCATTTTTTCCTTTAAAGTCTATCAAGTTTTATAGGAGTCAAGTTACTACTCCAGTTGAATCTCTTAGGTGTACTCAAATTCATGAGAATTCCTTTACCCAAAATGGAGGTAGATAAACATGACGCCATCCCTACTCCCTATTTATAAATACTCACTGTTATTTTTAAGGCAATACAGTTTCAGATAAACCCATGATTTAAAGCCAGAAGTCTCCAAGTACTTCAACAGAAACATGAGAATTATTCAGTAATGTATTCCAGAATATTATCTCCATCCTAGCCACATATATGCTATAGGAATAGATTCCATTGAAAAGACAGGAATAAAATTATATTATGATATAGGAATAAATTCCATAAAAAGACAGGGATAAAATTATATTTTTCTATAGGAATAGATTCTGTTAAAAAAAAAAAGAGAGGATAAAATTCTATTAGTTATTCATAAGAACAAATCACTAGCCATTTTGTTTTTACATAATATAAAAAAAATTAGGGTGAGAAACTAGGAGTTGAAGGGCCAAGTCTGATCTTTATATATTAAAATTTCTTAAATATAATGGAATTCTAGTTCTCCAGTAGGGAATTCCTGCTGAGAGGAAGGAATCAGAGAATCTAACAACTGGGAGAGACCTCCGAAGTCAATTATCTAATCCAATCTATAACAGAACAAGAATCCTTTCCATAACATTCTCTCCAAAAGTTTGTCATTTAGCTTAAAGACTTCCAATGGGAAAGAGAGGGGATTTCCTACCTCCTGAACAAATCTATTCCCCTTTTGGGTGGCACTCACTCTTGGGAAGTTTATCCTAATGTTAAGCTGACATTTGTGGCCCTCCAACTTTTACTCCCTGCTCCTAATTCTATCCACTGAGGCCAAGTAAAATGGATCTAATCCCTCTTCCCATGACAGCCCTTCAAGTATTTGAAAACAGGCATCATTGTCCCATAAATCCTCCCTTTTTCTAGGCTAAACATTCTCCCTTCCTTCAGCTGATCCTTATTAGTCATCCAATCCAACAAGCATTTATTATTAGCCATAATGTCTTCTCACATTGCCTGTCACCCACTTAGTGATGCTTTAGCTTATCAATGTCTGTCTTAAAATGGGATGTCTAGAACTGAACACAGTACTCCAAATGTGGCCCAAATATAAAAGAATTTGTTGAAATATAAGTACAAGAGATCTATAACAGAACCATAACTAGGAATCTAGGTACCTAGGACAGCAGTAGCAGACTCCAGCTCTGTGGAAAGCCCCTGGACACTGGCTACCACAAGGGAAGAAGACTCATATTAGGCCTGGAGTGAAGGGCAGGGGAGCTGACATTGGTGCTGACCCTGTGGGGCAGACACCAGGATACTTCTCTGTGTAGACAGAAACCCCAGGACATCACAATATGATGTAACAGAAACATAAAGAGAAACCCTGATGTCTCCTAGTGAGAGAGAGGCCCTGAGACACCAAGAAGTCACTACTGGGAAGGTAATTGCTCAACGAGGGGTAGAGCAGAGGCACGCTGAGGAGACGCTCCCTTGACCTACAGTCACCTGGGGGAGGAAGTGGGATGGATATCTGTTAGATTTCGAGTGCAACAAAGTAATTTTACTCTCTGGTTTCTGTGCTTCTGAACAAGTGAAAGTGTTGTCCAAATGTAAATACAGCAAACTTTTAAATTGCACAGTCTTTAAAAACCTTTATGTTACATTTCTAAACCCTTTAAATTTCAATATAATAGGGCAAAGTTCTATTCATGCTGCCCCATTCTGGCTCTAGTCCACAGAATTACCTTACCTACCAAACCAGTTATAGTTACCTGATCAAAAAAGACAATGAAACTATTCTAGTTCGTGAGATCCTTGGTTACAAACTGTCCAATCAATCCAATGTCCCAGAATTTAAGTTCTTGGGCAAAAGGACTTTATTTTTTGTCTTTGTGTCACGAACACTAAGCGTAGTGCCTTGAATTTAATGGGTACATGAGAAATAGTTGCTGAATTGAATTAAAACTGTTAAATTATCAGGAATAAAAGTCAAATTAACTGGCCTGTAGTTTTTAGACTCTACCATCTTAAACTTTTGGTAAAACCAGGACACCTGCCCTTACAAATTGATCTGCAAAAGGTGCTTTAGTCACAGAAGGACCAGATATCCCAGTTTTACAAAAAAGTTGAGAGGGTAGAATCTAAGGTACTTTATTTGCAGAATTTCAAAGTAGGAAGGGACCCCAGTGGACATCCAATCTAATCCAGACCCCCCAAAAGAACTTCTATATTATTAGAATTACCATATACCTGACAAGAGGACATCTAGCCTCTGCTTGACGATTTCTGCTAAGAGAAAGCCACTGACTCCTGGGGAAGCACATTCCACTTTTGGATACTTCTGATTATTAGGATTTTATTATATTAAACCTAAATTTATCTCTTTGCAAATTTCACCATTTGCCCTGGTATAGCCATGTAAGGTGAAAGAGAACTAGTATAAACCTTCTTCTATGTGTCAAGCTTTCAAATACTTGAAGATAGGTATCAAATCCTCCCCTTGCCTGTCATGAGTCTTTTTTTTTTCTCTAGGCTAACATCTCCAGTTCTTGCAACCAATCCTGCTTTGGCAGAAACTCAAGAGCCAACACAATTCTGGGTGCTCTCCTCTAAACACTCTCCAATTTTCAATGTACTTTCTAAAATATGGTGCCTAGAACAACAGTCCAGATGTTGTCTAATCACACTAAAGTATAAACGGGCTATTATCTCCTTTTTCCTGAGAATTATGTCTTTTTTAATGCAGCCCAAGATCACATTAGTTTTTTTTATTGTCATATCACACTGCTAACTCACATTGAGCTAGCAGTCCATTTTAATAATCTCATCTTTTTCAAATGAGCTGCTTTCTAGTCATGCCCCATTTTGTACTTACGAAGTTTATTTCTCAAACAAGTGTAAGACTCTACATGCCACCATCCCTATTCCTTGTTATAAATAGTCACTGTTATTTATGCTGTTTATTTTTATTATTGTATCTATATTCAATTTCATCTTATTTAGCTCAGGCCTGTGTTTTATCCATTCAAGGTCTTTTTGAGATCTTAACTCTGTCACCCAAAACCCTCATTTTTATAGATCACAAAACTGAGGCTTAACTAAGTTGAGTTGACTTGCCCAAGAATCCACAAGTAGTAAGTAACAGAGTTGAGAACCACTTCAAATCCAGTATTCTTTCCACCACACTATGCTATTTCTAGTAGCAGAAACTTACTAAATGCTTGTTTAGTTTGTTAAAGAACTAACGGCCTGAAATTCCAAACCTCCCCTCCTTCCAGGGTCTTAAATCTGATCCACTCATCATCTGCATCATGATTGAATATGGAATTCCCCAAATCATGCATAATGTACAAATGACCCCATTAGGCATTCAAAGTTGTCAGGCCAGACACACAGGACACAATGACATTAAAAACTAAATTGTCACAGAATGGCATAATGAAGAAAACTCGATCAGATCTTTGTGAGACAAGGTATCATTACATATTCCTACCTCCAGGGCTAAGCTGTGGCAGGAGACCAGAGATGATAGGCATGTGTGTCATTAACGTAAACCTGCCAGGTCCCCAGTTTCTCAGGGCGAAATAGTGTCTCTTTGAACCAATTTGCTGGCACACAGCCTTTGTTACCTTTTGCAGAACTCAAATCAACAGCAAATGCTATTGCATCACACAGTGATCATTATAAAATCCCACTCCTTAGGTTTCCCAAGTGGTCTTTTCCCTCTCTTGGAAGGAAGCTGAAGGTTAATATCTCACAGAATGGCTCATCATCACAGAGGAAGGAAGAAATAATGGAATCATGAAGTGTGGGGGCTTGATTTCATTTTATTTTTAAGGGAGCAGTATGGTGCAGCTGAAATATTTTTGGACTTGGAGTTAAGAAACATGAGTTCTAGTCAAAGCTTTGCCATCAGCTCAGTCAGCTTGGATGACCTATCTGAAGCTTACATTATTCATCCTTAAAATAAGATAGTTGGACTAAGATCACCTCAAAGGTCCCATCCAGCTCTAATATTCTATGAATGATTCCTGTGTTTGTATTGGGACAATCTCTATTGCTGTTGCTGCTACAGATTAGCTCACAGAGATTTTTCTATCCCTTATTGGAAATTTTTCTCACATCAAATTTCCAGTAGCAATCCAGTTTCCAAAACAAGCTTAATGTACAGTACAGTGCACTTTCTTCAATGACTGGATATATCTTTAAGCATTTCAGGGTCAGCATTTAGTACCCTCAAGCAATTTAATTGCCTATTATGTTCTAGGCACTGTGCTAAATGCTGGGGATACAAAAAGAGGCAAATCTAAAAAGGAGCTCACAATACAGTGAGAGACAACATGCAGCCATGTATATACAAACAAGTTATATGCAGGATAAACAGGAAAGAATTAATAGGAGAAGGCACTAGAATTAAGAGGACTTGGGAAAGGCTTCCTGTAAAAGATAGGATTTTAGTTGGAACTTACAGGGAAGCATTTAAGCCCTAAGTCGGCTCCTAGAACAGGCTGTGTGAACATTGAGAAGGGATCCCATTCCAATCCAACAAGCATTTAGTAAGCATCTACTATGCACACTGCACTGTGATCAGTTGTGGAGAGATAGTGAGCTGGCACAGCACATAGAAAAATGTATGTGGACTCAGAAAGACCTGAATTCAAATTCAGCTTAGACCCTTAGTAGCTGTATGACCTTGGGCAAGTTACTTAACCCTGTTTGTCTTAGTTTCCTCAATTGTAAAATGAGCCGGAGAAAGAAATGGCAAACCACACCCGTATCTTTGCCAAGAAAACACCAAATTGGGTCACAAAGAGTCAGACGTGACTGAAACAACTTAACAACAACAACAACAACAACTACTACTACTACTACTACTACTACTACTACTACTACTACTACTACTACTACTACTACTACTACTACTACTACTACTACTACTACTACTACTACTACTACTACTACTACTACTACTACTGCTACTACTATTACAAAGTCAAAACAACAGATTCAATTCCTGTCTTGAGAAGTTTACATTCTACTTATAACCCTATCACCTGCTCAATAGGGAGAAAATACTACAAGGTCAATTTTTCATGCCTGCTTATTACTTTTACTTTTGTCTAGTATTATTGTTTAGCTTTTCATGTGTGTACTTTTATCTTCCCAACGGAGTGTAAGTAGTTTAGAAACTATTGTGATATAAGCTTTATATTCAACACATCCCCTAGTTTTGTAGTAGGCATTCCAGACACATCCACTGAACACACGAACTCGTGCATGAATGGATGAATACTTCATAATAAGGGATAGAACTTGGGATAACTTTTGGTTGATTTCAAAGAAGAAAAAATTTCCCAACTTCACATTTTATACAGAACATACTGTCTTGTGACACAAGCCTTCCTGTTATTTATCATGAATGTCTAGTTTAACAATTCTTAAAGAAAGCATGGGGATATACATCTGATAACTCAGACAAATGGAAATTAGAGCAGATCTCAAATATATCCAGGGCACTTTATGATGCTTTTCCCATTTTAGCTTGCAGCTTAATTTACATCTGGAAAGCAAATTGTGTGAATGGCACAGCTGAGTCACAGATACCAGCTGGGAACCTCAGCCACTCAAAGGAAGAGACATAAGTTCTTCTCACAACCTTTTCAGGGTTCTTGTAGATCAGTGACAAGTGAAAGGACAATGTAGGCTCACTGTGCCAAGAGATTCCATGAATTAATGAGTTTAAGGGAATACTTATCTTTTGCAAATGTCCACAGAATGTTTGCCAAATATCTTTAAGCAGTTTCTCTCTCACATCATGGTAATGAGAATCACATTCCTGGAACGAGACCTTTGTGAACTCACAGGCCACTGTCAAGTTCACATTGAGGACATTTGGTTGATGTTGGCAGCTGACATAGTCTTTGAAAATTACCTAAGAGATAATGAAATATGAAAAACAAAATATGTTGTGCCACAATTACTAGGTTGATTTTGGTAGGATGGGCCCAGGCATGAATTAACCAGACTTGCACCAAATCGTCCCATTGGAAAATTTTACAGCTCTCCAATTTGCCTTTATTAGACCAACTGATGTATTACACATCAATTAGAATGCTAGAAGACCAGAGATATAGCCTAGATCCATTCCTCCATGTTCCATATGAGTTAATTGAGGTCCACAAAGGTGAAATAATTTGTCCAGGTCTACATAATGACTTAATGGAAGAACAGGGACTACATCCCAAAACTTGGTGCTTTTTACATCATGCTATGAGTCTCTGCAATCTTGAGTAAAATAACAGAAAACATTCTAGAAAAGAATTAATAATGATAAGGATCTGACTAAATCTGGGACAATTTTATAACAAACATAACTGGCGACTTCAGAGCAGTATAGATAGGTAAGCTGGGGTTAATGCACCGTGCTGCTATTGGGTAATAATTATTCCATTATATCAACTCTTTGTCACTACAAACTTATAATGTGGTGAATCATGCATGGCATAGGAGGAATGTTCTCATCTCCTAGACTACTAATTTATTCATCTGAAACAGATATCAAGAAGTTGAATAAATTTAACACCCAACATCAAGGTGAAGACATAAAGAATAGTTCTGATCACCAGGGAACCCATCTGTCTTTTAGTATCACTCCCTAGAAATTCCAGTGCTGCTTTAGTACTTGGGTTTATTTATGCTCTCACTGATTTTACTTTTAATTAATGTACCCTCCCATTCTTGGAGGCAGCTAGGTGGCACAGTGAGTAGAATGCCAGGCCTGGGGTCAGGAAGATCTGAGTTCAAATCTGACCTCAGACACTTACTAGCTGTGTAACCTGGGCAAGTCATTTAACCTTGTTTGCCCAAGTCTCCTCATCTGTAAAATGAGCTGGAGAAGGCAATAGCAAACCACTCCAGTATCTCTGTCAAGAAAACCCCAAATGGGGTCACAAGGAGTCAGACACAACTGAAACAGCTGAACAATAACAACAACCTCCCATTTTTGAGTTTAGGAACACAGAAAGGAACATTAGAGTCACATTTAGTCCCAGTCACCAAATCTCAGAGTTGGGAGGCTCAGCAAGTCATCTACTCTGACATGAAAGTATAACTAATTTTTAATATACTACAAACAAAAGCTAGGCTTTTTATGAAGACCCTAAAAAGAGAGAACTCACCATCTTTCAAGGCAATCTATTGCATTTTAGATAGCTTTCATTGTTAAGAAGTTATTTCCTTTTTCTCAAATCAAGCCCAAATTTGTCTCTTCTACTTTTACCCATTGGTCCTGTTTAGTCTCCTCTATAAAAGCAAACACAACAAAACAAATGAAAAAGAAGGAAAGCCCAAAGAGATTAAGTGATATGATCATGATAGCAAAGCTAGTATTCAGCTTATGTCCTCTGATTTCAAAGTTCTCCCTCCATTGGTAGAGACTGCAACCCATTCATGATTTTTTCATTTAGTGAGAACCTGTCAATCATCTTACTATACAAAAACAGCTGATTCTGATAGGATTTCACTTCAGTAACCATTATTTTTTAGTATGTTATCTAATCTTGAGTTTCATTTTTAAAAATATTATTCAGTATTCACAATATCCAGTGCTTTCTAACTCTCTTCTAGAAGAACTATTCACAACATATAGGTGTGAGGATATTGAATATTATTCAAGCCTTTGGTCTCTTCAGTTTCTCATTCTTGAGCCATATCTTCTAACATATTTTACATCCTTCTTTATGTTCACATTCTTTACTTTCACATTGATGTGACCTAACAGCAAAGCACATATTTTCCAGGTTTGACTGCTTAACAGGATTTCTCTAATCATCATCTTCTATAACAGATATTGACTCAATGACCTCCATTTTATTCTTTTTCTTAATCAAGAATATTACAAGAGTAATTGATCAAGTGTTCCATGAAATGGTTTGTCTTGTTGCCTTTGGCCACTTGATGAGAGCAACTTCACCCACTTCCTTATTTGCCTTTGTAAGAAGAACCTGTGAGTCATCCTTCTATTTAGCTGACACTTCCACTTGGCTTCAGCCTTTCCTCCTCATAAGAATAGCAATATTGATGCAGTTCAGTTCTTCCAATAGTGTATCCATTTCTCTGTTATTAGAAAATACCTTGCATATAGAGTGCCACTAATTAAGTTAATGTTTTAGATAGTTTAAAACTGTGATTCTTAGTATACTTTGACCCTTTTCTATTACTCTCTTTCAATTACTGTGGAAGCAGAGGGGGACATACAAGAATGATTTAAATTTGTCTTTGATCATGGGTTGCCATGACTGATACTATTTGTCTTTGATCATGGGTTGCCATGACTGATACTATGAGGATATTTCTTGGACAACAGGTATATCTTTTTTACCAGGACTATATTCAGTGTCTTTTCACCCCAGAAGAACCTGCTAGAGCTTATGCTCCAATAGTCTACTTTTCAAGAGTCCAAGAAATCACCTGGGATCATGGGATCACTTCTATCTCATGATGTTGATTTTAGAGTAGCACTTTCTCATTCTTTATGGTGTCTAAAATCAGCTCCATTTTAAAAAGACCATGTGGTGTAGAGAAAACAACATTCACTTTTCACATTATAAAGCCTAGGTTTGAATTCTAGTTCTGTTTTTATTTTGTTACCTTGAGGAACCAATTTCTTCATAAAAAACAAGAAGGCTGGAGTCAGTTACCTTTCTAAATCTATGTTCATATGAACCCTTGGGTGGGAAATTTTTATTCTTTTGTTAGGAGCACCAACAATCTCTATCCTTTCCCTGGGTGTTAAATGGACACTAGGTATGGCTTTTCCTTTTTCTCAGGTATGACAGATAGTAGGTTGGTAAATAACATTGGAGGCCTCAGAGTAATAATATCTCTCTAGCCTCACTTCTCTTAACAGATAGATCTACTCAACTAAATATACTGGTAGTAACTCTGAACTAAAGTTATAAACATTGTATAGCTGCTAGCATCAGGGGTAGTGCCTCACCTAAGTGGTTTCTGACAATTTTTGGGAGATCCCAGTAGCAAAGTTTCCAGTGGCAGCTCAAATTGGCAACAGTATCTCCCATCAAACTGAACTACCAGTTTATTGGTGACTCTAATAGAGTCCTACGATTTCATCACCTACTGACCACCCTGAGGTGTCTCTCAAAGGAAGGAGGGATGGTTCAATGTTTTTCCTTAAGCTATGCTTCTACAAAACAGCAAATAGCAGGTTCCCATCCAAACCCGCAGTGGCAGTGATGAGCTTTATACTTATTTGTTTGAATGTGATCTTCCCTATTAGATTGCAAGCTCCTTGATCCAGGGACTATCTTCTGTCTCTTTTTGCATCCCAGGTGCTCAGCACAGTGCTAAGCACATAGTGGGTACTTCATAAATGATTATTCATTAATTGATAATTCATAACTCTTCTTAGGAAGATAGGAAATAGCTACTTTAGGTAGATTTAGAAAAAAAAAAAAAGCTCTTTCCAAGAAACTTGCTAATAGGCCCCTGAATCTGCATAAGGAAAATGAGCCCCTAAAACTTCAGATAGAATCCTATTCCTATTTGCCTACTCGGAAGCCTTTCCAAAAATAACTCAAGGCAGGACACAGGTTCACTGACTCCTTAGAAGAACTCCCATATTCTTCAAGGGTGCCTTCTTAGGAGGTTGTAAATATAGAACTCCACATGGCTGCTGGTTGTGTCTAAACCCAGATACTTAGAACCTTTGCATAAGCCCTCAATTTCCATTTATATAGGCCTTGAAGTCTCTCAATGGGATACTGGGGCATGTATGCAAGTAAGTCCCAGGAACCACCCTTGTTTTCCATAGTTCCTCAAGGTAAAAATGTAAACTGAACTCAAACAATGACCCTAGGATAGAGAAATAATGAAAATAATAATAAACAAAATTCTCCTTAGTGTTTGTCTTTGATTGGTAGTAAGTTCTACAACAATATTATCAAATGGTGGCCTGGAAGACTGAATGTCACTTTTTAACACTAGAAGGACCAGGCATGTCATTGATGCAAATTTTTTAAAATAATTTTTAATAATTTTAACATAATTTATCATAGCTGTACAAATATACTTTAAATACTAAAAAAAGGCAGATACTTATTCTGAAATAGACATTTTTATTTTACTATATCTGCTTTCTTTGCCTTATAGACTTAAAAAAAATGCAGTGGCAATCGATATAACTTAGTCCTTCTAGGTATTCTTAAATTCTAGCCCTTCTACCTAGCTCAAGGCCTAAGAATGATTTAAATCATGGGGATTTATAATAACAAATATGCTTAGGAATTCATGTCACCAAAAATGTAAATGTAAAATCTAATTGTATGTTCAATGATTAGATTTAATTTGCATTCAAATAGGAGTAATATTCAGGGCTTATATAGTTCAGGGCATCAGTTGCAGAGTTCAGGAAAATTTTCAAATATTTACATTTTGCTCATTCTAACTACCAATAAATATTTATTGAATGGTTACTAAATGTATGATACCACATAAGTCAAAGGTGGTACCAGGGATAGTAGACACCTCCCAAGGGTGCAGCAAGGAAAGAGTCCAAGGAGGAACATTTTTAACATTATTTTTTATAAACGAACATATTTTTAATTCTAGAAAATTCAATTCTCTACGGCTTTTGTTATTTATTTTGTGGTAATTCAAATTATATGTCATCTGGTAAAAGGCTAATATCCTCTAGTGGACAGTAATGTACTGAGGGTATCATTTTTAACCCTGATCTAGGGCACACAAATGTCTTGTACAGGCTGTCCTGTGGAATACCTGGCATGTGTTCTCAGGAAATAGAGCTAGTCTGGTTTGTGCTCCATGGCAGCATATATAAAACAAAATTTACTGTCAAAACATCATCTATTTGAGTTCAACTCACTGGAGCCTTGAAATAATTGGCTTTATTGAGCTGTAACACACGTTTATACAAGATACAAAGGCATACATTTAAGAATAACTTATGGAATTGGGCTATAATTTGGCTCGTAACAGACATTTTAAAAAGTTGATGTCTACCCATGAGAAGTTTAAAAAAAATCTACTTAGGACAAGAGGACATAGACAACTGAGGCAAATAATGTACAAGATGAAATGTTGAAAGTTGGCACATTATGGCAGAATGGCAGCTTAAAGGCAGGGATCTGATTTTGAATCCTGTCTTTGCCATATATTACCTGTATGACTTTGGGCAAGTGGTATTAACTCTCTGGACCTCAGTTTCCTCATGTGTAATGTAGAAGCTAAATTAGCTGATCTCTAAGCTCCACTTTAGAGCTAAATAATTCTGATAATCCTGTGATATTATAAGATGTTAATTGCTTGTCATATAAGTAGTAATTGCACAAGAGTTATAGAAGGGGAAAATTAATTATATGGAGCTAAACAGGGAAATAAACTTAACTCAGATAATGACCTGGGTTTCATATGGAAGAGACAAAACTTTTGCTGCACCCTGAACAAGAGATGAGACTTGTTAGGGATGGGAGAGATAGAGTGGAGGCAGTGGCAGGGGGTGGGAGAAGTACAGCATTTCAAGCAATTGGAATAAAAGCACAGAAGTTAAAAAGGGGCAGCTAGGTGGCACAATGGATAATGTGCCAGACCTGGAGTCAGGGAAACTCATCTTCATGAGTTCAAATCCAGCTTCAGCTACTTACTAGCTGTGTGACCCTAGGCAAGTCCCTTAACCGTGTTTGCCTCAGTTCCTCATCTGTAAAATGAACTGGAGAAGGAAATGGCAAATCACTCCAGTATCTTTGCCAAGAAAAATCCAAATGGAGTCATGAAGAGTCAGACACAATTGAGAAATGACTGAACAATAATAACAACAAAGAAAGAAGTAAGAGAAATCAAGGTCAGCTAGGTATGCAAACTGGTCTGATTGCAAGGGTGTTGCTATTAAATGTTTTATCAACTAGTTCTCTCAGAATATGTATGTATTTACATATACATATATATATATATATATATATATATATATATATATATATATATATATATATATATATATATATATATATACGCAAGATAAGTTTAAACTTCATTATTACCATTTTCCTCATCACTTTCTTAAGTCTTGACAATCTACACAATAAGTCAATTTTGTAGTTGGCAGGTTTCTGAAATATAAATACTCACACTGAAGATTTAAGGAGAGAGCTTTCAGCCTACCTCTGCTTGACTAGAGGAGAGCAGGCATGCTCCAGTAGTGGAGAATAGAGTTAAATAGATATGATGAAAATGGTTCATTAGGACTATTAATGTTTATGGCATTTGGAAAGTGATAAGGAATGGAAAAGTAAAGTATTAATTTAAAAAAAAAACCTGCCATATAGGCAGGATGGTAAAGAGGACTGAACTTGGAATCAGGAAATCCAGGTCAATCCTGGTTCTGTTACCAACCAGGGGCATATATATGATGTTCCCTGGAGTTGAAAGGAAGAAGAGCTGCTGATGGAAAATGGAGAGTCACCTGGAAAGTTCTGACCTGAGCCCTTTATAAAAAAAGGCTTTGCAAGAAGTTTATTGTTCTGCCCTCCAGACCTCCAATCAGAAGGCAGAAAGAGGCAACTGAGGGGGTAAAGGTGTTGAGTATCAAAAACTCAGTCTATCAGGATGGTGATGAGATTTCAGGTGATCAGCTTATTCTAGCAGGAGGTATGTTTTGGGAGTCAAACCTAAACAGCTGCTAATAGAAAGTAAAGACACAGAGCCTAGGAGGGGGGATAGTAGGAATAATCTAGGGATAGAGTTTGGCAACAGAAGAGCAGCAAAGGATTCAAGAGCTGATGACAGTTTGGGGATGAATTGGTTAAATTCGGGGTTAAGATTGGGAAAGGAAGAAAGTGAAGAAAGTGCAGAGGTAATGCCCTAAGACAGTTCTAAGGGATGCTTGGGTTGAAGGTTGTGATAAGGCAAAGAAAGGTTGAGAAGCAATGATGCAGTGAAGCGGAGAGATAGAACAACAGAGTATGGTCAAATAAATAAATATCAGTTTCTGAT
The DNA here is from genome assembly GCF_003287225.1 of Phascolarctos cinereus. Lineage (NCBI taxonomy): Eukaryota > Metazoa > Chordata > Mammalia > Diprotodontia > Phascolarctidae > Phascolarctos > Phascolarctos cinereus. The sequence continues at coordinate 243,408,481 of NW_027556098.1, forward strand.
TATCTGGAAGTATATCGGTTCTTAAAATTTAAGAAGATTGGGAAATTAGGAGGTTAAGTATATATATATACATATATTGAAGTTCCCTAGTTGGGGAGGCTAAGAAAGCTAAGAAGTAGATGGAGCCATGATGGCACAGTAGAAAAACACTCAACTGAGCTCCCCCAAAATCTCCCTCCAAACAACTTTAAAATATTACCTTAACTTTAATTCTGGAGTGACAGAGCCAACAAAAGGTCAAAGTGAGACATTCTTCTGACCCAAGACAACTTAGGAGGTCATAAAGAATGATCTTTGATATAGGGGTAAAGGCTAGCCTGGAGCCCACATGGATGAAACATCAGCAGTGGGACTAGGTGGTAGAGACAGAAGCAGCAGCACTTTTGAGAGCTCTCAAATCAGGAATGATAAGGGAACCTGGCAACTGATCAGAAAGAGATTATAGGATACCCCTGTGCTAGCACTGGACACAGGATGAGATGCTGTTTAGAAACTCCATGACCTGTACCTAATTCTGGGTCATAAATCAAGAGTAGAGAGGATCACTTTTGGTCAAGAGGGAGTGAGAGCCCTGAAAGGCAACTGTTTGGCAACTCCAAAACCTATACCCATTTCTGGGTCATAGTTCAAGGGCAAAGAGATGCATGACAGAAAAAGAAAATGACAAATGCTAGAGGGGATGTGGAAAAATTGGGTTATTAATGCATTGTTAGTGGAGTTGTTAACTAGTCCAACCATACTGGAGAACAATTTGGAACTATACCCAAAGAGTTATAAAACTGTGTCTAGTCTTTGACCCAGCAATACCACTACTAGGTTTGTATCCCAAAGAGACTGAAGAAAAGAGAAAAGGATCTATTTGTACAAAAATATTTATAGCAGTTCTCTTTGTGGTAGCAAAGATTTGGAAATTCAGGAGATGCCCGTCAAGTAGAGAATGGCTGAACTAGTTGTGGTATATAATTGTAATGGAATTTGCCATAAGAAATAAGAAAAAGGATGGTTTCAGAAAAAAGTGGGAAGACTTATATGAACTGATGCAAAATAAAGTAACCAGAACCAGAACACAGTAAACAAAAAGTAGTTGTAAGGATGATCAACTATGACATACTTAGCTACTCTGATCAAGTCAATGATCCAAGTCGTTTTTTTCCCCTAAACTGGTATAAAGAACCCCATAAGGAAATATCTATCCCCTGCCAATTCAGATTAACATCTGCTTTGAAATTTATATTGTTTTTAAAAATTTCCTAAGAAGTTTAGTGACTTTGCCCAAAACAGATTCATATAGCTAATATGTGTCAGTGGGCAGGACCTGAATCCAGGTTTGCCTGACTCCAAAGTCATTTTACAATTCCCAAAGAGCTGCCCTCCAAAGGACTCCATGAAATAGGTGATATAAACATTATTGCTCCCATCCTGCAGATGAAGAAACTAAGTCCTAGAAGAGATATGTGGCTTTCCCATGATTAGTACAACAAATAAATGGCAGCGATAGACCTGAAAACCAGCATCTCTTTCTGTCAAATCATATATCTATGACTATGCAAAGCTAAAAAATTAATCAAGAAGACCAGCCTAAGCTTTAGAAAACAGGAAAGCAGATGTGGCCTTTAACTCCAAACTAAGATAAAAAGTTCCATAGAATGTGTGAGTATTCCACTTTCTTCATGGATCTAGACCTTGGCTTACCCAGAGAGGTCACAGATGAATTCCCAGGCACTCTTGTAAATGAGGAGGCAGCATCACCTGCAATGAGGTCCCAGCAAATACCCTGTAGACTTCTAAGCATTATTTGTGAAGTTGTATTGTTGGGTAAGGCCTGACTAGGTCACTGTTGCTTCATCCCTAGAAAAGTATAAATAGTCCAGGTTATAGGAAATCAGGGTCCCTTTGAGATAGTCCAGACCTTTATGCTGAAAGGCTTCCAGTTCACACCCTGTGAACCCACCCACATACTAATCTAGCTCAAGAGGACTACACATCTGTGGATTGACAGGATATTGATTTTTTTCAATGACTACATGGACAAAATACATGGAGTAGAGGTTGAGATTTTTAATTCAAATGAACATCATAGCTTGAGACTATCAAGCAAAAGCATTGAGAGAGAAAATGAGAAAGAAAAAGAGAATAAACAATGGCTAAAGACTCAAAAAAAAATTAGGGCATCTATAAGCATGGCCCACACATTCAACTTCTTAGTTACATTTGTCCACCGCCGCGAGCACCTACATCCGCAGCATGGTCTGATGCCGGCAAAGTGTGAAGAGAGAATGAATCATGGGCCAGGTGGAAGATGTGAAGAACAAACTTCGTTTATTTATCTGAGGGATCAAGCAATAGTAACATTATTTTCCATGAAAAGCATAAACCTAATTAAGTGATTTCCTTACTTCCTTGTACCTTGTCTGTTACTTTCTTTCCTGCGTCCTGTCCTGTACCCTTTCCGTTAACTCCCTTCCTGCACCCTGTTCTCAAGAGACGGTACAGTGGGGTGATGAGCCGACATCCTGAGTTTCACAGCTGTCCGGCTTAGTACAAACTACAGGTAAGACCCGGGCTGGCCTAAGCCCTCCAACTCCCAAAAGCCAGCCCTCTACAATTCACATCTCCCTAAGTAAGAAACAAAACAAAAACAAAAAAGTACATTCCCATTAAGGAGGTTCGAGTGAACAAGGAAACAACATTCTATGGGAACAGGATTTAACTAAATGAATAGAGAGAGACAAAGTGTGTGTTTTGTTGTCAGCAGTCATTGGTTTTTTTCAGCAGAAGAGAGATGTAACTGTGAGGTCCAGTGAAATATATCCTAGCTCTTGAACCAAAGGACCTGGGTTCAAATCTTAACTCTGCCACCTCAAGAGCTATGTTTCCTTGGTCAAGTCATTTAAATTCCTTTGGCCTCAGTCTCCCCCTTCATTAAATTAAGGGGTTGTCCTCAATGGTCTCAATGACCCCTTCTAGCTCTCTATCTATAGTCCTATGAAAATATTCCAAGAGACCAGTACATGTGCAATAATCTTAAGAAAATATACATACATATATTACATGTATACACATATACATGAATATATGCATACAAATAAATATATGTATTAAATACATAGTATACCGTTGAACAAATAAATGAAGTTAAGATTAATTAACTCATTCAAAAATACATTTGTTCAACAATTTGGAACTATGCCCAAAGGACTATAAAAATGTGCATTCCTTTTGACCCAGCAATAGCACTTCTATGGCTGTATCCCAAAGAGATCATACAAATGGGAAAAGGACCCACATGTACAAAAATATTCATAGCAGCTCTTTTTGTGGTGTCAAAGAATTGGAAATTCAGAGGATGTCCATCAACTGATGAATGGCTGAACAAGTTGTGGTATATGAATGTAATGCAATACTATCGTGCTATAAAAAATGATGAACAGGCTGACTTCAGAAAAACCTGGAAAGGCTTGTATGGTTTGATGCTGAGTGAAGTGAGCAAAACCAAGAGAGCGCTGTACACAATAACAGCTACATTGTGCAATAACTAATATCAATAAACTTAACCCTTCTCAGCAATACAAGGATCTGAGACATCTCCAGAGGCCTCGTGATGGAAAACGCTATTTACTTCCAAAGAAGGAACGATGGAAGTTGAATTGTTATTTTTTTTCTCTTCTGTTGAGTTTTGTTTCCTCTTTCTGATGGTTCCTCCTATTGGTTTTAATTTTTACTTACAACATCACTAATGTAAAAATATGTTTAATAGGAATGTAAATGTATAGCCTATATCAGATTATGTGCCATCTTGGGGAGGGTTGTAAGGAGGAAGGGGGAGAAAAATTTTAAACTCAAAAGCATATGGAAGTGATTATTGATAAATCAAAACAAATTAATAAAATAAAAAAAAATACATTTGTTCTCAAGAGAAACTCAAAATCTACCTCTTACACGTGGACCCTACCATATCTGTATAATTATACACACAAAAACAGATAAAATATTCCAATACATCATGTAAAACCTCAAAGTCTTTTTTTAACCTAATTACCCAGTTATATGACCAAAGAAATGAGCTTTTTCAAGGAGAACAAATAAAACTATTTCCTAGAAACAATTTATAGGTAAAGAAGAAAAAACAAAATGCTTTCTTATATGATTTAATGAGCCCAATTCTCCACATACAGAGCAGGATATTTCAAGGCCACTTCAGTTCCTGTGTTCCCTGCCAAATGACTTGATATCAGGAAGATGACTTCCTTCAAATCCTAACTCAAGACATTTACTAGATGTGTCCCAAGGCACTTAATTTCTCAGCCTCAGTTTCTTTATTCGTAAAATATAGATAATATCACTTACTGAAATTAAAAAAATCTTCACAAACCATAAAGCCTACATAATTATGATGTAGTAGTAGTTCTAGTAGTAGTAGTAGTAGTAGTAGTAGTAGTAGTAGTAGTAGTAGTAGTAGTTAGTAGTAGTAGTAGCAGCAGTGTTCAGGGAAGACTTGTACCTCTGGTGTGAGGGCTGTTGAGCCTATTTCAGGGCTGCTTTCCACCTTTGGTGTCCCTTTCCCTTTTGGGGCTTCCCTAGGCTGTGGATCACATTTTTAAAAGAATCTTCTCAAGAGAGTTAAATAAATTGTGTACTTGTTACTTCACATCCACTAGGAGAAAGCTCAAAGTAAATTCAGGGCATCATTAATCTCCTTCTCCTTAGGAAGATACTCTTGGGGAAGACCCACTTTGAAAGACCTTGGGAATCCAGAGATTGCCATCATGTGGCACTTCTTGGGCTGGAGCCTTCATATCACAGCCAGTGAAGTAGTTTTATCTTGAAAGGGCCACCACCTCTGCCATCTAAACTTGATACTAAGCAAAGTGTCCTATGCTGTGGGTTAAAAATTGTTGTTCAGTTGTTTTTCAGTTGTGTCTGACTCTTTATGCCCCAATTTGGGGTTTTCTTGGCAAAGATACAGTAGTGGTTTGCCATTTCCTTCTCCAGCTCATTTTACAGATGGGGAAACTGAGGCAAACTGAGTTAAGTGACTTACCCAGAGTCACACAGCTAGTAAATATCTGAGGCTGGATTTGAACTCAGGGCCTCCTGACTCCAAGGCTGGCATTCTATCCACTGTACCACCTAGCTGTCCATATCAAAGATTATATGTTCTAAAATTAGAAACTTTGTGACGTTTGGGGAAAGCTCAGAGTCCTAGGATCCACATTTCTTCTGCTATTCACATTGCCATATTAGACATGTTGTCAGGCTTCCAGAATTGCACACTTTGTGTAGCAACCCCACCCTCCCCCAAAGGAAAAAAAAATCACTCAGACACACACTCTCTTCTTGGTTTTATCAGAGCACAGTTATAACCTGCTTGCATAAGATTTCCAGATTTCAGTGTTCACAGGCTTCAAATGATTCAGGAATCTTGACCATGAGTCTTAGACAGACTTAGACACAAGGGGGATGGGAGGTTGGGGAACCTACTATGCTGGCCTTGACTCAGACTCTCTCCAGGTAACTGCTTTCCTGAGAGCCTGGGTTTACTGTCAGGCATTAATGATGACTGGATGCTTATAATTCCTTGAATTCTATGGCCTTTTTCTCACATTTCAGAAACACTTGGGTAACTACCATTCTCTACACTGTTAATTAACATTTTTATCTGATTATGTATGGATGAAAAGAATGTGGAATCATTTTAGGGCCAAAGTTCTTCACCTTTTTTTTTTAACAACACATTTGTTAATCTGTTGAAGCTCATGGACTCCTCTCAGAATAATGCTTTTAAAAATACTTAAAATAAAATTCATAGGATTATAAATGAAACCAAACATATTTAAATAGTTATTGAATATTTTTTTTTATTCACAGGCCCTAGGTAAAGAACACCTGCTCTAAACTGTTAACATTTTTGTCTAGTAATGTATAAACAAAAAGAATGTGGAATAACATTAGAACCAATATGTTCTACCAGACCACCTATGGACTGCTTCTTAGAATAACATTTTAAGTGCATAAAACAAAACTCATAGGATTACAAATTATCTTGAAATACCACTGTAAAAATATTTTTTAAAAAGTTCACAGACCTAAGGTTAAGAACCTCTGATCTAGAGCCTCTTCTAGAAAGTGAACCACATAAGCTACATTTGAAGGGGAGATTTTTAACAAGTTCATTTAATCATCAATGGTCTTTTGCTCCACTTTATCCTCCAAATTCTTGATCCAGGCAGACAACCTGCAGTAAAATCTAACAGTTTACATTCTGTGGGAGGGATAATAGAAAGGGGGAAAGGAATTAAGAGCACAGTGACTACTAGGCTGTCCAAAGGACAGAAATAACTTTCATTTTCAAGGGCTACTTTCCCAGTTAAAAATCCCAGCTCTCTTACACTTGAATTTTTAAGAACATTGAGTTTGTCACTGTAATAAGAAGTCATTTCAGGAAAAAATCACCTTGGATCATCTTTATTTTGGTTCAAAAGACCAATCTTCTTGCCAGTGAATATCTGTGTATTACAGTCCTTACATGAAAAAAACATACATTTGTAAACTAGCATCATCATATAATCCATACCTACTCTGTCTCCAAATGGGGAGCCTATACCTGTTTGCTAACCTCAAATCTTTCCAATTTGCTGTTAAAGATCTTCAGGAAACTCTGTCATAAGTGTAATGGCAGAACTCATTCCATATTTTCGTGTTTTTTTTTCTAATTTTAAAATATTTTACACTTAAATACAAAATGAGAAAAGAAAAAAACATTTCCATGTACACAGTAAATCATAAGAGACAATTTAATATAAAACAATAAATTTTTATTTTAAACAAACCTATATAATAAATACTACACATTGTTTTCATTACTGCCCAGCTTTTCTTTGCTTCCTTGCTGGTTTTCTTTTATTCTCTGCTGTGCAATTTTACTTTATTTTTCCCCCTCTTTCCACCCCTACCCTAAAGAAGGCTACAATTAAGTATAGATACATATATGTGTGTGTGTGTGTATGTATACCTATATAAAACACACATATATGTACATGTGTATGTATGTTTATATGTATATATACACATAGATACATAGATATCTATAAAAGTACACATATACACATATACATTCATAGACATATATGTAAGACATTCTATATTTTCCCTAAATAAATTTAGCTTATTTTAGGATCCAAGTCTTTAGGGCTAGGAAAGACTTCTAAGATCACAGAATCCAATCTGGAAACAAAGGCCTAAAGAGGTCAAGAAATTTAAACAAGATTATACAGATTTTTTTAAAATAGCAAAGTAAACCCAAAGTAGACTCCAAGTCGTTTTTTTTCCACTATCCTACACAGTTTCTCACAATGCAAGGATTATAAAGCTGTAGTAAGTTGTCTATCATATTTACTTCTCTGAAATTTGTTTTATACATGGATCAAATATTTCTGCATTTGCATTCAGTTTTCACAAAAATGTTTTAACAAAGATTTATTCTTTTAAACATTCTAGCAGTAATCAGTATTTACACATTTAAATTAGCCAAGAGTCGTCCTGTTATAAATACCCATTGGAATTTCAACTATTTGATTTCCTTTATGAAATAGATTTTGACATTTGAAAATAGATAAAGTGAACTCACATAAATAAATATAATGTATGAATTGACTTGAATGCTTTCAGGTGAAACGTAAGAAAGAGGAAGGAGGAAAGTACTCAGATAAAACTGTGAAACTAGGTACTATAAATGGCAATAGGTATTTCATAGGAAGAAGAATGGCATAGTGGAAGGATCCAGTAATTATAAGGAAATAACAGGGAAAAGGATATAGTTACATAAATTGTATAGCGCAGTGGCTCCTCCAACAAATATCTGAATTCCCAAAAGTTCTAGGCAGCCAAATTATCTTGAGGGAAAACCCCAGTCACTGAAACCTATCCCCAAAGAGGCAGCAAGGGGTGGCTCTAAAACAGCTTACTCTTGGAACAGCCCCTGTCACTAAGCTTTATTCAAAGCGTGTGGGACAGCGACCCCAACCCAAATTAAAATCAGAAACCTCATGGTGGAAAGTAAAGGTTACCTTCATTACAATCTCGCGAGATGGCTGTCTGCTCCTTCTATACACGTGGGGGGGGGAGGGGGAGGGGGAGAGGGAGGGGGAGAGGGAGGGGAGAGAGGGAGGGGAGGGAGGGGAGGGGGGGAGGGGGAGGGGAGGGGAGGGAGAGGGAGGGGGAGAGGGAGAGGGAGGGGGAGGGGGAGGGGAGAGGGAGGGGAGGGGGAGGGAGAGGGAGGGGGAGGGGGAGAGGGAGAGGGAGGGGGAGAGGGAGAGGGAGAGGGAGAGGGAGTAACAGGGGCCGCCTTATGAAAGCAAATCTCCGCCCACCACGCAAACAAGCCTCCACCCACCACGCAAACAAGTCTCCACCCACCACTAGCCCTTACCCACTTACCTGGGGGTGGGCTTACATTCTAAGCTGAAAATTCAAAGACAAGGAAAAAGGCTGGAAGCTCAAGTTGGGGGTGGGGCAGGGCTTATTCTTTCTGTTAAGTGCTTAAAAACAGGGTTTAAGTGGGGGAGGATTTTGAAAGTAATAATCAAGAATTATTTGACTCTTTGAGGAGCCTTCACTTCTGAGAGTTCATTTCTCACACTGCCTTCTGAACTCATTACCTTAATTACACTGAGAAGTCTTCACTGGGACATCCCATTCAAAAGTTATCTTTAACTTAACTTTAACAGTCAGAGGTATGGATAATCAAACATTCCAAAGAAAGGCCTACCTGCTGGTAAGCTGATAATATTGATGAGGAAAGTTCCCTGATCAAACACTTTTTACATGTACAAAGTATAGAAGAAAATGCAGGCAGGCACAAACGGGGTGGGGGTGGACTGGGGAGGGGTAGTAGAGCTAGCAATGCTTAAGTTTGAGATATTTGAAAAATGCTTTTAAAATGGGAGGGATAATTTTTTAAGTATTATAATACACTAAGCTATCCTATCCATTTTGGTTGGAAAATAGCTTTTTTGTTGTGGTTTAGGGTGCTAGGAACCCCAAAATGCAAGGGTACAGGGTGGGTCTGCCTCAAAAGAATTCCACCACTCAAGCCTTCTTGCCATCAGAGTAGTGAGGTTTTATTATACACAGATTGGATGGCCTTAATGAGAGTAAGAGTGGTACTTTTATACAGAAAAAGACTGAAAATCTGGATGGGATAAAGGAGTGGAAGGTAGCCTGGAGAGGTCTGGAAGCAACAGAGGAAGGGTCTAGATGGGATTAAAGAGTGTCAAGTAAGCTAATTAAGTAATCAAAGTGGGTTGGGGTGGGTGGGCCAGATGCCTTGATCGGAGACAGCAGTGGTCTGGGCTACTGAAATGTATGGAGAAATTCAGAGACTGAATTGCTTTCAAAGACATGGTCTTTTCCTTTTAGAGGTCCAGGTCTCAAAGACATGGTCTTTTCTTTTTAGGGTTCAGGTTCCATGACCCCATCATTTTTAAGGTTTTATATTATGTTTAAATTCTTTTTTTTAACTTAAAAGGCCTTTTAAATTATCTTCAGAATAAGAAGCAAAAGGGATAGGATCACTACTTGGGAGGGGTAATATTGATGTTAATAGATGGCAATGAAAGTACATCTATTCAACTTTCATGTTACTTTTGTTTTCTTCACCAAGAAGGATGATTTTACAAATGAAACAAGGAAAAAATATATATAAAAAAGAAATTGGAATAAAAAAAAAGAGAAGACAGCATATAACCATTTAAAGAACTTAAATTTCCTAAGTATAGATGAATAATATCCCCTATTATTAAAAAAAAAACCTTGTTGATATAAAACAAAAATTTATGGATAATCTTTGAGAAATAATGGAGTGTAGGAGAACTATAAATGGGGAAATAGTAAACCAATTTGTAAAACAGAAAAAAGATTAATTCTGAAAACTACAGACAAATAAGTTCAATATCAATCTGGCAAAATTTGAAAGGATTATTAAATAATTGTTTGGTAGTATTAAAATACAGAATAATCACTGTAATATATCATGGTTCACAAGAAGGAACATGCAGTTTTACCTTTAGTGATGCTACTAACAAGAAGGCAAGCAATGAGTTTGGGAGAGGATGAGTGAATGTGAAATAATAATGTAACATCCACATGAAGATATCTTGAAGATAGTTGGAAATTTAATGCTAGAGACCTGGGAAGAGGTTGAAGGTAAAGATATAGATTTCAGAGTCATTTACATAGAAGTGATCATTGAAACCTTAGGGGAAATGAGATCAGCATAGTAGAAAGAACAGTGTAAAAGATAAAGACTAAGAAGATAACAATGAGAGACATTCATATTTAAAGAGTGAGGATAAAGAGTCAAAGAAGTTGACAGTGAAAAATTTTTAAGAAATATTCTCTCAGGGGCAGCTAGGTGGCACAGTGGATAGAGCACTGGCCCTGGATTCAAGAGGACCTGAGTCCAAATCTGGCCTCAGACACTTACTAGCTGCGTGACCCTGGGCAAGTCACTTAACCCCATGGCTAGGGGAAGAAAAAAAAAGGAAAAACAAAAAAGAAAAAAGAAATCTTCTCTCAGCAACGTTGGGAAAATGTTTAGAGTATTTGAGGAATAGACAATTTGCAAAAGAAAATACATTGTAAATAATCACTTGAAAAAAGTTCAATCTCACAAAAAGTCAGAAAAACAAATAGTAAAACAACTTTAAGGTATCACAATACCTAAAATGTGAAGAAAATAAAACAACTAAAAGTGATAAAACTCAGTAGCGAAAGGATTATGTAGAAACAAAAACATTCACATATTGCTGGGGAAATCTGAAACTGATGGAAAATTTTTGGAAGGCAGTCTGGAAGTATACAATAAAAGTCACTAAAATAATAAATCTTTTATCATACTATTGGGATTATGCTCTAAAAGTGTTATTATAATGGGGAAAAATCTATCATCTATCTCTCTAATTTTTGCAACTGTAAAAAACAAAACTAAACATTTAATAGAGAATGAATAGCAAGGTATATCAATATAGTAGAAAGTATACCATTAAAATGATTAATATGAGAAATATAAATTTAGAAAAAATATGAATTAATATAAAGAAAACAAAACTAAAATGATGGTATGCACCCTGACTATAATTTTATAAAAAAGAAATAGTCTTAACAAAGGCAGAGATGCCTAACAGTAGCTAGCTTAGTAAAGTAGTTTTGGACATCCACATAGAATTTCATTTTAACACAGAAATAGTTGTTATTTAGAAGCTGTATTACAAAAAGTTAAGTGCATAGTAAGTTATTATTAAAGAAAAAGAAGGGGTAATACCAGTGCCAAATGTTGCTAAGAGTTCAAGGAGAATGAAGATAGAATATGGGGTTTGGTGATAAGAAAATTAATGACCTTCAAGAGACCAGTTTTAGCGGAGAGATATAAACAGAAGTCTAGTCACCAGGGCATAAGGAATGTGTGGGTGGTGAGGGAGGTATAGATAGTACATATTAAACTACTCTTTCTAGAAGTTAACCTGAAAGGGAAGGAGAAGGATCAGACAATAACCTAAGCGGGTAACAAAGTCAAGAGGAGGCTTTGTTTCCTTTTCTTTTTAGGACAGGGGATCCCCAAGCACATTCTTAGCCTAAAGGAAGGAACCAATTAAGAGGACCAGGTTAGAAACAAGATGGAAGAGGGAACAGGATGCTCCTGAGAGTGGGATTAAAGGTTTAGCAAGGAGAAAGTTCACCTCTTCCACTGAAACTTGATGGAAAGAGAAGAGGATTGCAAGAGACAATGCAGGGCTGGGATGATAAATGTTTAGTAATAAATGTAAAATTAGCATTTAGGTTCAAAACATTAATCATGAAAGGATGGGATTAGAGAGAATAGGTCTACTAGCAATTCATGTGAAAATAACCTTAGAATTTTAATTCATTACAAGTGCAATATGAATCAACAGTGTGACCTGATGGGTTTTTTTTTAATGCAATCGTTAGCTGAATTAATATAAATAAAATGTGCAGAATGAGGGAGACAATAACTTCACTGTATTCTTCACTGATCAGGACACATGAAGAAGACTCTTTTTAGTTTGGGGCAACACACTTCAGGAGGTACATTGACAAAGAGACTACATACAGATAGATCATGACCGGCAGCATGTTGAGGTGCTGCTCAATCATATTCTGTCAGGAACAGCTGAAGGGGCCGAAGATGTTTAGCCTGGGGGGAGGGGAGAGACAGACAGACAGAGACACAGGCAGACAGAGAGACAGGCAGAGATGCAGAGAGACAGAGACAGGGATCATATCTGCTTTCAACTATTTAAAGTGTTGTTACTTGGAAAAGGGTGTTGATTTGTTTTCTGTTGTTACAGAGTGCATGAGTGGAAATTAGCAGGAGACAGATTTTGGCTCAGGATAAAAAACATTCTCCCGTGTTGAGTGGTCTGACATGAGGATGGGCTGCTTTTTAAAACAGTGAGTTTACCACAGCCGATGATCACCTGCTAAGAATATAGTAGAGATGTTTCTGCATCATAGAAGGTACTGATTTAGGTGATAACTAAAGTCACTAACAATGCCAAGATTCTATTTATTGATTATGTTCTATGTGCTCAATCCTGGATTACCAGGATTACTAAGAGAGCTTTGCTTGACTTCATAAAAATGCTCATTAAATAACATAGCCACTAACACCACCTGGACTACCTCATTTCCTCACTTCTTCTTTTTCATTCACCACATTTCTTTTCATATCCCAAAGTCTGATAACCTAAACGCCCTCTCCCAGCAGCATTTTTTAAAAAATAAGAGTAAATACGTATTTCTGAAGCTTATTTCCTGTGGTTTCTCATTGCATGGGTGGCAAAATCTAGTTAAAACAATTTTGCATTGATTCTATCACTCAAGAATTCTCTTTAATCTCAGCAATTGGTGTCAGCTGGTAAACATTTACTTTTGGTTAATGGCTGGAATTCAAAAACTATTTACTTAGATGTTTCCAATGTTGTGCATTGGAGGAATTTACAAAAAGGCACAATATTTCTTTCCCGGAGTCTTGGACTACCATTTCCACAATGATTTTTGCCTATGTGGCTCTTTGGAGAATAAAGTTGGAAAAGCAAGTTTGCATGTTGCTTTAATACATTTGAAATAGTTCTCAACTATTTATAAGAAATGGGCTTTAAAACTGGGGGGGGGGGGAATCCCCAATGTACAAGCACTGTATTCAGAAACATCTGCAAATACTAAAATGGTGTTATAATTTGTATGTCACTCAACTACATGAAATCTAGGTTAGTTCAGGCAGAGAATATTAGTTGTGCTTGATTTTTTTCTTTTGCGTCTGCGAAAGTCAAGTTGAATCAAAATTCTATTCATAATTTCCTCTTGGTTGGAGAGAAGTTTCCTCCACCCCTGTTCTTCAGTTAGGCTTGTTTCCAGGGGAAACAAAGAATGCCTCATTACCCGCTTCCCTCTTTTTTCAATTGAGAGCCCATCCCCACTTCTTGTCAGTTGAGAGTTCAGCATCTGACTAACAAACTTTTTCTCCCTGTACCTTGCCAGTGTCCTTGGTGACTTAAATACACACACACACACACACACACACACACACACACACACACACACAGAGAGAGAGAGAAGACCCAACACCTTGACTTCACAATTCCTTAAGCTTCTCAATTCCAAAATCCTTGCTTTCATAACACTTCAGCTGCCCACCACCGGCGGGGCCATTCCTTGAACCTCTTCGTTATCCACTATTGTTAAATCCCTTCTCAGACCACCATATTCTGTCCATCTACCAACGTCCTTACTGCATTCCTATTGGACCTCTTCTTCTGCTTCATTGAGATTTTAAATCCTTTGAATATGTTTGTAGTTCCCAACCCTTCTGTTGTTTTTTTTTTCTTTCTTTTTCTTTCTTTCTTTTTTTTTAACTTTAATACACTTAGCATAGTAGAAAGAGTTCTGTTCTTGGAGTTAGTTGATCTGTATTCAACTTCTGGTTCTGACATTTACTATCTATATGACCTGAGGCAAATCATTTGACCTCCATGAACCTCCATCTCTCATTTATATGATGTGGTAGATTGGCAGCTGATGCCACAGCTAGAAAGATCTAGATTCCAGTCCTAATCTGACATATTCACTATGTGACCCTAGGCAAGTAATTCAACTTCTTAATGGCTCAAGTTACTCTCAGTGATTATAAGTATCAGGACTATTGCTATCTCCCTTAATGCAGGGAGCTTCCTTGCTGGCATTTCCTATACCAATGAAATCACTGGCCAGGACAGTAACAACAACAACAACAACAACAACAACAAACAACAGCAGCAGCATCAATGACAATAATATTTACTTACATTACCTATCTCAGAAGTGTGTCCTGTAGCAAGTGCTTTTTAAACCTTAAAATGTTATGTAAATGTGTTGTTACTATTATTCACTCCCTACCCTACCTGGACTGCACTGTAGCCATTTCAATACTATTCTCAATAGCATGCTACACTCATCACTGCTTTGATCACGCTGTGTTGTCAGTCCTAAAACTTGGATAACTTACATACTCTATATTTCTTGGCTCCTATTCCCAGGCTGCCAAGCATTGCTAAGTAGTCACAAAAAATCAAGCCAAGTAGCTCTACTATAAATTCATGTTCTTTGGGATCTCACCATTGGTTTACAATCTTCCCTGCTTCATTCATCATAATGACCGTTCCAACATTTCTCCACTCTCTTCAAACCCTCAGCCTAACATACCTAGGACACTCAATAGATGAATTCCCATTTTACTTAAAAAATGGAAGCAGATATCCAACATGAATTTCCACAATTTTCCTACCCTAAACCTCTCTATTCTTCACACAACGTCTCATCTTCCTTTCTACATTCAAAAAAAAAAAGAAAGGGTTCCCCCCCTTATATTCCAGCTAAATTTGCATCTTTTTTATTATATCCATTGCTCTGCCTTCTAAGGTGAATAGAACAAGGTTCATTTTTCATCCACATAATAGTCCTTCAGATGCTTGAAGGCAAATAATACATGGTCTCAAGCCCTCTTCTTCTGGCTAAATATCCTCATTAACTAATCTTTACACATACTATAGGCATTTCAAGCTTAGTATGTGTAAAATAGAATTTCTTTTTTACCCCATAAATCCCACCTTCTTCTAAACATTCTTATGACCATGTAGGATACCATCATCCTTCCAGTCACTCACGTATGAAACCTTGGTGCTATCCTCAACTCCTCTCTCTTACCCCATATATTCAGTTTCCAAATCTTCCAGCTTCTTTCTCTATATACCCTAAAAACATCTCCTCTCCATTCAGATACCTCTTATCAACAGATGGAGGTTCATGGGTTCAATTATCATCTCTATTCAGATGACTCTCAGTTAATCAACAAGCATTTATCAGGCACTTGCTGTGTGCTAAACACTTTGCTAAGCACTGAGGATATGGAGAAAGGGAAAAGCTCATATTCCAATGGGGGATGACGTGCAAACAACTATAAACATATAAGATATATCCAAAGTAGGTGGAAGATGATCAGCTCTAGATATCTAGTCTTATTCTCATCTCAAACCCAATAGTCCGAATCGTAATGCATTGTCCCCTCACCAATACTGAAATTTATTTTTGTTGAGAGTATCATCATTATGCCATTCATCCAGGTCCATAATTTCAGCCATCTTTAATTTCTAACTTTCTCCCTTTCCGTATATCCAATCAATTGTCTTATGCATTCTTTCTCCAGGACATGTATCAAATCCAACCCCCTTCCCTCTACTCATGACCCTCATTATCTCTTACCTAGACTATTGCTATTGCTTTTTAATTGGTTTCCTTGATTCATACCTCTCCTCTCTATAATTCATCCTCTACAAAACTGCCATAGTGATTTTCTTATAGCATAGATCTGGCCATATCACTTCCTTAAACTCATTCCAGTGATTCCCTATTATGCATAGTATCAAAAATTAACTCCTTCATTTGCCATGTAAAGACCTTCGCAGTCTGCCTCCAACCTACATTTCTAGCCTTATTACATATTGTTCTTCTTCATAAATTCTACAGCCCAACTAGACTGGCCTTCTTGCCATCATGGGGGAAAAACAGAAATCACAATTCCTTTGCAGTATCTAGATGAACTAAATCCCATCCCTAATACCTCATAGTGTAATAGCAGAAAGTCCCCAACCCTTACTGAAGGAGAAATGAGATATAATAAATCATTCAAAGACATAGTAAAGCAAATGGTCTCATCCACTGTTGTAACAACTATTTTGTTGCCCTTGGATAAGAGGAAGTGCACTATTATCTAAGGAGACTTCTTTCATAATTATAAAAGTATTTGGTCATTTCTGCTTATCTCCTACCCTCGAACAGAAGTTTTCTTATCCTACTGATTGCATTCCAAATACTCTCTTTTTCTCCATTAGCTGGTCCCCCTCTTTCTATATCCTTCCCTCTCCAATGAAATGCTTTATTTTTCCACCCTAATTTGCTACAGAATGCTGCTGATTGGCTGTGTACCCTAAGTAGGCCCGATCTGTACTCTAGAAAACAGAAGCTGAGGTTCAGTGAAAGCCATATTCCTTTACATGCAAATAAATTTCTTTGTTTTCAGTTTGTCTTCTCTTTAACCCACAGTTATCAGGCTCCCAGTGACTAATACATTTCTCCCAACAGGTTCCATTCCTCTCCATCAAGAGAATTTCCTGACACTGTTCTGTGAATGTTTTGCAGATATACATATACATATGCATACGGGTTGCGTCCATTGCAAAAGTGTATGCTTCTTCAATGGAGAGATTGTTTCATTTTTTGTCTCTGAATCCACAGTACCTAGCACAATGCCTGATACAGAATAGTCGATGAATGTCTGCTGATGGACTGATTGATTGATTGATTGATCTCCACCTTCATCCTAGTTATTGATAAAAATGTTAATAGTGTAGAGTAAAGGTTAGGTCACTGACCTTATAGACCCTGCAGTTTAATTGAGAAAATGAAACATGTATATGTAAAATAATTAGAAACCAAATGCCAAATAATGTAGTATCATTTGCATAATAAATGCTTTAGGGACATATAGTAATGAAGTGATCAATCATCTGGGCTTCTTCAGAAATGAATTCTAAATGGAACAGAGATGTGAGTTGGGTCATGAAAAAAAATGAATATTAGACATGGATTTTAAGGTGATTCCATTTTAGGAAGAGGGAATGATATTAGTAAAAATATTGTATGGCTTTAATATTGTTGGTGAATCTTCATATTTCCTTTTTTGATAGGATTACTAAGCTGGGAGACAAGGAAAGTCAAGTGCTTGATGAAGTCTCATTCTATTCTTGTCAAAAGATGGAGACAACATTGTCTCCATTGCTAAACAACAGTATAATTTATATAGATTCATAACTGGTTAAATGGCTAGACAAAAAAGTGTGGTTCAATGTCATCTTAGAAGGAGGTCTCTAGTGGTGGGTCCCAGGGCTCTGTGCTTGGCTCTGTGCTGTTTAACATTTTGATCAATGGTCTGCATAAACATATAAATGGTGCTCTGGATGATAGAGTAAGAATTCAAAAAGATCTTTACAGTCCAGAATATTGAACATAATCTAAGTTGATGAAACTTATTGGGTCCAATATTTTGGCTGTGAAGATATTTTTGTATTCTTACATTATCATCCAGTGTAATAAACTGATTTTTGAAATTAAAATTTATTAAGAATGTAGGGAAAATAACAAGGTTATATGTGTGAGGTATGCTAAATAAATATCAATGATTTTTTTCCTGGCAAGTCTATATCTATAGTAAGGGCAGAATTTTAGGCTGTATATTCTAAGACAGAAACTAACAGTCCTTGACAGTTTCACCTAACTTATGACCCCTAAATTCAACATAGCAACCAGGAACATGACGAAACCTGAGGAGGGCCTCATTGCCCATCTCCAAATGGATCTTTAAGTTTTGGGGGAGGTAGACTTCCCAAAACTGCTTGAGAAGATTCTGACAGGAAATAAAATAAGTTTTTCTAGCCCCAAATTAGATAATCGATGAGGCAAAAACTTCAAACTAGCAATTTAAAAAGAGTAAACTGAAAGGACAAACTTGACCTTAGCCTTAAGGTACTTGCTGGCTTTTTCTGGCTGCCTTGCTGAGTGTAGCTCAAATGGCTATAAACTCTGCAGATGAAAAGGATTTTAGCTTTCTCTTGCAAAGAAAGGCTTCCGAACCCCTGCACCCTCACAAATGGGACAGGAAAGCAGCAAATGGCCCAACGAGACTGAAGACTAATAGAAAGTAGCAAAGTATAGCTCTACAAAGACCAAATCCAGGGACCAAGAGAGATAGCCAGAAGAGACACACATTGTCTGGTAGAGAGCAGAGACATAATACCCAGCAGAGAAGTAATGCCTAGAAGTGATAGCATAATGCTTGAAGAGACAGGGGAGAAGGAACACCCAAAAGAAAGCATCAGAACAGCATCATAACATTACCAGAAAACACTGGCAGTTCATAGAGATAGTAAATGTCAGGACCAGAAGGTGAATATAGCTCAATTGACTCTAAGAAAAGAGCTTTAAAGATAGAAATAGATAGATCATTTGCTATGACTACATATGTGCCCTTTACACATGCACCCATCCCACGAGTATTCCCTGAACATGTGGCCCTCCATGTGTACCCCCTAGAGACACATATTTTCACATGTGTTCCTTGTTCACACATCTTCTCTGCAATTGTGTACTTTCCCAGTACGGTGACCTGAGAGACAATATACTCCTTGACGGATAGAAGAAGTCTTTTCTGGTCACTTAGTTTCTCCTGCTATTTAATAGGGTTTTTTTTCTTTTAATTAAGTGTCCTTTCCATTCTGCTTATTGAAAGTAGAAAGACTTGGGAAATCTAATGAGCTATGTATACTTTTGACCCATGACCACAACGCACCTAGGACCTGTGGCAGCTTTCTAGGGCCTCACAGAAGAGAGCCCACAGAGACAAATATAAAACCTTATAATCTCTTTAAATAAGTACATTCCATAAGTACATCATGAGAAAGAAGTGGCTAACTAGCAGTTCATCAAAAAACAACAACAACAACAAACCTTGTAGATTTAGTGGATGGAAAGTTCAGTATGAATCAGGGGAAGGGCATAAACATTTATAGTGTCCCTACCGTGTGCAAAGCACTATACTGAGCATTTTATAAATATTATCTCATTCAATCCTCACAACCCTGGGAGGAAGGTGCTATTCTTATCCACATTTTACAGTTGAGGAAACTGAGGCAAATTGGTTCAGTGACTTATCTAGGATCACACAGCTAATAAGCATCCAGGGTGAGATTTGCTGAAGAACATTGCACTTGACTTGGACCTAGAAAATAAATAGGATTTTGATGGACAAAGGATCTAGAAGTGGGAAAGGGAGGCACTCTGAATAGAGGGAGCAGATTGGTTTGGTATTCCACAGACGGAGGATGGCATTAGCATGTAGGTAGGAAAGTACAAAATATGTTCAAAGAGTGACATGTAGCTCAGTGTGACTGGAACCGAAGATTCATGTGGAGAAGTACTAGAAGATAAATCTAGAAAGGGAGCTTAGGGCCAGATAAAGGATTGTACAGATATAGTTCCAAAATCTCTTGTCATATAGTGTTTAAGGCCTCTTTTCTAAACTCAAAGGATTTGAATGAATTTTTGAAAAGTATCTGAAATGTGGAATACTCTCCCAATAACTCATGCAAACTCAAAAGTTTTCCCATGACTAGAATTTACCTAGAATAATTGGAAACAGCTATTGGGTCTCTCTAGGGTAAATGGCTAAATTTTTAATTTATTCCTTTCAAGTAGAGATCATTTTTACATTGTTCTAAAAAATCAAAACCAAGGAAAAGTATATATTTTCCTTGAAGACTATTGAGAATTTGATTTTATCTTCATATTTAAAGCAAAGGACATGTCATCCTTCATCACACCAACTTAATGTATTCCCCATGAATTTAGTTTAACCAAAGTGTTCATAGCAAGCAAAGCAAGGATCTCTAAAAGTCAATAAATTAAGGAGAGAGTGTCAGCTATAATTCAAATTTCCAGGTTTTAGTTAGAGTAATTCAAACCTTTAGGATTATTAAATGTATACACACACACACACACACACACACACACACACATAATGCTGTGGATTTATTACCTGGCATTTCTTATTTAGGACCCATAGCAAACCTAAACAAAATGAAACAAAACACAACTGAAATGCATGAGAACAATGAGATATTGTTCGCTTTCTTGGCCAAATGTACTTTTATTATATTTTACATGGTAGGTTTGGTCTGACTCTTGGTAGCAATGCTTTTCAATTTTCCATGCATAGTCCTGGAGGCCTTTCTTGTGCAAATTAACATCATAAAAAATACTGAATTTATTTCAAGGAGCTAAAAGCCTAGATTATTCCAAACACACAAAACATCACATCCACATTAGGATGCGAAATTACAAGAAACAAACGTTTTCTAGTTTTCTCTGTGCTTAATAAGCACTACAGGGTGTTTGACTGACTAGCTTGGCAAGACCTTGATAATTACACGTTGGTCTGGAGTATAGACTCAAGAGAAAAGAGATGTGGCCTTTTTCACCTCCACTGTTTTACTGCTCTCTTCTGCTTATGAAGAAAAACAGCAACATTCAAAAAAGACACTCTGATCACAGATCAACTGCTTTTCGTTCTTGCTCAAATTGGCTATTATGTGCTATTGATTACCTCCTTTGTGGTACCACTAACTCACACGTCACACCATACAGGGCTCTCTGGCCCTGGCCTTTGCTTGGATACAGATGACCTATCATTTTGGAGCCCTGGCCTTGATCTATTTCTATCTTAAAAGCTTATTTCTGGGTGATTTCAGAAAACTAACAGTTCACCTAGTTTCTCCCCTTAAGTTGCACTGTTATTTAGAAATATGAGATGTTTTCCCAAACATGCAAAATTTACTTTTATGAGAATGTCAAAAGGGGCAGAAGAAAACATATATGATTGAGTTCTTTGTTCTGTATGAGGGCCTAATATGACCATTATCAGCTTTCACTGATCTAAAGAATGATATCTCTATCAGGAGTGATGATGGATCACTGATCCATCTGTGGATGAAAAGATCTGTGAGATCTTTTTTTTTTTAACTGAATAGTCTTTAACCCCTCTCTTTATAGCAAGAACAATAAGCCTCTCCAGAGTTCTTGATCTGAGGGAAATTAAGTAAATGGGCACAAAGAGAAATGGAGACATTTAGCAGGAAGCAATAGAAAGAGCACTGGATTTCAAGCCAAAAGACCTGGGTTCAAATCACAACTCTTCTTATTGCTTGCAACCTCAAGCAAGTCACTTACCTCCTCTGAAACTTAGTTTCTCTACATGGAAAATTCCTCCAAGGCTTCTTCTGTATCCAAGTCTATAATGGTCTGTCCTCCTTAGACATTCATGTTGGCACCAGAAACTTACTCCAAAGCATAGCAGAGATCAGCTATAACAAACCATTACAGAAGGGCTTACCAAATATTTGTTGATTGATTTCAGCTATCTGAACAAACCTGTCAGATGCAAACATCCTTTTTTTATACATTTCAGAGAACTGTTTTGCTGAGACATCCCATTACAATATTCCTAAACTATCATATTTCACCACATAATTGTTACAGATTTATGCCAAATTTTTTTTTGCAAAAGACTAGGGTACAATCATTATGTGAAGCTTTTAAAAATGTGCTTATGTTACCTAAAAATCATTGATTACGAAACTGTATCACTGGCAGACAAACTGTACAGTTTAGCTAGTACGGAAAGATGCAAGTCTTACCATATCACAACTTAGTCATGGCAGCTTCTCCTGCCCGACAGCTCCCCTTGTGCCTAAGGCTCCTCATTGGGTTGAGTGACAATACCATTAGTACTGCAGAGCTCTAAACAAACCACAAGAAGGCTTTCAGAAATATACTGACAATGCCTGTGCTTGCAGCTATCAATGTACGAGAAATAAATGTATATCCATATGCCACTGGGGAATACATTGCTGCTCTGTTTACCTTTTAGGCAGTGTGATGAACAGAATTATACCATGTGATGATTATGTGATAAAAGGTTATAAACCAATTTTTGGACTAAAAAAAAATAGAATGTGACAATTATGCAGTGGTGATGATTATGCAATGAAATACGGTATCTTCCTTATCTAATGTTTCCTCTCTGAGCTAGAGAGTTGATTGGGCATTATAATCTTTCTCAAGGTAGAGAAGAGGTGAGAAACCACATAGTAATGTATGATGCCCATTTCCCAAGGCATGCTTTTCAAGATACAATCTGCCTCACTAGCTTGCTTTAATTCAACTCAATTCAACAAACATTCATTAAATATCTACAATAGTGAGAGGGAAGATCAAGACCTAACTCAGAAGGCTAAGATGTCAAAACAGCTACAAGCAAAAATCCTCTAAGGAAAAAACAAAAATGCAACTTTGACACAAGCCAACAATAATTCCTGGAAAAGCTAAAATGATTTTCAAAGTCAAATATGAGTGGTAGAATAAAATTGATGGGGGAGGGAATGAGAGCAGTGAAAGAAAACTACAAAAAGACAATAGTTCAGCAAAAGAAGCATAAAAAATGCTGAAGAAAATGAAACTTAAAAAAAGAATTGGCCAGATGGTAAAAGAGGTACAACACCTCACTGATTAAAATAATTCACTAAAAAGCAGAAATTGCCAAATGGAAAAAGAGGTACAAAACTTAACTGAAAAAAAAAATTCCTTAAAAATTAGAATTGGGCAAATACAAGCTAATTACTCCATGAGACATCAAGAAACAATAAAACAACTTCAAGAGAATAATGTGAAATATCTCATAGGAAAAACAACTGACCTGAAAAACAGGTTGAGGAGAGATAATTTAAAAACTATTGGACTATCTGAAAGCCATGATCAAAGAAAAAGCCCAGACATTATATTTCAGGAAATTATAATGGAAAACTGCCCTGATGTGCTAGAACTAGAGAATAAAATATACAGAGAATAACATAGAAATTAAAAGCATTCACCAATTACCTCCTGAAAGAAATCTCATGCAGCCAGAACTTCATGTAGCCAGAAAGAAACCATTCAAATAATCAGGATCATACAAGATTTAGAAGTGGCCATGTAAAAGGAGAGGAGGACTTTGAATATGATATTCCAGAAGGCAAAATATAACCAATAAAACCGAGAATAACCTACCCAGCAAAACTGAATATAATCCTTCAGGGAGGAAATGGGCATTTAATGAAATATAGAACTTCCAAGCCTTTCTGCTGAAAAGAACAAAGATGAATAGAAAATTTGACTTTCAAATACAAGACTCGAGAGAAGCATTAAAAGGGTAAATATGAAACAGAAATCACAAGGGAATCAATAAAGTTAAACTGTTTATTCCTATATAGAAAGATGATACATGTAAGTCCTAAGAACTTTTTCATTGTTAGGGAAGTTAGAAGGACTCTGCATAGAAAGAATGCCAGGAGCAAGTAAATTATGTTGGAATGATCTCTTTAAAAAAAAAATGAATAGGTAGAGAAGAAGGATGCCCTGGGAGAATGAGGGAGAAGAAGAATGGAGGAAATTATCTTACATAAAAGAGGTACACAAAGAAGAGTTTTTACAATGGAGGGGAAATTGGCAAGGGTAGGCAATGCTTGAACCTCATTCTCATCTGAATTGGTTCAAAGAGGGAAGAATATGTATACACACTTAACTGGGTATAGAAATCTATCCTACCCAATAGAGTAGTAGTGAGAGGGGGGTATTAAGAGAAAGAGAGGCATGACAAAAGGGAGGGTGGATTAAGGGAGGCAGTGGTCAGAAACAAAACAGATTCTTGAGGAGAGATAGGGTATAAAGAGAGAGAGAAGAAGAAGAAGAAGAAGAAGAAGAAGAAGAGAAGAAGAAGAAGAAGAAGAAGAAGAAGAAATAGAAGAAAATAGGATGGAGAGAAATGCAGCATTAGTTATCATAACTGTGAATGAGAATGGCATAAACTCACCTATAAAATGGAAGCAAATAACAGAGTGAATTAGAAACCAGAGTCCAACAATGTGTTGGTTACAAGGAACACACTTAAAATAGAGAGATACACATAGAGTTAAAATAAGGGGCTGGAGCAGAATCTATTATGCTTCAGCTGAAATTTGTTAAAAAGAATAAAAAGACAGGGATGGCAATCATGATCTCAGACAAAACAAAAGCAAAAATTGACCTAATTAAAAGAGATGAGCAGGGAAAGTATTTCTTGACAAAAGGTGCCAAACACAATGAAGTAATATCAATATTAAATATGCATGCACCAAATGGCAGCATCCAATTCCTAAAGAAAAAGTTAAATGAGTTACAGGAGAAAATGGAAGGTAAGACTATACTACTAAACTATAATACTTAACCCTTGCAAAGCTAGATAAATTTAGAATTCTAGAAAAGTTAGATATGATAGAACTTTGAAGAAAATTAAATTGGAATTTTAAAAAGTATGTCTTTTTCTCAGTTGTGTATGGTAACTTCACAAAAAATGACTGTGTATTAGGACATAAAAAACTCACAAATAAATGCAGAAAAGTAGAAATATTAAATGCACCCTTTACAGAACATAAAGCAACAAATATTACATTCAATTAAGGGCCATGGAAGCAAAGCTTAAAATTTAATTAGAAACTAAATAATCTAATCATAAGCATAAGTACATCAAAGAATCATAGGAACAATTAATAATTTCATTAAAGGGAATGACAACAATGAGACAATATACCAAAATTTGTGGGATATAGCCAAAGAAGTACTCAGGAGAAAGTTTATATCTCTAAATGCATACACCAATAACAGAGAGAAAGAGCAGATCAATGAATTGGGTATGCAACTAAAAAAATACTAGAAGAAGGACAAATTTAAAATCCCCAAATACCAAAATGAAAATCTTGAAAGTCAAAGGAGAGATTTGTAAAAGTTGAAAGCAAAAAAAATTGAACTAATAAAGAAAGTTGGTTTATGGAGGGGGGGGGGGAGACAAGAAAATAGACAAACAAATTATTAATTTGATTTTTAAAACAGAAAGAAGAAAACCAAATTTCCAATATTAAAAATGAAAAAAGAGAATACACCAGCAATGAAGGTGAAATTGAAGCAATTATTAAAGGTTATTTTGTTCAATTAAATGCCAACAAATCTGAAAATCTAAGTGAAATAGATGCATATTTTAAAAATAAAAATTGCTCAGATTAACAGAAGAAAAAATAGAATACTGAAATAACTGTATCTAAGAAAAAGAAAATGAAGACACTATCAATGAGCTTCCTAAAAAAAAGTCTACAGAGCCAGATGGATTCACAAGTGAATTCTACCAAACATTTAATTAATCCCAACACTGTATAAACTATTTGAAAAAATAATTCCTACAAAATTCTTTTATTGACACAAATATGGGTTTGATACCTAAACCAGGAAAAGCAAAAAACAAAGAAAGAAGACCATATGCCAATTCCCCTAATAAATGTTGGTGTAAAAACTGTAAACATGATACTAGCAAGGAGATTATAGCAATATATTACAAAGATCATATACTATGACCAGGTAGAGTTTTGTACTAGGAAGGTAGGGATGGTTTAATATTAGGCAAACTATTAGCATAATTGATCATATCAATAATAACAACTAAAATAATATGACTATATCAATAGATGCAAAAAAGGTCCTTGACAAAATATAATACCCATTCCTATTAAAAACTCTAGAAAGCATAGGAATCAATGGAGCCTTTCTTAAACTAATAATGAGTATCTATCCAAAACCAAGAGCCAGCATTATCTCAATAGGGATAAACTTGAAGACTTCCAAATAAGACCAGGGATGAAACAGGGATGTCCATCATCACCAGTATCATTCACTATTGTAAGAGAAATGCGAGTTATAGCTTTGACAAGAAAAAGAAATTAGATGAATAAAAGTAGGCAACAAGGAAACAAAGTTATTATTCTTTGTAGATGATATTATGGTACATGTAAAGCAATTTGGAGAATTAACTAAAAAACTAGTTGAAACAATTAACAACTTTAGCAAAGTTACAGGATATAAAATAAACCAGTATAAATTATCAGCATTTCTTTATACTACCAACAAAGTCCAGCAGGAAAAGGTAGAAAGAGAAATTCCATTTAAAATCACTGCAGGCAATATAAAATACTTAAGTGTCAACCTGCCAAGACAAACCTAGGAATTATATGAACACAATTACAAAACGCTTTTCTTACAAATAAAGATAGATATAAACAACTGGAAAAATAGTAATGGGGGGGTAGGCTGAGCCAATGTAATAAAAATGACAATTCTACCTAAGTTATTTTACTTATTTAATGCCATAAAATCAAACTGCCAAAGAATTATCTTCTAGAGCTAGAAAAAATCATAACAAAATTCATCTGGAAGAACAAAAGGTCAAAAATATCAAATGAACCAAAGAAAAATAAATTTGAAAGAAAGCAGCCTAGCAGTACCAGGTTTCAAACTACATTACAAAGTGGTAATCATGAAAACAATCTGTTACTGGCTAAAAAACAGAGTGGTAGATCAGTGGAATTGGTTAAGTACACAATACATAGTAGTAAAATACCATAGTGATCTAGTGTTTGACAAACCCAAAGATCCAAGCTTTGGGGGAAAGAACTCACTATCCTAGGAAAACTGAAAAGCAGGTTGGCAAAAACTAGAAATAGACCAACATCTCATAGCATATACCAAAATAAGGTTAAAATGTATAAATGATTTAGAAATAAATAGTTATATCATAAGTAAATTAATGGAGCATGGAAAAAAAATTACAGCAAGTTTCTCTGATAAAGGCCTTCTTTCTCCAGCAGATAGAGAACTGAGCCAAATTTATAAAAAATAACAGCCATTATCTAACTGACAAATAATCAAAGACATAAGGAGACAGTTTTTGGGATAAAAAAAAATCAAAGCTATGATTAGTCACATGAAAAATGCTCTAATTCACTATTAATTAGAGAAGTACAAATTAAAACAGCTCTGAGGTACCATCTCATACCTCTCACATTAGCTAACATGATAAAAAAGAAAAATGATAGATGCTGGAGAGGGTGTGGGAAAACAGGTACACTGATGCATTTTTGGTAGAATTGTGAATTAGTCTAACCATTCTGAAGACCAATTTGGAATTATGCCCCAAAGGCTATCAAACTGTGCATACCTTTTGACCCAGAAATAACCACCACTAGGTCTGTATCCCAAAGAGATCAGACAAAAGAGAATAAGAACTAAGTGTACAAAAATACTAATAGCAGTTCTTTCTGGTGGCAAAGAATTAGAAATTGGTAGGGATACTCATCAGTTGGGGAACGGTTGAACAAGTTGTGATACATGATTGTGATGGCATACTCTTGTGCTATTAGAAATGATGAATAGGATGGTTTCAGAAAAAAACCTGGGAAGATTTATATGAATTAATGAAAAATGAAGCGAGCATAACTAGGAGAACAATGTACATCATAAGAGCAACATTATTGTGATTAACTGTGAAAAAGTTAGCTACTCTGATCAATGCAATTATCTAAGACAATTCCAAAAGAACCATGATGAAAAATGCTATATATGTCCAAAGAGAGAACTGATGAATTCTGGGTACAAATTTAAGCATTCTTCTTTGTTTACTTTCTTTATTTTTCTTGCTTTTTTTTCTTTTTTGGCAACACAGTTAATACGGAAATATATTTTGCATGACTTCACATGCATAATTGATATTATATTGCTTGCCTTCTCAATTGGTGGGGGAGGGCAGGAGGGAAAGGAAATTTGGAACATTTTTTTTAAAAAAATAATGTTTAAAATTGATTTCACATATAATTAGAAAAAATAAAATATATATTTTAAAAATTAATTTCCTATCTAATGTGTCTGCATGAGAGTTCTTGACATCCCATTTCTAGACATGCACACTTACACACACCATTTCCACATGGGCAAAATAATAGACAATCCCAGGAGCAGCAAACACCTCAAAGGTGCAGATTATTCCATAGGCCAAAGGTACTAAATAAATATCTGATTGCTTTGCATTTCCTCCTGGTAGCTCATAATGAGTGACATTATTTCTACTGGCTTATTCTTAATAATAACTAACATTTAAATAGTACTTTAAAGTTTTCAAATTTTTAACTGGATACACATATATACACATAGAGAGAGACATATATGTACATATTAAATGCACATATCATTTAATTTAATTATATGTATGTATTATTTGTTATTTCTTGTTATCTCTTTGCATTTGAAAACTTTAAAGTTATTTAAATGCTACATATAAACACTACATGTGTAGCATATACCCAGCAGATATGTTCCCTCTATATATGTATGTATATGTATAAAATTTCACTTGCTATTCACAACAACCCCATGAGGAAAGCATCGTTGAAATTATTATCACCATTTTATAGAGGAAAACACTGAGCATCAGAGACCTGCCAGTGGTCACACAACTAGTTCAGCGGCAGAAGTAAGAGTCACACTTAGGACCCTCTTGATTCCAGGTTCAGCAGGGGAACCTCACATCAGGGGAACTTAATCTTTTTTTGGAATCAGGGACCACTGAAGCAGTCCAATGAAGCCTATGAACTTCTTGGTATCATGTTTTTAAATGGATAAAATAAATTACATTGGAGTACAAAGGAAACCAAATTATGAAATGTAGTTATCAAAACAGCAAATCAAAAAGCAAGTTCAGGAGTGCAAGATTAAGAACCCCTGCTCTATATCATAATTCCTCTCTGCAGAGACTGCATATCATGTGGCACTAAATTTTCAAGACACTTTTGCAAAAACTTTTCTGATTCAATTTACTCTGGAATTGACATGGAGAAAGAAATTTTCAGAGTTAAAGGGACAGCAGAGTAAGTTTGAAACTAAATATTGATTTTTTTCCCCTCTCCAGATGGAGACCAGAATTCT
This sequence comes from Phascolarctos cinereus, assembly GCF_003287225.1. NCBI lineage: Eukaryota > Metazoa > Chordata > Mammalia > Diprotodontia > Phascolarctidae > Phascolarctos > Phascolarctos cinereus. Next base: position 243,437,515 of record NW_027556098.1, read on the forward strand.
TTTGCAAGCTCAGAAAATAAGTACATTTGTTGCATGTCTAACTAATGTTAAAGGCTAACAGTGACATGAAACTCTATAATTTTAACCTTTTTTCTAAATTATAGTATTGTTTAACCTTCTAAATTTTACTATTTCCCCATGCAAATGTAACGAATCATGTTTTATGTTGGGATGATAATCATATTGCTTACTGAGGTATGTTTTGAGTTACGCATTGTTTTGTTGTTGTTGTTGTTGTTTTTTCCAATTTAAATTTGCTGAATTATAAGGAACTTCTCTCCCAGGGCCTTGAACTTTTCCCAAAATGGATAGTTTAGCATAGGGATTTAGTTTGAATAATTATAATCATTTCCCCACAGGGGTTTTTGAATGTCTGTAGGGAAGTGACCAGTGTGTCCATCTGGCAGAATGTGATAGAGGGGATTCTACATGGATGATGAAAAGAAGTACTAGAATGTATCTATTGCTCCATCTTGAAGACTCTGTGATTTCTACTTCTTTCATCAGACTTTGCTCTGCTCCTCAGTCTCAATTCGAGGAAATATATCCTTATAAACTTTCCACAATACAGCCTCTGACCTGATCATTCAACTAAAATTATTCTTTCCAGACTTGCCCAATTATCTCTTCACAGATCTAATAGCCCTTTCTTAATCTTCATCCTTCTCGATCTCTCTGCAGCATTTGATACCATTAACCATACAGCTACTATTTGTCAGAGACAGGAATTGAACCCAGACCATCCCAGCTGAAAGGCTGGCTCTTTATTCACTATGCCAGGCTGCCTCTTATAGGAGCATAAAGAATTGCCCTTCATAAATAAGAAATAGGGATTCACTTGTAACCCCAGGAAAGCTCCCACAATTAACACTTGCCATTTCATTTCTGCCAAAGATATTATAAATTGCCAAGCATCCAATGATTGAAATATGATCCAATTTATCCTGTGGTGAGGGCAATTTTCACAGAAAACACTCAAGCCACTTAATTTCCTCATTGGAAACATCTTTCAAATACGCTGATACTGCCTGAATTTATATTTCAAATGACAGTGATTTGCCATCTCACCAAAAGAGGGGAAAAGGGTCCATCAATTTAAAGCAAGCGAGCTGTAGTTCTGGCTGTAGAATAGAACTATTTCTCTGGGGACGAAATGTGTCTCAAAAATGTTTCAATTAATGCCAGACACAGGCTTATCGTCCTTAATGTCCCACAGACAGTTTATCTCATTCTTCACAGACTGGTGTCTTTTGGTAAATGATATTTACCATATGTCAGAGAGGCAAAGCTCGTGATGAAATGTTAATATCTAAGCCATGGTCTCAGTCATTCCTGGCTCCATTTTATGGAGAAGGCAGCTGAGGGAAATGCAGAGATTGCCTGGGCAGGCTCCTGGTTCTTTTTAAGGCTTACACCCTCTATATGGATCCAGCTACACCAAAAATAATATGACATGTTTATATTAAATGCATACAATGACTTACTTTAGATCATTTCTAAAGGTATGTTCCAAACTTAAATTGCTCAGAGATGCTTAGAACTATTCCCCTCACCCCCAACAAACTGTTGGACTTTAGGACCAAGTTGGTCTTTGAAAATAAACCATGAAAAAGGATGAGGGAAAAGGCAAATTCATTTCAAAAGCCCACTAGTCTTATTCCTCCTTAATTGCCAGACACTGGATCAGACTCTGCAGAAATGGAGATAAAAACAAAATGAATCTGAAAGTTGTGTAGAGATTCCGTGTCTGACTCCTGTCAACTATATGGATATGATTCAGACCTGAGGTGGTTGGTACTTCGAGAACATGATGCAGTCGCCCCATTGGCCACTGCGCAGAAAGAGCAAGTGATTTGGTGAAATGCTAAAAACAAAAAAGTGACTCCTTTGACCCTCCAGGTGGTCTAATGTGGCTCTATGTTGTCTTGTGGGGCTGGAGAAAGGTCAGTTTGTACTATCTCCAACCCTGGATGGCTGAGAGATAGGGCCTAGCCTGCCATAAGCACATGACAGCTAAAGCCCACATCCCGCCTAGGCAAACCCGCCCTTTAGTTTTAGACTGCATCTTCCATGTTTGTAATTTCCTGATCTTAGTCATTGATCCCAAGACAGATATATCTAGGCATGGAGACCACCTTGTGAGCTTCAGAGGTTCAAAGATCCTAGGACCTTTGGTAAGAGGTGACTGGCAGCAAAGGGCAACATCTACAAATTACTCCAGTGTTTCTTGGAAATGGTGATCACTGGCAGATAGGTGAACCCAATCCTTGGCTTCACTCACCAGAAAAACTTACTGTGAGAAGGACCATACAGGACCAAAGTAAAATCTAGAATGCCTCTTTAAGAGTCTAACTAATTGCTTTATAGTCCAAAATTTATCACTAACCTCTGGGCAGATTGTAATAGTAGCTCTCAGTTATGTGCCTTTTGTTATTTCTTTGGTTCATAGGAAAGAAAAGCCTGTGCCATATTGATGCATGTTAAACTTTGAGGACCTTTCAACTTAACCCTTTGGAAGCATCCTGCATAGCAACCAAAATGAAGCTATTGTTGGTTGTGGTTGTTGTTGTTGTTGCTGTTTGTCCTTCACTCTCAAAGAGGACCAGGACATCAGGAAGGTGAAGCCAAGACTTGCAAGTGAATTGGATTTAAGTGATGCAGGGCTGTGTGAAGTCACCGGCCTCACTTTCTCCTCCAGAGCCATCTAGGTCCAGTGGCCAGATATAGATCAGGACGACTGGAGATGGCCCCCAAGGCTTTAAGCAAGTTTTCCTTGGGGTGCCAGTATAGAGATGAATGAGGAAAAGAGTTTGAGAAAAAGAAAGCTAAAATTCTTCCCATTAGAAGCCAGACTCCTCCATGGTTGAGTTCATTGGCCCAGAATAAAGGAATAAAAAGGTGGGTATCCTTAGTGAATAAAGAACATGGACTCAACTCCCCAGACCTAGCAGCCTTTCCTTCTGTTAGGAAAACAATCTCTGCTTTCAATGAGGTTGAAGTCAACTGGAATGTCACAGTAGGGAGAGATTATCTCTGTTCTGTCACCTTTTAAGTATGTCTTTGGCTAATCACTTGACCCTTCTAGACCTTACTTTCCTCATCTGTAAAATGGGAGTAATGTACTTCACAAATGAAATCAAGCATATGATGTATTTCAAAAATAATAATGCATCATATAAATGTCACACATCAGTACAATTTTTTAAAAATAAAATAGAACAAAATGTACCACACTTAAGAGTCTCTCCTGAGGCAGCTGCAAAAAGTTTATACTGGTATAACATCAAATGAGATATATTGTTTTTATGGGAATATAGTTCCTAGTTAGTTAAATTCACACTTCAGCAGCTTTGCTGTCCTTTCCCTACTTTCCACTCTATGCTCCCCCTTAGACAAGACAACATAGCCATGTGTGAGAAGGGCCATGGGGACATTTTTTTCTTATGACTCCCCCCCTAAAAAATGGCATAAGTATCAGACACTGTGGGATTCCTCCCAGGAAAGCTTGAGTGCATAATGAATTTGACATATTGTTCCTTGGTCTGACAGAATAATCAGCCATAAGGTAGAAATGGGCTGCCATTACACTGTGGGGGAAAAAATGCCCTTGGCATCCCTCCATTGCTTTACGCAGGAAGGGAGGAGCATGCTCACTTCTCAGGCAGGCGACAAGCCAGTGCATTCCTTAGGCAATATATCAATAAAGGACAGAATGGCTAGTGGAGCCAGCAAATGTGTTGCTTCAGAGGGTCTGCCACGTAGTTAGCAGCCAACTAGTTCATTCCCAGACTGACATTTTGTTATATTCACTGTTAGGTGAGCAGTGCTATTTTCTTCTTCCAGAAGAAGAATGGCCAAGTTGGAAGGGACAGTCCTCAGAGCCCATCTAGTCCAACCTAATAACTGACCAAGAATTTCCTCCAAAACACATGGACAAGTGGCCATTCATCCTCTGTTTGAAGCGTTTCCATGAAGTAGAACAATACTGCCTCTGGAGGCACCTTATTGAACAATGAAGCAAATTAATCCAATTCACCTACTAGGAAAGAAATAGCCAAGCCCTATGCTGAATAATGTCCTTAGGGATGCTAGAGCACATTTTCCTAGATCTCTTTGACCAGAGCTCTGTATTCCCTCCTATTTCTACCTATCTGCTATATAATAATGCTTGCGTCTATACTTCAGAAGCTCCCTGATCTATCTCATTGTTCTTTCCACTGGGCATTATCCCATGTCTATCCATAGAAGCTCCATAGGAGGTCTACTTTGTGTGGTCTTGGGTTCGAGGCCGTTTTCTGATTTATTTAATATTTTGTGGATACCACTGCAGCATTCAATTATTCTTCACTCTCACTCCATGATACATCCAAATCCTTTTCTGGTCACACATATTCATGTTCTCTTTTGTTCCACTTCTCCTCTGAAATTGGTAATGTGCTCTTATAACCATCATGTGTCTTTCACTGCCCTTTGAGTCACCTGATTTTTTTTTTTTTGCTTTAGGCAATTGGGGTTAAGTGACTTGCCCAGGGTCACACAGCTAGTAAGTGTCAAGTGTTTGGTCTGAGGTTGGATTTGAACTCAGGTCCTCCTGACTTCAGGGCCAGTGCTCTATCCACTGTGCCACCTAGCTGCCCCTGTTGTTTTCTAATATCATGGTTTTCAATGAGTCACATATTGCATCACCAGCAGAATATCAACCTGAAAAAAATGGGGTTTTACAGCACAACACAACTTTCAGTCATTAAAAGTTCTGTATAATTTCAATTCAAATAATCAATTAACCAACAGTTAGGTGGCACAATGGACAGAGTGTTGGGCCTAAAGTCAGGGAGAATCAGGAAGATTCATTTTCAGGAGTTCAAATTCAGCCTCAGATACTTAGTAGCTCTGTGACCCTGAGAAAATCACTTAACTTTTTTGTCTCAGTTTCCTCATCTGTAAAATGAGCTGGAGGAGGAAATGCCAAACCACTTCAGTGTTCATCAAGAAAACCCCACAGATACAGAGAAGGTTGGTGAAGTACCTCCTTCTATTTTATTTTGTATCTCTTTCATGGGTTGCCTAGGACCAAAAATGTCATCATCCAGTGGCCAACCTTCTAGTGATAAACCTTCAGTCCTTATATAGCCTGATCCTTGGATCCTGGGATTGTCTCTCAATGGGATCATATTCCAAGCTTTTTTCAGCTTTGCAGAACCTGTCAAAGTTTGCACTCTATTGGCAAAGCCTTCAATAAGCTAGGGCCATTCTATGCCTTGATAATGGATCAGAGTAGACTTGAGGGCAAGAATCGTCTTGCTTTTCATCTTTCTATCCCCAGAGCTTCACACAGTGCCTGGCCCATTGCAAATACTTAATAAATGTGTTTACATGCATCCTATGGAAGCATGCAATGATAAATGATGTTTGAAATGAGGGTGTTGAGGCATTGCCAAATGCTAAAGGATCTTTGAGATCATCAATAAAGATTAAATTACATTAGTTATACTTTTCACATTTTATTTATACCCTCATTCTTAGAAAGCTGGTAATTTATGTGCGATATATTAACTCTCTACTAACCAGAATAGTCAGCTTAGTTGTAACACTTCATTCTCTAACTGTGCAGGATAACAGAAAGTCTAATGTATTCAACATGGATTAGGTATCATACAATGTTAGAGCTGGAAGGAATCTCAGAGATCAACTAGTACAAACCCCTTATTTTACAGATTAGGCAAAGGAAATAAAATATGCCTAGAACACAGGAGCCCGAGGTATTATTTGACATGCTTGAGCTTACTAGCTATAAATTTTTATTACACTGAGCCTTCTATTTAGCCTTGGAGGCCTGCTTCAAGTTAAATATAATAACACTCTTCCCAAAGAAAATTTCTTTCATATCGATCTTTTCAAACATCTGTTTTCCTAGCTGTCTTTAGTGCTGGAAAAGTGACTTTTCTCTCTCTTTTTAGAATTTGTTCCATAATATGGAATTATTTCATAGTTTTATTCATTGTTCAAATAGTATTCTTGTGTTTTTTATAAGCTGCTCCCCAAAACCATCCAAAATAGTTCATCTATTTCTTAAAATTTTTATTTCTAAAAAAATGACTGTGTCAGTTTTCCTAATAGTTATCTGTTTAGAGGTATCTCCACAGGCTAAATGAAACAGAGAAATAGAATAACGTGTAGTTAATAAAGTCAGTGTGGATTCAGCAACACTGAATATTCAATTAAACCACATTTAAAGCATGTTAAAAATCTCTCCCTTGTTTCATCCAAATGATACAGCTAATTGCTCCAACTCTTGTGGATAGAGCACCAGCCCTGAAGTCAGGAGGACCTGAGTTCAAATACGGCCTCAGACCAAACACTTGACACATACTAGCTGTGTGACCCTGGGCAAGTCATTTAACCCCAAATGCCTCGAAAGTAAAAATAAAAAACAAAACAAAACAAAACAAAAAATTCCTCCAACTCTGCCTTCCACTCAGAACATTCAAGCAAGTAGAGCCTGCACAACTTCAATCCAGACTCTTCAGAAAAGATTTGCTTATTGCCATCTTAAGAATTGATCTGGGTCACCACATGAACCATTCAACTACAGTATGTAACAGACAGCTAGGTGGTACAGTGGATAGAGCACTGGGCTTGGAGTCAGGAGGACCTAAGTTCAAATCCAGCCTCAGAAATTTCCTAGCTGTGTGACCTTGGGCAACTCACTTAACTTCTGTTTGCCATTGAAAAAGGCAAACCACTGCAGTATCTTTGCCATGAAAACCCCATGGACAGAGGTCCACAGGGCCACAAGGAGTCAGATACAACTGAGACTACTGAGTGACAGTCCTGTAAACAGAAATACTAGATGCTGTGCTGTTGCTAGAACACAAGGTAATGTAGAGAAATGGAATTTACACAGTTAATTTGATCAATGTACACAAGCAATATTTATCATAGGGGGCCCTGGAGTGAGCATGAATAATCATTTAATCATTCACTAAATAAATGTCAAGTTTCTACTTCATTTTTAACTGTGGTGGAAAGAAATTTTGTTTGGTGAAAACTTTTAGGTACCAAATAGGTTATGATTGCCTTTTCCCACAATATTGAACAATACATAATTGATAGACTTAACTGCTATTCTATATCATTATTTAGTATTCTTGTTTTAAAGTTTTGAATGAGATTTACCAATGTGCCTATATGAAAGCACTGTGTTAATGTATTCAGTGTCTGCCCTCAAGAAGCTTACATTCTAATGGGGGAAAACAGTTCCTAAAGGGGAACTGGAAAAGGGGAAGCAGGATGCCTACTTATTTTGGAAGTGACAGGAAAGTAATATGGAGGATTGATTCCATGAAATGCAAGCAAATGATCATTTTTTCAGAGCCCAGGAACAGATTCCAAGTTCTGGGGCGAAAGTGGATGATGAGGATGACTGGAGCAAATAACGTGGTTTGGGAGTAGCTGGGAAGTGACATGGAGGCCTGGTTCTGGGAAAGATAAGGACAAAGCTCACCTATCAGAACTCATGATGCCAGGGTCCAAGGTCTGGTAGGAAAAGAATAAGGAGGATGTATAAATGTCACTCATTAAAAAAGTATGATAAATATTTCTGTTTTTGTTGTTGAGTCATTTCAGTCCTATCCAACTCTTTGTGACCCCATTTGAGGTTTTCTTGGCAAAGATACTGGAGTGGTTTTGTCATTTCTTTCTCTATCTCATTTTACACATGAAGAAACTGAGGCAAACAAGGTTAAGGGACTTGACCAGGTGTCTGAGGCTGAAACTGAACTCAAGTCTCCAGGCCTGGCTATCTATACACTGTGCCACCTAGCTGCCCCATTTCTATGTTATTGAATAATAATTCTCTCATCTGATGAAACTAATGACATCATCACAATGCCAAGTTCTGAATCGTTTTCCTGTAGGAGTAATGACTTGCACCATATCATTCATATTCTCCTGATCCCTTTTTAAAAGGACAATATCCATTTATAAGGTAGATGGCCAGAATTAGAGATGGAGTCTAACTGTAGATTAAAGCTAACTGACCAGACCAGGATTAAAGTCACGACTTTGGCACAAGTAAAGCCCGGTGCTTTAAATAGTTTTCATGTTGTAGCAACCTGAGCAAATGGTGTTTCAACCCAAATTCCTACCATTGGGTTAGAAGTCAGGCAGCCTATGTGGTAGGGAGTCTTCAATATATTTATCTGGGTAGGAACACCCCCAGGAGTAGTGGATTTTCTCTTCTCTATAGTTGTTTCAATCCAGTATGTCAGAAAACTTTTCATGAATCCCAGTAGCCTTCTAAAATGATAGATACTATAGCATGCAGTTTTTTTCTGTTTTTTAAGATGTATATTATTATTATGGCTATATAAGTATTTTTAAAAGAGAGGCAACCTTGGGGTCAAAAAGACCTGGATTAAAGTGTTGCCTCTCACTGCTCCAGCAACTAAGACTATAGGTTGCAGAGAAGCTTCTCATCTGCATTGGTAGAAGAGGAAGTGAATAAGTATTTCTATGGCACCTACTATGTGGCAGGCTAAGCATTGTTTTTATAAATATTATTTCATTTGATTCTCACAATAATCCAGCAAAGTAGATGCTGTTATTATCCCCAATTTATAATTGAGGAAACTGAGGCAAACAGAGATTAAGTAAATTGCCCAGGGTCACACAGACAGTAAGTGTCTCAGGCAAAATTTGAACTCAGAACTTCCTGACTCCATGCCCAGCATTCTATTCACTGCCTCTCAAGCTTCCTCACCTAAGAATTCTCCACACCAATAGAATAGCATATCTCTGTAAGAGCATAAGTATTGCCTGTGCAGAAAGTGTTATCTTCCATAATCCCTATACTACAGTTTAATAATCTGAGTTTCAAAATGTATATCAATAATCTCTTCCGTGTGAGTATTCTCTCCACCTAGCCAGATTAATGACGTGAAAAAGAAAACTAAAAAAAGACTAGCCGTGTATATGATTCTCCAAAACCTTCAGGCTGAGAAAACTCCCAATAGTTTCACTCATAAACTTCAGGCTCCCTTTACTGTCCTTCTCCCACCAGTGTGACATGGCAGCATGTTATAGTAAGAAGTATAAGATCTGGAGTTAAGGGACCTGGCTTGTAATCCTGACTCATTTTTAATTACCTTACACGAGTCTCCGAATAGCAGATTCTTTATCTGTAAAATAGTGATGATTTTACTTGCATTTGCTAGCTAGCATGCACAGTTTACTCTTGTCAGGTGAAGCAGGAAAGGGATTTGTAAAATTTTAAGTGCTATATAAATGTTTGGTGTGAAAGGATAATAAAAAACTCGAAACTTTTCAGAAGAAAGCAAGCAGACTTGGGAAGGGCTCCATATTCTTGCCATGGAAGGATTGCTTGAATAAATTAAGTATATTTCATTTCAAAAATCTAGAACTGGAAGAAACCTTAAAAGCCAGCTAGAATGAGGCCCAAGGAGGTTGTGATCTTCAAACTGGTCACCCAGGGAATAGGCATTGAAGGCAGGATATGAATGGCTGACATGAGAAAGAAGCATTAGACTTGGTCTGCTTGACCCAGAACAGCGTAACTCAGAGATAAATTTCATTTTGATGTAGGGGGGAGCTTCCTAATAATTAAAGCTATACAAAAATGAAATGGGCTGCATCAAGAGGCTCTGGATTCTATGTCATCAGAGACTGTTAAGTAAAGGTAGGATGACCATGTTTCATGTCTGTAGAAGAGGCTGAAGAGGTGATTGTTTTTATATGTTGAGGCTGGACTATGTATGCACTGAGATCCCTTCTCAATTCTGGCATTCTGTGATTATGGTGGTGAGGTTTTTAAGGATAATCATACCCTTCCTTACTATCCCCATTTACTAAATTTCCCCATGAGCATAAATCCCCATGCAAACCAAGACAGAAAGAAATAGACAGGATAATTTAATTTTTAAAAATATACACTATCTTTTAGCTTGACCTTTGTCAGACCCACTCCACAATTTCTTATAAGACATAAATGTGTGTGACAAATATATATTTTCACAGCTGCTTCTATCCATTGGGGATGAAAATTCCAAAGAAGCAGGAATTGCTAAGGAGACATCATTTAACCTTAGTAGTAAGCCAACAGGTGGTGGGTACATTAAATTCTAAAGGTACTGTAATTAAAGCCCAAAGGAACACTTGGACTTTAAGTACTATATACATGGATCATAAAAATAAATCTATGTCTAAATGGCTAAGGTTGTAGAAGAAGCAGGCATAAATGTCATGGTAATTAAATAGTCAATCAAAGGAAGAATTTATTTGGAAACTACAGAATGTTTTTATATAGTCTTACATTTTCCTGGGAATTCAATAGGACTAAATCCTCACCACTTGCAGCCATGCAAAATGTCACCTTATTGGCTAACAGCACAGGCATAATGCATTTTCCATAAATAAACTTTCCTATTTAAAACACAACACACTCTGTAATCCAGCTTGGTTCAGTGACCTTAAAAGGAAGCAGTATCTGCATAGTTTTCCATCACTGCTACATTTAATAGATAAATCACTCACAAAATCACAGGAATATGTGGAGAATCCCTGGCATGTAAGTTGACCACATGAACTTTGAAAACATTTTGAATGCTAAACCTAGGAGACATGAAAAATGTTGCAAGAATCATGTTCCATTTTGTCCTAACACGACTTAATTCAGAAGCTCAAAATTTGAGAAGAGTTGAAAGACATATTAATAGAAACTATGTCCCCTTGCTTTTCTTGAGAATACAGAATCACAAACTATAGTGTCCTGACTTCAGAACCATTCTCCAATACTTCAATGGACTTGTGAACTCATCATCACTCTGTGGGTAAAAGCAAATCTATAGATGAAAACAAGTGGTTGAGGAAATAGAAAATAAAATGGGGTACTGTCCTTTGGCACAGCCTCATTTGGGGGCTCTGTTTGCTCCAAAAATGAGATTCCCATTGATAGGCACATTAAATAGGAGGGATGATCATCCTTAAATTGAAGGCCACCCCACCAAAAAAGGATATTCCTTCCTTCTTGAGAAACAAGAAGTTGATTCATCCTAGCTGCTTGGGATCTACACTTACTGTTATCCTGTGAGACATGCTTTTTGAGGGAAAAAAGGATATGGACAGGGATATGGACTACAGAAGGAGTGTTTTCTGCAAACAAGACCTAGAAAATAAGGTTTTGATCTTTAATTTCTCCTTCCTGTCTTTTGTAGGAGTCATCATCACTTTCTGCTGATGTTGGAGACAATGTCCTATGCAGTTTCAGAAAGATCATTATTGCTATTTCCCTTTGATTTTGTCTTTCAGTTTCCCAAATGGATTTTAGCACTTATCATTCATGGATTGAACATACTGGCAGTCAATATTGTTTTTCATAAACTGGATGTACACTTCAATTTCTCCTTACTCTTTTTCCTCCTTCTCTGGTTTAAACTTCAGAGTATACTACTGGGTTTTCTGTTGGCCCACCCTCTGATGATGCAAATTGCAATCCAGCCATACCTACCCCTTTGTCCAGACACTTACATTTTATCTCAGGATTCAAACTCTATAATCTCACAGACTCTAACTATAATACACACAATCAGAGGTGGGCAGAAGAAATAACTTCCTATGTGTTATGATGCCACAAGGTCCCATGTGACCAAAAAATATTTTTTTCCCATTAGAGTGGTAAAAATTTTCACCTTAGAAAACCGTTCTTTAAGTTATAAATATTTCCTGGAAAAGGTCCAATTCCTTTGCTGCATCCATTTCCCCACTTCCCATTCACTTTTTAGTCCCTTGGGATCTGTCCTCTGATACCACAACTCACCCAGATTTTCTCCTTCCAAGTTTACCAATGATCTGCTAAACCTAGTGACCTTTTCTCTGTCCTCATCCTAATTGACTTCTCTATAGCTTGAGATACTGTCAACACTCTTTTACTACCATATACTTTCTCTTCCCTTGGCTTCTATGACAGTGACCTCTCTGTGTATTTTTCTCCTTCCCTGTTTGACTTTGCAACCTCCAGCTGCATATACATGTAGATGATGTCATATCAAATATTTTATATGAAAAATATAACTAACAATTTTATTACAGGAATCCCCTCCTCACATCAGGTAGGATACCTTGAACAGTTTGGGAAATGCTAAATGAAGGCTTTATCTCTAGAAGACACTTGATAAAATAGACCTTACATAGGAGGGATAGCAATTAACATATTTATACCATTGTTGGCTATATCTAAGGTAGCCTCCAAAGCAGCCTCCAATACACTAGACTTACTCGTTGTGGTAGCAGAAGTGTCAATCCAGCAACCTCCTTACTTCAGGGGTGAAAGGAACATTTAAGACTATAGGAAACTAGAGTTAAGGGTGGTAGGTAGAGTAACAAATGGCTTTATAAACTTTTTAGTCTGTATTTAAACATAAGTCAGAAGCATACTAAACCCCTAGTTCCCATTCACCAAGAGAAGATGACCATAATAATGAAGTACCTTCACTGATGGAGGAATAGGGAGATCTGTTAAATGTGCTGATTTCCTCTGAAACACCCAAGAGAACAGTTAAAACAATTGATAAATTAGTATCTACGTATTTTTGTCAGTTCATGCAGTTGTCACTTAACAACTTAGTACCCGGAAGTAAAGAGACGGGTAGGTTTCAGGAATGGATAGAAGGAAGAATACAGTGAAATCCAGAAGGATGACAGACTCAAGAGGAACACCACAATAGCAAACCTTGTTAGATATAGACACAAGACAGTGTATGAGTTCTGGGTCCCTTAATGGGAACGGTAGAAGAAGAAGAAGACCTGGGCAGGAGAGAATTCAAAGTAACACCAGCTGACTAACAGTAGCTTATAAAACTCATTTGATCCTTACAACAATCCTATGAAGTTGATACTGCAGTTATTATTCCTTTCCATTCATACAGATGATAAAACATGCTCAGAAAGAAATTTGCTTTAAGTTCACATAGTAAGTATTGGAGGTGGAATTCTGGTCTGGGTCTCTACTAACTCAAACTCGAAAACTTCTTCCAATATGCCACACAATCTCTCAGAAGCACTAAAGACAAAATTCAGCTGCTTTCACAGTTTTGTCTAGGGTTGACCTTGCCCAAAGCTCAAAAAAGAAACCAATCCTGTTTAAGTCCCCAGGTATAATAGGATTGAATGTGCGCTTTCATTGTTCAAGGGAAATCCTGGTGAGGAAATTCCCTCTAGAAATGTAGATCAGCAGCTTCTTTGAAAACATTCTTAGAGATTTACCTGAAGCCCTGAAAGGTTCAGTGATCTGCCCAGGATCTCTACATAGTCAGTATGTGTCAGAAGCAGGACTCAAACCCAGGTCTTCCCAACTCCAAGATCAACTCTTTTTCCACTACATTAAACTAGCTCTGAGTGTATGTATACAAAGACACACATACCACCTTCTCCACTTGGTGAGTTCCTCACAGAACTTCCATTTTGAGGAAGGTCCCAGGCCAGCCATCTTTCATTTCTCTGCCAGCTCTGCCTCTGACTCTGTAGCCTTTACCCCTATGTCCCCATATGGGTGTCCATAAATAGTGGTGGTTTCTATATCTTGTATGAATTTTGCTGTGTTCCTCAGTACTTGAATTCTTTCTTTCTGATTGTTTGCAGTATTTTGTCTTTGAAGTAGAAATTCTGGATTTGGACTGCAATGCTCATTAAAGTTTCATTTTGGGATTACTTTCAAGAGGTATCCACTGGATTTTCTCTATTTGCACTTTGTCCTTTGATTCTAAGAGATCTGAGCACTTTTGTCATTTCTTAAAATATGATGTCTAGGTTCATTTTTTGGTCATAGGTTTCAGGGAGACCAATAATTCTTAAATTATCTGTCCTTGATCTGTTTTCCAGATTAGTTGTTTTTGCTATGAGATACCTCACACTTTCTTCTATTTTTTCATTCTTTTAACTTTATTTTACTATTTCTTGTTATCTCATAGAGTCATGCCACAGCTAGCTCTTGAAAATCTGGAGTTGCACGGATTATCTCTGTCAAAGTAGAATTCAAATTGGAAAGTATTAACAGATAACAAAGAAATTATATCATGCTCAACAAAAATGTTGACTATTCAATTCAACTAAAATATTTATCAAGTGCCTACCATGTAGTAGGTATTATGCTAGGTGATGATCATACAAAGATAAAAGTAAAAGTTCTTGCCTTCAAGTAGCTCACATCTATTTTTTAACAACAGGTTTACACCAAAAGAAATAAAAAATCTGTTTCGGGAGATTTCAGTGCAGCACTAACAGAGTATAAAAGATCAAGCAATCAAGAGAGTTACAGATTTGAGTAGAACCCTTAAGAAATATGATGTGAAAGATAATGATGAGAAGAGGAAAGAGGGAGGTCTCAGCAAATGGCTGAAATTTGTTTGGTGAAATTTGAGGCAAAGTTCTCAACTAAGACAGCAGGAGAAGGGGAGTTGTGGGAGGTTTGAGTAGAAATTAAAAGGTTTGCAAAAGCAGCTGTGGTGAGTGGGATAGTGAATCAATTAAAGAGGTATAGTTTAGATATATAACACAAACAATTAATTTAATTTTAAGATAGAAAAATTAACATATGGAATCAAATATTCCTTCTCTACTCAAGAAAATTGAATGGCTTCCCATTGCTTTCAGGATAAAATACAAACTCTTCTGTTTGGGATCTAAAGCCCTTCCCAATCTTGATTCAGCCTGTCTTTTCAAGCTGATTACACATTCCCGCCCTTGAGTACTTTACACTCTAACCAAACTGGCCTAGTTGCCTATCCCCCATTCATAAAATTCTGTTTCCTGCTTGTATGCCTTTACACAGCAAGTCCCAGAGGTTTGACATAGTTTCTCCTCACCTTGGCCTCTTGAAACATCTAAATTAAAGGCTCAGCTTACAGGCTACCTCCTTTAAGAAGCTGTTCCTGATTCATCCAATTATCAATGCCACTCCCTCACCTAAATCATTATGTATATATTATGTATTTACTTGTCTGTGAACATTCACTTTCCCCTAATAGAATGTAAACTTCCTGAGGATAGGGACCAGCTACTGTTTTTGTATTTGTATCCACAGAGTGACTAGCATGTAGTAAACACTTAATAAATTTTGATTTATTGAAATGAAAATACAATTTTCAAAACTATTAGAATTGGAAAGCAATTTGGAACTATGTCCAAAGGGCTATAAAATACCCTTTGACCACTAATACCACTACTAGGTCTGTATCCGAAAGAGATCAAAGAAAAAGGAAAAGGACCTATATGTACAAATATTTATAGCAGCTCTTTTTCTGGTGGCAAAGAATTGGAAATTGAGGGGATGCCCATCAATTGGGGAATGACTGAACAAGTTGTGGTATATGATTGTGATGGAATGTTATTGTACTTTACAAAATAATAAGCAGGATGCTTTCAGAAAAACCTGGGAAGAGTTATATGAACTGATGAAAAGTGAAGTGAGCAGAATCAGAATTTTGTACACAGCAATAGCAATATTGTATGATGATCAATTGTGAATAACTTAGTTATTCTCAGCAATACAATGATCCAAGACAACTCTGAAGGATTTATGATGAAAAATGCTATCCACCTCCAGAGAAAGAACTGATGGAGTCTGAATGCAGATTGAAGCACACTCTTTTTTAACTTTATTTTTCTTGTTTGGGTTGTTGTTGTTATCGTTGTTTTGTCTATGTTTTCTTTTGTAACATGACTAATATGGAAATCTGTTTTGCATTATTGCACATGTATGAACCTATACCAAATTTCTTGCCTTCTCAAGAAGGGGATGAGGACAGGGAGAGAATCTGAAACTCAAAAAATTTTTAAAACAAATATTAAAAATTTTTTTTACATGTAATTGAGAAAAAGTAGATTTCAAAAAATAAAAACTATTAAAGACAATAATGAAGAACTCAAAAAACTGAGAATATAAAGGAGATGAATGAATAGTTTAAAATATTGACATTGACAAAGCAGGAAACATAATTAAGGAAATCAATCTCAGGAAAAGAAATTAAGCAGACATTTAATTAACTACCACATAAAAAGCCCAGCATGGTAAGTAAAGACTGCTGTGACTTGCTACCCATATGACCTTGCAAAAGTCACTTAACCTCTTCAGCCTCAGTTTCTTCATGAAGAAGTTGAACTAAATAATCCTAAAGGATGCTTCTGATTCCAAATCTTAAAACACTGTGACCTAATAAGTTTGCAAGTGAATTCTCTCAAACATTTGAACAATAGGAAGAAATCTTCGTATTACACAAACCTTTCAAATATAGAAAAAGAAGTTATTTGACTTATTTCTATTAGTAAATATGGTTTTTAATTTCCAAACCTGGCAATGTTAAAGTAGAAATTAAAACTTTGCATAATATTACCAATGAATGGAAATGCAAAAAAAAATCAAATAAAACACTGATAAATGGAATTTAGCAATGTCTGAAAACTATCATTACAATCATGAAGAACTTGAACAAGGAGTACAGAGTTTGGTATCAGGAAAATCACTGGCATAATAAAATTGATGCATACACATTATAATGATGCATAGTTATATTATAAAATAATAAGTGGTATAATGAATCAATAAGAAAAAGCTATAAAATCACAAAACTATATCCACACATGCAGCAAGAGGTTGATAAAATATAATAAATATTTGTGTTTTTAAAAGACACTAAGGAGTATATAAAGGTTCCCCTTAACACAATAAAAAAAAGTATTTGAAACCAAGACCATTTGAAATCTAGAAGTATCAGAGTCATTATAACTAAAAATAAATATATAAAGAAGGGCTGAGTATTATCATCACTGGTATTCAGCATAGTTCTAGAAATGCTAACTTAGCAATAAGTTATATGAAAGGAATAAGCACTGGCGAAGATTGGGCCAAAATATTTCTATTAACAAATGAGATCATGGACTATTTATAAAACCCAAGAGACTCAACAAAAAGATTGAGGTAATAAATTACTTCAGCAAGACAGCAGGCTATAAAATAAACTCACAAAAATGATCTGTGATTTTATATATAACATACAGAAATTGTAATAACAAAAATGGATTGAATATTTGGATATCAGACTGTTAAGATATTCTTCATAGTTATATAAAGACAACAATTTGGACTATTTGTGCCAAACTTATGGTAGAGCCTTCGGAGGTCATATTGATCTGATCAGCTAGAGTCAGACAGACTATACCTTGACCCCAAAATAGTGATGTTATTTTGGTCCTCTTTAAGAACAAAAGACAACAGCCATAAAGACAACTATAAACAATGTTAAAAGAAATAAAGGAAAAACCTAACAAATAGAGGAATAGCCCATGTATATGGCTAGCTCAATATTACCTAAACTAATCTACAGATTTAAAGCTATACCAGTCAAAATAAATCAATCATAGAATTAGATAAAATGGCAATAAAATGTGTTTGAAACAACAATGGGTAATAATATTATGGGAATTATGAAAAGAAAAAAATCATGGAAGGGGAAACATATTTCAAATTACACTATAAATTATAATTGCCAAAGTTATCAGGCACTAGATTAAAAATAGGAGAGTAAATCAATATAACAGAATAGAAAATCCAGAATTCAAGCTAAGGAACTAAAACATATAAGCTAAACTTACATTTATAAAATATTGGGAAGACCATTATTATTCAATAAGAATAACGTAACGCAATAATCGCCTTGTCTATTCTCACTAAATTTTGCTCTAGCTCAACTTTATTTGTACACCAATCTAGGGAGGGGTGGAGAGTGGGAGATGAATTGGGCCTTGTAGCCCTATCTTTAACACACTTTTTCTGTGTATGTATGTATATACATATACATATGTATATGTTTTAGCAGAATCCCTAAATAGTGTTTGGGGAAATGGGCGGGACATAGGGTCCTCAGTGGGTTTAAAATAGGAATTACTAAGGATTATCTTACCTTGTTAGATAGTTTTCAAGAATAGAGAACTTTGAAACAAAACTAGACATAAACAGTCAAAGTGTCTACTTCATTTAGCTGGTAAGATTCCAGCCCCCTCAAAATGCAAATATGCCAAGGCTAATAAATCCTGAGACAACATTCATTATCTGTCCTTTTCAGTTTCTTGCTGGATTGGCACAATTAAAGGTTAACTCTCCTATGTTTCTGCCCATCGACCCTCATTCCTTATTAGGCAATTGAAAAAAATCCTCATTTTACTGGTTCCATATATAACAAGGTAGTCTTTCCTGTTGGCATCATACTGGCTCTTTGTATATATGAGCTATATAGAAATTTTATGTGCCTATGTGTATAAATATGCACATATATGTATACATATAAACATATACACATGTGCATATACATACATGCATGCATGCATACATACCCTCCTGGGGCCTTCTAGAGCATGCATTATACTCCCTGGAGGTCACATACTAATATTGTCCCTGCTACCAGTGTCTTTCTCTTCTCTTAATTAGTAGTCATATAGTTTGTCAGAAGCTATTTTTGTTTGCCAGGAGTTCTTTATTTGAACTCCACTACACAAAGGAATAATTTAATCTTAATCTAAGCTGTATAGCCTAAAAGAGCTCAGCCCACCCTCGTCAGGAAGAGTCTTTCTAACCACCACATCTTAATATCAGGGAGCTAAAATACTAAAGCCTAGAATAGAGTAACAGAGAGGGTGATCAATGATCCCCAACGGTAAAGATGTCAACAGAGGCCATGCAATGCCCAGTGCAGAGAAAACATGGACAGCAGAGATAACACAGTAGCTAATATATAATACAATACCAGAGATAACAGTACCTAACAGAGACCCAGTACTCAGCTGAAAGGCACAAAGAATAATGTCATGACATCAGCAAAACACAACAGCAACCCTCTTGATTCCCTGATAGCACATATCCTCTGTGTTCACGCTCTGGCTTCAAAGGTGCCTGACATATATATGCCCCTCCCTAAAATTCCCTGAATAAAAGTATTACCTATGTGTGTATCATCCATGTATGTTCCTTGATTACATGTGTTGACCAGTTAAGTGGCATAGTGGATAGAGTACTGGACTTGAAATCAGGAAGACTCAAATTCAAATGCTGTTTCAGCCACTTACTAAAGGTGTGATCCTAGGCAAGTCACTTACCTCTCAAAACCTCAGTTTCCTCATCTGTAAAATGAGAATAATAATAACAGCACCTATGTCATAGGCTGTTGTGAGAATAAAATATGTAATTTGCAAATTTTACAATGATACGTAATGCTAGGTATTTATTATTATTAAAACATGAGCTCTGCATATGAATCATCTTCCACTTGTAGTGTGGTAACCTATGAAAGGGGCAGCTAGGTGGTGGAGCGGATTGAGTGCTGGGCCTGGAGTCAGGAAGACTCATCTTCCTGTGTTCAAATCTGGCCTCAGTCACTTACTAGCTAAGTGACCCTGGGCAAGTCACTTATTCCTGTTTGCCTCAGTTTCCTCATCTGGAAAATGAATTGGAGAAGGAAATGGCAAACCACTCCAGTATTTTTGTCAAGAAAACCCCAAATAGTGTCTCAAAGAGTCAGACACAACTGATACAACTGAACAGCAACAAATCTGTGAAAGAGTATATCCCATGTATGCATAGGAAAAAATTCCTTGTCACTTATCTGCAATACTGTTTAAGTAAATGTCTTTTGTTTGACCTAATATGTTTTCTGACTGACTGCTATGGGCCACGATTTTAAGTGAAGACTGATGACCCATGGAGTGCCTTAACGTAGGATAATTTTTTGTTTGTTTGTTTGGGTTTTTTTTCCCAGAGATGCAAGGATGGTATGAATGAGAAAGGGACCCATGGCTCTCCATTTTCATGATAGGAGAGGCTCATGGACATTTTTAGGCAGAGAGGAAGGAGCCAGTAAAGAGTAAGAGATTAAAGATCTCAGGAAGTATGAAGGTTTGAAATGAATAGTATGCGTGAAAGATGAATAGCAGCTTTAGAAAGGAATACATCTTTCTCTAAAATGGGAAGAAAGAAAGACAAAATGAGTGAAACTATAGAGTTATATTTCTGAGTGGCAATAATATTGTGGATAATGAAATATTTTGAGGTGGATAGAAATGTATCTCTCATCTCCTGACTTGATTGTAACCTCCTGGAGACTTGGACCAACCATTATAATTACATGCATCAATTTTGTGGTCCCCACACTGCCTAGAGCAAGCACTGAGAACACAGGCGTGTATAATAAATATTTTTGGATGGATGAATCTTTCTAAAAGCCCACTTGAAAACAGAAGAATGACAAGCCTCTGAATACATCCCCTGTCTTTTCCCACCCCTCAGACCCAGAGTATCTTTGTCCTGCCAGTCAGGCTAATAGAAAAATGTTCCAGAGGCTACAAGCAGTCCAGATTCTATGATTATCTGTAGGAGAGAAGGACTTCACAGCTATGTGCTTTTCCTGGTCAGACTCTTCTATGCTGATCAGCTCTAGGAACAACCATAATCATATAATCAGGTTATTAGAAGGGTAGGAGTAGTGTGTCATAGTGGACAGATTGCTAGACTTGGAGTTAGGCAGCCTGGGTTCAACTCTCTGTGGACATGGGCAAATCACTTAACCTATAAGCCTCATTTCTTCATTTGAATAAAGGGGTCATTGATAATAGCTGTAGTACTTTGCTCTTAGTGTTGTTGAAGCTTAAATGATGTCATGGATGAAAAATGCCTCCTAAACTTTAAAGCACTGTATAAATGTCAGTCATTATTAATTCTTCCCCAATATGAGGTTATGCAACCTTACCCCATTTAAGAATCTTTCTTGGCCCCTGTTTTTGAAATCTAAGTTCCCCCGTACTACAGACAGTTTATCTGCCCTTCATAAATGCCAAAACTGAAAACCTGGCAGTGAGTCTAGCTTTATTACCTGTCTGTCCATCCGTCTCCCTCCCACCCCCCATGTAATAGCAGATTATGAATAACACCTTAAAGATGCTCAGTCATTCAGGATGGCTTCACTCCTTTGAACAGAGCACTTTTCAGCTCTGGGGTCTTTCCTGCCTTGATGCAGGAGCGTCCCTTCATTCTAAACCATAATCCAAGAAAAAGGAAAACAAGATGATTTTCATGCCCCCTGCTGATCACAGACCAAGTGATATAGTCAAATGAGAGACTCATGCCATAAAAGGGGGGCTGGAGGAGTTGAAGAGGCTCAATAGGGAGAGTTAAAAAAAAGAAAGAAAGAAAGAAAGAAGAAAGAAAGAAAGAAAGAAAGAAAGAAAGAAAGAAAGAAAAAGAAAGAAAGAAAAAATACATGTGCCTAGACTCCCTCAGGATGTATTAAAGTTGGCTGCCTGTCGAAGAGGAATCTGTGGGGCAGGCAAACATTCTGTCAGTCCCAATTACCTCGCAGGCCCTCACGCTTGCTACTTCAGGCCCTCTGCTGTCTGGTACTGGAGCCCTGTGGCAGCAGAAATCCGTGCCAGCTGAGGAAGATTGAAAGGAGGGCCTCGCACTTCAGCCTGTGAAATGTCACTCGGTGTCTCTTTAGGCTGGTATCTGAGTCTGCCTGCCCAGACAGACTGTCAGTTTGATTCCTGACTTGCCAAAGCAGCTGTATGCAGAAAGGTACTTTAAAAGTCAGAGAAGAGGAACGTAGATCCAGGTCAGCAAGTGATGACAAAAACCAGAAACTGCACCAGCTTTTTTCTTCCCCTCAAAATAAAAAGTACAACAACAATTAAGTGGCACAATATGTTAATTCACTTCGTGGTGAATCATTGTGCTACTTTATAGCCAGGGTGATGCAGATAAAAATAAAAAATAAGACAAGCAACACATGCCAAACTCAGAGATAAGTCCTATAAATGATCCGTGCAGAAATGAAATTAATTCTTTTAACTGGGGTAATGTCTTAAAAAAGCAAATTGAATCTTTAAATTCCTTAGGCCAGATATAGCCTCCATTAAATCTATGCTGCTGAAGAAAGCTATCATTGATATGAACCCACCCTGTGGGCAGCAAAGTGAGACTGCTTGGTATTAAAGGAATTATTTCAACGCAATTTTCCTCGCAGCAATGAGAGACATTAGAAGGATGTGCTTAAGATTCACTATCAGAGGGATATTTTATTCTTTAAAGTTTTCTTGGCAAGGATGACTAGCAAAGCACTGATCTCACTGTAAATATAAGGCCATCTAAGAATGTAAAGGCCAGATTCCTTTCTTTGCTTAAGATAGTGGTGGTGGTGATGATGATGATGATGATGATGATGATGATGATGATGATGATGATAATGATGATGATGGTGGTGGTGGTGGTGGTACTAGTAGTGGTAATGGTGATGATGGTGATACAGAACTGGGGATTCAGCCACTTCTACTTCATTTTAATTCCCTGACCCACTAACTAAAAGAATTATTTCTCCAAGCCTTCCTGACAGAAAGGGAAGGGATGTGATGAGTTGAGTGCCAATTCTTTAATCCAATTCTCCACGGCCCATGGAGCCAGGGGAGGAAGCAGTGTATACACACATTAATAGAACCATTTCTTTCCCTAAGCCAGAGCATGGAAGCCTGTACAATGTTTCCCTGCTGTTGAGATTCAAAGTGAGTGGGAGAGGACAGGAAGTGGCTAAGGCTGACGAATAGGCTTCTGCAGAGTAACTCCTCTGGCTGCATTCATACATGTATATTTGGCTGACTTTGAATTGCACAAAACTCTGTGTAGGGACAGGGGCATTTCAGTCAGGTGAATGAGGGTGATTAGCTCTTACCCTCCTTTACCCTCATGAAATTAATGTAGTTTACCTATGCATACGAAATGGAATCAAAGATCCTAAATCTCTTTCCTTTATTACCCAGGGAAGGTAGATTTGGCTATGCAATAGGAAAATCAAGCTCATGGGATTGGTGACTTTTTAATAGACCAGGGGTGGGGAACCTGTGGCCTCGAGACTACATGTAGCCTTCTGGTCCTTGGGTGCCGCCTTTTGACTGAGTCCAAGTTTTACAGAACAAATCCTTTTATTATGGGGATTTGTTGTGTGAAGTTTGGATTCAAAGAGCCACACTTGAGGACCTAGAAGGCCACATGTGGCCTCAAGGCCTCTGATTCTCCACCCCTGAAATAGACCATGCTTAAAAACCATCCTTCTAAAATAAGGTATCCACCTACTATCTTATTAAATCCTTTATTTTTTTTCTGATGGTCTCATCATCATTTTATGGAGAGAGGTAATAAGGGTAGTTTCCTACCACCAAGAAGTAAAATTAGAGGGCTGATCAGGGAGATATTGGTATGAATGAGGGAGGAGGGCAGCTAATATGCAGTCTAGGGTACCCAGAACAATCTCACTATGAAAATGTTTTTGGACCACTAAGCCATCAGATATAAACTCCTTCAACCTCCCTCCTTTCCATAATGCTATCTGCAAACAGAAGCGTCCAAAGGACCTCAGTATCTATAGGAAACCCCTATTCTATATGGAGTATGGTCTGAATATTCTTCGAAGCAATGGTGAACATCTGTGAGAAGTTAACATTCTGTTTTATGCCTTCCTTGATACTGGTTACCAGATAGTTTTTATTAAGTAATTTTTATGGTCTCTTTGTTGGAGGAGAGCCTGAAAGCCTCAATTTTTCTTCATTAAGCCAAATGCCATTTTTTAAAATCAAGAAACAGTGCACACCATTGGGTCTTATACTTTTGCACAAGGAAGGAAGGAAGGAAGGAAGAGAGGGAGGGAAGGAGGAAATAAGCACTAATTAAATGGCTACTATGTGACAGACACTGTGCTAAACATTTTACCAATACTATTTCATTTGATCTTCACGATAACCTGGGGAGGTAGGTGCTATTGTTACCCTCATTTCACAGTTGAGGGAAGCAGAGGTTAAGTGACTTGCCCAGGATCACACAGCTACTGTGTGAAGTCATATTTGAACTCTTGACTCCACACCTAGCACTCTCATCTACTGTGTTTCCTGGCTACCTCTAGGCAAGCAATTACAATAAGGATGTGTTTGTAATAAGCCTGTTTATCATCTTCTCATATTTTCATCAAAGATACCTTTGATGCATGTGTTGATCATTTTCAAAAAGGAGTTACTGATATTCTCCTGATAGCCTTTTTAATAGTAATATCATTCAAGTGTTTCTCATTCTTTTATATCTTCCCTTCTCTGCTGTATCTTGTAAAATGTTCCCTCAGTATTTTCAGTTTTGTGTCACCTCCAGCAAGCATTTCTTCCCTCTGTTCTTGGTTTGATCCAGCCTCTTCCCACCTTTGTCTACTTCTACTTTTGCATGGAGCATATCAGAAACTGAGGTGTTAAGTGTCCGAATGTGTTTTCATTTGCTATTAATGAAGGAAACAGAGCATTATAGAAACATTGGTAAAGTTGTTCCTTTTCCTATTTTTTTTCCATCTGACAATTTCATTAGGATAGTACAGCTTAGATGGATTTCACATCTAGTGCTCTACAACTTATTTTTACTTACATTGCTTTTCAATATTTTATGAAGCCACACTGCTAGTAAACTAATATTCTCCCCTACAGTCTTTTAAAAAGAAATATGTATCCTAAACCATTTTTGCCGTTGGCTGCCATGTATATCCAGTTGGCAAAGAGATCAAGCACTGGCTAAGGCAAGTTCTGGGCTCTTTTTGTTTCTTCATTGACTCAATGGCTTTACTTTACCTACAGGAAATGGTGATAATCAAGGTCAATAATTTTGCATTTTTCTATTTTCAATTTTTCAGCACTGACAGATTCTTTGAATAGGTTAAATTGAAACTATTATACATAATAATAATAATAATAGTTAATGTGTATACATGATCAACTAGGTAGCACAGTGGATAGAGAGCCTGACCTGAAGTCAGAAAGACTCATTTTTTGGGAGTTCAAATGTGTGCTCAGACATTTACTATCTGTGTGACCCTGGGCAAGTCACTTAACCCTGTTTGCCTCAGTTTCGTCATTTATAAAATGAATTGGAAAAGGAAATTAATGGTAAACCATTCCAGCATTTTTGCCAAGAAAACCCCAAATGGGGTCATGAAGAGTCAAACATGACTGAACAACAAAATCATATATGTATACATATATGATGCTTTAAGGTTGAGCCTATGTATTAGTTGGTATTATTGTTTTCAATTTATAGATGAAGAAGCTGAGAGAGGTTAAGTAATTTACCCAGGATCAAACAGCTAATAAGTGTTGGAGGTAGGATTTGAACTTAGGTTTTTCAAATTCTAAATCTAGCACTTTGTCTACTATACCATCTACCTTCCATCTTTGCTTTTTTCCCCAATTTGATGTTGATTTTAGCCTCTCCTATAGTTGATGATCTGACTACACACAGCTAATTCTGGTATCACTCTCTCATTACTGAAATCCAAGAGCTACAAAACTTTTTAAGCATAAAATTTACCCTCAAGTCAATATTATTTTCTTTTAAAAAATTTAATTGATATCTTTTGCTTTTACCTCTCCTACATTTCCCTTTATGTTCCTTTCCCTCTAAAAGTGTTGTCCCTTGTAACAAAAGATGGTTTTATAAAGAGAGAAAGAACAAGTCAATAGCTTGCTAAAGGAGACCCAAAAAATATTGAAGAAAATAATACCTTAAAAAACAGACTAACCCAGATGGCAACAGAGGTCCAAAAAGCCAGTGAGGAGAAGAATGCCTTAAAAAGCATAATTGGCCAAATGGAAAAGGAGGTCCAAAAGCTCACTGAAGAAAATAATTCCTTAAAAATTAGAATGGATAAATAGAAGCTAATGACTCCATGAGAAATAAGAAAATACAAAACAAAACCAAAAGAATGAAAAAATAGAAGACAAGGTAAAATATCTCATTGGAAAAACAACTGACCTGGAAAATAGATCCAGGAGAGAGAATTTAAAAATTATTGGAATATCTGAAAGCCATGTTAAAAAAAAAAAAGACATCATCTTTCAATGAAATTATCAAGGAAAATTGCCCTGATATTCTAGAACCAGAGAGTAAAATAGAAATAGAAAGAATCCACCCATCACCTCTTGAAAAAGATCCCCAAAGGAAAACTCCTAAGAATATGATAGCCAAATTCCAGAATTTGCAGGTAAAGGAGAAAATATTGCAAGCAGCCAGAAAGACACAATTCAAGTATTGTGGAAACACAATCAGGATAACACAAGATTTAGCAGCTTCTACATTAAGGGACCACAGAGCTTGGAATATAATATTCCAGAGGTCAAAGGAGCTAGAATTAAAACCAAGAATCACCTACCCAGCAAAACTGAGTATAATCTTTCAGGGGGGAAATGGATATTCAATGAAATAGAGGATTTTCAAGCATTCTTGATGAAAAGACCAGAGCTGAACAGAAAATTTGACTTTCAAATACAAGACTCAAGAGAAGCATGAAAAAGTAAACAGGAAAGAGAATTCACAAGGGACTTATTAAAGTTGAGTTGTTTACATTCCTACATGGAAAGATGATATTTGTAACTCATGAGACTTTTCTCAGTATTAGGGCAGTTGGAGAGAACATATACGTGTGTGTGTGTGTGTGTGTGTGTGTGTGTGTGTGTGTGTGTGTAAACAGAGGGCATAGGGTGAGTTGAATATGAAGGGATGATATCTAAAAAATAAAATTAAGGGGTGAGAGAGGAGTGTACTGGGAGGAGAAAGGATGAGGTAGAATGGGGTAAATTATCTCACATAAAAAAGGCTAGAAAAAGTTTTTACAGTGGAGGGAAAGAGGGAGGAAGTGAGAGGGAATGAGTGAATTTTACTCATTAGATTTGGCTCAAGGAGGGAATAACACTCAAAACACACTCAATTGGGTATGGAAATCTATCTTACCATACAGGAAAACAGGGGGAAAGGGGATAAGAGAGGGGGGAATGATAGATGGGAGGGCAGATTAGGGGAGGGAGGAGAGACATGGTCAAAGGAGGGAACAGAATAAATGGGGGGGGGGAATAGGATACAGTGAAATATAGTTAGTCTTTCACAACATGACTATTATGGAAATGTTTCATGTGACTACACATGTGTAACCTATATTGAATTGCTTGCCTTCTCAATAAGGGAGGGTGGGGAAGAAGGAAGGGAGAGAATTTTGAACTCAAAGTTTTAAAAATGAATGTTAAAAATTGTTTTTACATGCAACTGAGAAATAAGATATACAGGCAAAGGGGTATAGAAATCTTTCCTGACCTATAGGAAAATAGAAGGGGAAAGAGATAAGAGAAGGGGAGGGGAGTTGTGATAGAAGGGAGGGCAGAGTGGGGGAAAGGGTATTCAGAATGCATGCCATCTTGGGGTGGGGAAAGGGGAGAGATGGGGAGAAAATTTGGAACTCAAAATCTTGTAGAAGTGAATGTTGAAAACTAAAAATAAATTAATCAATAAAAAAAGAAATAACTAAAAAAGAGAAAGAGAGAAAAGAAAAGAAAAGGGAGGAGAGGAAAAGAAAAAAATCAGCAAAAACTCATCAATGTAACCAAAAAATCTCGCATTATATGTAATGTTTCACACCCATGGACCTCCAACTTCTCTGTTTCATTTCTTAAACTTAAATCATTATTTCCAACATATTTTTGCCATCTTCCCCTGGATCCATTTTCTCACTGAAATTATCTCATAGTAAAATAATATTGACAATTTAGAGGATTTTGTCAAGTTCCTCATAGCATTTCTCTGCCAGAGGGCATGTAATGATAAACAAGAACCTGCCCTCAAGAAGTTTATTAATTTGCATCACTTAGTTTTTTTGTTTTTGTTTTAACTTTATTTGCCAGACAATTCTACAGAACCCTGGGAATGAGGTTTGATTTGTTAACCACTGTCCACACAGCACCTATGGAGTTTGGGCGACAAGAGGTTTGCAAGCAAGGATGTATTGAATGGTACTGAGAGTGAATTTCCTACCCCCAAGTCACATAACTATCTGGAGCCAAGGACTTCAAAGCAGCAATAGACAAAGCAGTTTAAAAGAAAAAAAGACAACCTTAGTCTAGGATCTTCTACTTTTTGTTGGTGTAGTAAATCATAGATTTAGCTATGCACTAAAAGAACATCAACCTTTCCCTAGTCAGGAAGATACTTTCTAGCAACCACATGTCAATAGATGCAGATGGGAGAAGAAAGCTAGTAAACTAAAGAGCAAATGCTCAGCCACATAGTGAAGACAGTAGCTTGGCAATCACAAAACCCACCCCCACAAAGACCTCCAGAAAAGACAGTGTCAGAATGGAAACACATGTCCAGTACAGAACAATAAGATAGCATCACCAGAAAATACTGGCAGCTCTGCCACATTGTAGGTTTAAATATCCTAGTTATACATACTCTATAACCACACATGTCCCTATATGTGTGTCTTCCACGTTTGTTCAGCAGTCAAATGAGTTATCTGGGTACCCACTATTTGTGGGCAAAAAGAGTATACCTTTGAGACAGTATACCTCATGTGTACAACGGCAATATTTTTTTCTTGTCACTTCATTTGCTATACTCTTTGATTAAATGCTATTTGTGTTGAACTAGTAGTCATTCTGGAGGACTGGAAAAAACATGCAGATGGGGAAGAGGAGATTATAATCTAGCCTCAAACCCGAGGTTGTTTTTTCTGGAATGAAAAGCCTATGAGAGAAACAGGAATATCAGGAAGAGGTAAAAGTTTAGGAGGGGTAGGAGATATTGAGTTCAGTTTTAGATAGGCTAAGTTTAAGATATCTCCAGGACATCCAGTATGAAAGTGTCCAGTAAGTAATTGGTGATATGGAACTAAAGCTTGGGGAAGAGGCTAAGGCTAGATAAACACAAAAAGTAACCTATGTAGAAAGGACTATTAAACTGGGAGCTGATTATGCTACCAAGTTGAAAGAATATAAAGGAAGGAAAGAGGAAGGTCTAGGACAGAAACTAGGGGAAAATGTATAATTAAATGTTGTAACTTGAATAACAACTCCACAAAGGGGACTGAAAGGGAACATTAGATAGTAGGAAGCAAACCAGGAGAGAGTAGTGTCATAAAAACCCAGAAAGGAAGGAGAATCCAAGAGGAGAGGCTTTTTTATTTTCACAATAATCCTGTGCCATAAATAGTGTTAGGATTTTTGAGGGTCATAGAGGTTGTGATTCACTAAAGGTAATAAAAGACAAAACTGAGATTTGAACTCATGTTCTATGACTTCTGGTCCACTACTCTTAGACAGGTATTAACTCCATTTACCGATATTTCTCAAATGAAAATTATACATACCTCTTATCCAGTCCTAACCACTGACCAATCAGGTAACAAGCATGGCAGCCGAAATCAGGCAAAGGGGAAAATTATTGGACTGATCTAGCATGATCTCTTTAGTGAAAATATTTGGGGCATATTACAAACACCAAATTACTGGTTCTATGCTTTTTCTCTTTCAAAATGTTTCTGGACTGCTGCAGCAATATAGCTTCAAAACAATTAATCCTTTCTTTTTTTGGTACTTTTTTATTCATTTTAAACTTAAAAACAAAACTAGAAAAGAAAATTTAAAAGGAATACTTCTGTACATAGTAGAATATAAAACAATAAATTTCCATTTCAAGAAAACCTATGTAATAAATACTACACATCATTTTCAAAGTTGCTTAGCTTTTCTTTGCTTCCTTGTGGGTTTTCCTTTGTTCTCTGCCTCTGTTTTTTCCCCTTCCTTCTCTCCCCTCCCACCCCTAAAGAAAACTACAGTTAAATATGGACATATATATATATATATATATATATTATATATATAATATATATATATATGTGTGTGTGTGTGTGTATGTTTTTATATATACATATATATACACACACATATACATATATAGATATCTATAAACATACTCATACACATATATGCACATATGCACTCATATACATATATATGTATATATATGTATATATATATATGACTTGTCATCTCTTTCTCTGGAAGTGGATAGCATTTTCCTTCATAGGTCCAAGTCTTTCCATATTTTTCTATATCATTCAGCTCATCATTTCCTACATCACAGATTATTCCAACACAATCACATCCTATCTGAAAGATTGTCCATGAAAGTTTTTTACCCAATTTTCTGCAATCCTTCTATTCTTGGCTGCATTGATATTATTTATTTTTAACTTAAAATAATTGAATTTATCCATTTTATACTTCAACAGTGTCCTCACCTTATAATATACTTTAAGGTCTGATACTGCTGAATCTTCTTCCCTTGCATCATATTTTCTCTGGTTAGAACAATTAATTCTTCATTTTGTGTTTCTGTACTTCCCTAAAGTCAATCCCATTAAGACCAGCCTAATAAGAAATAGCTTAAAAATAAAAATAGGAAGCTTATGCACCTATTACATCAAATACAACACTGAGACCACTAGAAACTTCCTTGGCTCAAGTCTGCCTTCTTTTGAGTTATCCTACAAATGAAAGCAAAGCTCCAGGTCTTAAGGACTAATTACATGCAATATTTAATTTTGTTTATTACTATCAACATTAATGTTTACTGATTAAGATTTTTTAATTTGTTTTTCAATTCGGCAAAAATACTTCACTAATAACTTCTGCATGCTCATTCATTATTCTTTAACAAAATGTTGTCAGTCACAATAATATTTAGTGAGATCTGTAGTACATAATTTTTCTGAACATTCCTGTCCTTACTGGATGTGCGGGGAACAGAAGCAATGAATACGTTTCTCAGAAAACCCATACATAACACCGCCACAGATTTCCTCTGACCTTCTCTACGTAGTGTTCTGTGTCTAAAGAGGGCAACTAATCTGAAGACAGGACTGATTTGCAGAGACCTTGTAATTTATCTTTCCCCATGATTACAGTTTCCAATCTAACAAGCAGCCCCACAAATTGAACTCAGATCCACATGATCAATAGCTGAGTGTGACCCATTAGACATGGGTAGGTTAAATCACCCTTGGACAGAGACTACCCAAATGAAAGGCATAGAATTACCATCTAGTTAACATATATTGAAGTGGGTAGTACAAACACGCAAAATAATACACTGACAAACCTATCTCAGATTTAGTGAATACGGTGTCAAGGTTCTCTCTCTAATATTTTACATATGCATTGATGCTAAGTGATGATTGCTGCACCTATTTGGGCATAGAATGGATATATGCCAGGGGAATGAGATATATTGAGGTTGCATGTGCCAATTCTCCACGTACACAGACAGCCAAGGTAACTGAATTCAAATCATTTAAGAACTAGTGACAGTGGATGTATTGTTTCTGTTGTTTGCACCTATATTTTTGAAAATTCAATACAATAATAGCTTCCTATGTATCTATGAGAAAAAGTACTGAGAAGATGAGAAGGCTAGCCTCACTTCTAGGCAAGTCTAGGTAGCAGCAAGAAGCCTTGCACAAACTCAGTTCTCATAATGAAAGAAGTCATCCTTGAATCTAACTTATATCCCATATATATTAGTTTAAGCCTGGGCACAATTAACTAGGAAGGGCTTTATGATTCAAGTCAATTCAATTCAACAAGCATTTATTACATATATACCATGTGGCAGGCATTATATTGGTGCTAGGGATACAATGGCAAAAATAAAAGTCCTTAGACTTAAGAAGCTTATAGTTTATGTTGGATCAATGTGCATAAGAGGATCATACCCACCCCCCCCATGCATTTCCATTTCTGAATTCTCATGGTATGCTTACTTCTTTTTCAACAATGTTACACCGATGTTTCACATTCTGCTTGTTACTTTCTATGACCCCTAGATCATCTTCTGGAGCATAGCAAGTCCTTAATCCTTCTTCATTTTATTTTGGTGCCATGCACTTTTCCTCTCTGGATGGACTGCTCAGTGTTTGTTTTTCTCTCTTGGTTCAAATGAAATGGGTCTTTGGAAAGGTACTCCTGAATGCTCAAAGTTTCTTCACATATAGACAGGGGACTCACTTCCCCAGAGCACCCTGTTGAAGCAATGTTGTGGGTCACTTCCCTGCCAGCACATTGTCTTAATTGGGCACTCCCACTGCCACCCCAAGAAAAAGAAAATAGTGTGGGGAAGAAAGGGAAGCAATGCACTGCAGGACATTCAGTCCTCCCATAGCTATTCGCCTAATGCTATTTCGGGAAACCATTCCATCCACACTGAAGTGGTCACATTAATTCTTATCAGTGCAGCATGGCTATGTGGAATATATAGCCGGGAACACTAAACTCTCTCCTTCAGAGAGAAGGGGCAGGGAAGGCTCTTCTCTACCTTGTATCCTTCCTAGGCTTAAAGGAGAAAACCTTAGCTCATCCCCTTTGTTCCTGACAACTTCTTCTAGATAAAGATAAAGATGAAGAAAAATCTAAATAACATCCACTTTTTAGTCCTCCCATTCTTAGTGCTTTAGCTTCCATTAACCTTTTCTGACTGACATTTTGATGAGGGTGCTCTTCTTTCTTTCCATTGGGTTTCTAATTATTTATCTCTTTACCCAGAAATCATTTGAACCACCCTGATGCTTACAACTGAAGGCTTTCAAGCTAGATAAAGATTAGCCTGCCCTTTCTTGCATCAATTAATCAATGTGGGCTGTTTGGCAGTTTTACCTTTGAACTTTGGTGCTTCCACAGTGAATTCATAAAGCATGATTTGTGGTGTGGTCCTCATTTACACAGCAATAAGAACGTCCCTCTATCTGGAGGCTTTGATAAAGTGTCAGAGGACACAGCAATCTATGCAGAGAAAAAAAGGCGCTGATTGTCTTAGGCTAGAAATTGATTTGTTAACTTGAACTATAGGCTGCAGGACAAAGCAAGTGAGTTGTGAATGAAGCAAGCTTCCTCAGTTTCTAGATTCCACCTGTTTCACTGAGGCTATGGGCTAAGTCAACATTAAATACTTTTTTTTGAATGCTTGAGCTTCTAAAGGGCTGTCCTGTGTGAATGTGGCCATGCTGCATGTTTGTAATCCTTGACAATGAAAGTTATCATTGCAGTTTCTCAACTTTTATATTTGAACTTCCATCATAGCCTGCTTCATATGGAAAAAAGAACTGGGGTGGCATATACTGTAAAGGACTGGATACACTTAGATTCATAGCAATTGCAAACTACTTTAGCATCACCAAATGCAGAGAACATAGATTTCTATGAATTTCATTGTCATTATGGGTAGCCTCAATTCCATTATGGATTGAGTGAGTGGTTGTCTAGGAGTACAGAAGATTAAATCTGGAAAGGACCCTAAAATCATCTAGTCTAACCCCCTCCCCCTACACTTTATAAAGGGAGAGATTGTGGCTCAAAGAGTTTTAGTAATTTAAGACCGTATTGGTTAGAGATAGAAACAGAGAAGAAACAGGTCTATTCAGACTCCTAATGCAAAGGCTCTCTTCACTATGTGACAATGTCATCATTGTTAGAAGAAGACACTTAATTCAATTAAGCAAACATTTATAAGCTCCTGTTATGAGCATTATGCTAGTCCCTAAGGGAGATTAAAAAAAATTAGAAAGACATAGCCTTAAAGAAATGGAAATTGAGGCAATGTCTATCCATTGGGAATGGCTTAACAAGTAGTAGTATATGATTGCGATAGAATATTATTGTGCTATGAGAAATGACAAGCAGGATGCTCTCAAAAAAACCTGGGAAGACTTACACAAACTGATGCAAAGTGAAGTGAGCAAAGCCAAGAGAACATTGTACACAGTAACAAAAAATAACTGGATGATGATCAGCTGTGAATGACTTAGCTATTCTCAATAATACAATGATCCAAGTCAATTCCAACGAACTCATGAAAAATGCTATCCACCTCCAGAGAAAGAACTGTTGGAGTCTGAACGAAGATCAAAACCTGCTTTTTTAAACTTCATTTTTCTTGTTTGTTTTTGGTGTATGTTTTCTTTTATAACACAACTAATATGGAAATATGTTTTGTATGACTTCACATGTATAATCAATATCATTGCTTACCTTCTCAAAGAGAGAATCTGGAATTCAAAATAATATTTTGATAAATGTTAATTTTTTTTAAAATGTAACTATGAAATATTTAATGAAATGAATTTTTAAAATTTCTTTAAAACAAAGAAATAGCTTTTGCCATCAGAGAGTGCCTGACCCCTGACTTAATGTTCCCAATCACTTCCAAGATCAAATGTAAAATCCTGTTTGGCATTGAAAGCTCTCTTCCCACTGTCCCCTCCCTGCCACCTTCCTAGTTTTCTTACATCTTTTTTTTTTTTGGTGAAGCAATTGGGGTTAAGTGACTTGCCTAGAGTCACACAGCTAGTGAGTACTATGTGTCTGAGGCTGGATTTGAACTCAGGTCCTCCTGCCTCCAGGGCCAGTGCTCTAGCTACTGTTCCACCTAGCTGCCCCGTCTTCTTACATTTTACACACAAACACACACACACACACACATTCTTCAAACCAGTGACACTGGCCTCATTGTTGTTCCTCAACAAAATGCTTTATCTCTCATATCATTTTCTCTGACTTTCCCATGTCTAGAATACTCTCCCTCCTGTCTTCCCTGACTTCCTTCAAGTCCCAGCTTAAATTCCATCTTCCATATGAAGACTTTCCTGATTCCTCTTAATTCAATGCCTGAGAGAAAGAGAGAGAGAGAGAGAGAGAGAGAGAGAGAGAGAGAGATGTATGTTTGTTAATAAATACAACTGTTTCTTTCCTGCTATAATGAACTTGAGAACTGCATTTAGCATTAGAGGCCCTAGGTTCTGGCTCTGTCACTGCTTGTGTGAACTTGGGCAAGTCTATAGTCCTCAGTTGCTTCCCCTGTGAAATGAAGGGATTAAAATAGATGGCCTCTAAATCTATGACCTTATGATTCCATATAGTTGTATCAAAATCATGGCTTATAATACTCAATTAGTTTACTATTTTGCCCTTAATAGAGATAGCATTATTTTTTCTTTCTTAATTCATTTATGACATGAGAAGTAAAGCCAAATAAAATAAAAAGCCAAATAAAACAAAAAACCTAATAGCAAAAGTAAAGAAATGGGAATTTAGTGTTAAGTAACTGCTTCCTAATTGTAGATATATGTTTCAAAAGAGAGTGTCAATATGCAGCCCATAGAGTTTTATTTTTATTTGAGTTTGACACCATTGAGGTACATTACTAAGAATCACTAGGTGATGGCATGCTCATGAAGGAAAACAAGAAGTCAGAAAAAGCAGCCAGGAACTTAAGGTTAAAAGGTCTACATATTCAACAATCAGCTCTTCAAAAAACTAAATACATAAATGTGCACATGACACACTTTTAAGCTTTGTCTGCATTATTAACATTTTCTCTATTACTTTCTTAAGTCTAGACCACCAATAAAATAATCTATCAAGTCCTAATTTGTAGTATTGCTGATTTCCAAGGTGTAGAATGGATGCCCTGAAAATTTAACAGTTGGATCTCAAGAGACAGTTGGATCTGTCTCCAACTACACTGGTTATTTCCCTTCCTTGCCTTCCTTGTTCCCCATCCAGCTTTGGAGGTGTCTGTCTTGGGTCCAGGGTGGGAAGTCAGTGAGTAGGCTGCCCCAGGTTGCAGCTGCCAGTCCTAGCCCCAGTGTACAGGTCAGCAGATGCCTTGCACCATTGGGGTCCCTGTCTTTATTCTTTCTTTACTTGGCGGTCACATGCACACTCCCTGCCACAAACTGAAAAATCTCTCTTTCCATTCTTATGGTCTTCAGTAAATCCGAAGGCTTTTGGCTTTGTAAAACCTCTTTGGCTTTGTAAAAATACTACTCTATCATGGGATCTTAAATTTAAGGCTAGATGGAACAAAAGAGGTCATCAAGCCCACTCCCCTCATTTTACAAATGAGAAAAAGGAGGCCAAAGACATTAAGTGACTGACCAAGGATCATAAAGTTAAGTATTCAAGCAAGATTCAAATCCAATTCTCTCTGCCTCCAAGTCCAAAGCCAACTGCCTGATTTTTAAAAATCCTGGCCCTACTAAGATTCATTCCTGCAGACCAGCTTTCACATTCACCTAAAGACTCCTGGACATTGCTTAGTGGGCTACTGTGCATTCATGTTTTACAAACATGAAAAATAAACAATCCAAATTGTAAATAGCTATCTTTTCTTATTCACATTCTAATTTGATTTCTTAACCATTTTCTAAGGGATGGTTTATATTATTCTCATACTTTCATTCTAATCATAGCTAACTGAATTTCATACTTCCTTCAACCTTAAAATATGAAAAACATCACCAAATACCAAAATCAAATGCCCAATGATCAATGGACAGATTTAATTTTATTATGCACCCTCACATCCCCAATAGAAACTTAGTTACTCAATTTGGTTTCAAAAACAGGAATTTCCCTTAATCATAAATACACACCTGACTTAGAAAAGGAGAAGAGCCCTCATCATATTGAACCTAATCTCTAATCACAGATCTGGCTTTCAAACTTTTTGACTATCTTTCTTTTAGTTAAAAATGTAATTGGCACTTTAAAAAACTTCAAATGCATTACTGCAGCACTTAATGGATAATGAGTGAGGATTCAAATAGAAAGGCATTTTATATACAATACATGATTTTACTGTTGGTTCTAATAACACTGGGAAGGAAAGGGTGTGTGCGTAAAATTAAGTGGAAAATCATGTGGAGCCAAGCAAATTTTAGGCTTGGTCAGGCTCCAAATTTAGGAAAATTGTTCAAAGAATTAGGGAACCCTGAAGGCAGTCAGGTTCATCCATCTTTTCAACTTTCAAAATTTTTCTCTATCACTAAAATTAGTTCTGGCAGCAACAGTGGTGGAGTGGGGAGAGAGTGCTGAAAAGTCAACCCCAGACTTCATGGGATAAATGATCATTTAATAAACCAGTCTGGAATGTATGGAAGGACATCTTGATTCCAACTACTTACAATTTTTCTGTTTTCTGAAAGCATGTGTGGCAGACCAGAAAGCACCTTGGATTTGGAGTTAGAGAACTTGGGTTTGAAGGATGGTTCTGTTTCTTAGCACCTGAGTGACCTTGGGCACCGTGATTCACTTTCTGGATCTCAGTGTCCTGATTTGCAAAATGAAGGACTGAACTGGATGATATCTAAACTCTCTCCCCATTCTAGGTCTGTGTGTCTAAGATCCTGTCCATTTCTGTAACTAAAGGGGCTTCACAGAGAATTAGATGAGCCAGTCCACATTGAGAGATGGGAATGTCATTTGGCGTAACTGAAGATACTCAACGGAGCACAGAGGTGAAGGCAGGTACAACAATGGTACAAGGCAGCCTGCTGACCTGTAAACTGGGGCCAGGACTGGCAGCTCCAACCTAGGGTAGCCTGCTCGCTGACTCCCCACCCTGGAGCCAGGACAGATACCTCCAAAGCTAGATGGGGAACAAGGAAGGCTAGGAAGAGATATAACCAGTGATGTTGTCAGAAAGCCTTGGCCACCAGCCCAGCAGAATGTAAGATGAGGATGAGGACTATTCCATTTTATCTTGTTTCTTAGTGCCTAGCATAGTGCCTGATACATATTAGACACTTAATTAATGTTTGCTGAAGTAGGTAAACAAAGTTTTGCATAGATCAAAAAACAGCATGCACACACGTGCACATACCTACACAGATGCATAAACATACACTCAACAGAGAATCTTGCTTCTGATAGATCTACATACAAAGGGAAGAAATGGGGGCCAGGGGGATAGAGGGAAATGAATTTTTGCTTAGTTTATTTTCATACCAACCAAAAAGTCTCTTAGAAGTGTATTGTTCTTCATAGCCTCAGACTGCACATCATTCATCTTCTATAGGGTTAAAGGGGAGGGGGGAGTGGGAGAGGGAGATAAGGAAATGTGGGTGAAAGGCAAAAATGGGTTTGGGGGAGGCAGGATAGCCCTCAGAGCTTAAACAGGAGATTTAAGAATTTTTCTAAAAGTAAATTACATAGTTTGGGGGTATCAACAGACTTTCAATTAGCACCAAAGGTAGTCAAAAGAAGACTTAGCCTCCCCTGAGGACACCCTCTCTTATTTTTGAGGCTATCCCTAGCAAGATATGGGGGCTTATAGCTTCACTGAAATCGCTGCCAACCTTGTCAAGGTATTGCTTTTGTGGTCCTATGCCTTAGCATACAGGAGCTAAGATTGCCAGAGGACAGCCCTGAAGAGATGAAACCCAACAGGCAATCCAAAAGGAAGCTCAATAAAAAGCTTAATAAGGTTGCTGGAGTTACCCAGAGGGTGGGAGGCAGTCTATCCTAGATGTGGTAGTGAGCTAATGAAGGAAACCCCTTTTACATTTCCTAGAAGGCTCCTAGAAGCCTCTTTAAAAAAAAAAAACTTATCCACTGAAGAGTAATGCAGTAGTTCTCAAAAGACAAAAATTTAAGTTACCCATAGCCAATGAAAAAAGGTTCCAAATCACTAACAATAAAAAAATGTATATTAGAACAACTCTGTGGTTTTACCTCAAACCCATCAGATTGGCAAAGATAACAAAAAAGGAAAATGAAAATTATTAGGAAGAAAGGTGCACTAATTTTTTATTAGTAGAGCTGTGAAGTAGTCTAACCATTCTGGATAGCAATTTGGAATTATCCTCAAAAATTCACTATGTTACACAAACCTTTGACTCAGTGATACACCTATACTCCAGAGTGTTCAAAGGAAGAGAAAGAGACAAGAACCATAGGGATAGATAGATAGATAGATAGATAGATAGATAGATAGATAGATAGATAGATAGATAGACAGAGATATGTGTATATATACACATATACACATATATATAAAATATATATGCACTTTTATAATAAACAACTGGAAACAATGGGTGTTCCTAACAGTTGAGTAATAACTGAACAAATTATTGTATATAAATGTAATGAAATATAGGGCCATAAGAAATGGTTAAAGGGAAGAAACCTGAGAGGACTTGTACAGCTTCATATAAAGTGACCAAAACCAGGAGAACAATTTATATCAAGGGTTCCTAACTTGGGGTATATATACCCTAAATGGTATGAAAAATTTTTCAAGGAAATATGGGGAATATTTGGTAAATAACTATATTTTCCCTTTGAAATTTTCCAAAAGTAGTAGTGTCAGTAAAATAAAAATGCAGATTGGAGAGAGATGAGTAAGAAAGAAGGCAGAGAAGGAATTAAGAGTGAAAGTGTCATATGACAAAGGAAGGAAGGATTCCTCCTGATTAAAAAAAGTTAATGAGGTTTGTATAGAAAATTCTTTTCATATTGAGGTGTCAAAAATCAGCAAGAAAAACTAGTGAAAGATGAGCTAATTGATCTATGCAGTAATGAAAAACTGCAAAGTAATTTCCAATCAATGAAATTGCAAAATGTTGATCAGTGAAAGAACAAAATATTAAGCATATTCCATTCTTATTAAGCATACTCACAGGACTTTCATCTCATTTATGAAAACTTATCTCTGTGAATCAGGATTCTCAGTCCTGTTCTCAATCAAATCTAAAACAAACAAACAAAAACCCTGGAGGCAGAATATGATATATGAATGGCACAGTGGATAAAATGGAACTGAGTTCACATTCTGCCTCAGATACTTATTAGCTTAATGATCCGGAGTAAATCATAATCACTTTCAGTCAGAGTTTCTTAATCTATGAAATGATGATAATAATGGCATCTAAATCAAAGGTTGTTTTTAGGATCAAATGAGAAAATATATATAAAGTGCTTTGTGAATCTTAAAGCACTATATACATGTTCACTGTTACAAATGCTATTATATTTGAATATCTCACACATGTACACACACACACACACACACACACACACACAAAACCTATCCTGAGAATAAAAGTTTTGGTCGACAAGAATCAAGGGTCTCACTCATTTATTTGACTGTGTTCTAAAAAAACTTTTATAAATTTATGATACTAAAAATATTAGGTATTAAATTCTTTTTTTTCTTTTAAATAGTATTCTATTTTTCCAATTACATGTAAATATTTTAACATTCTTTTTTAAATAAAATTTTGAGTACCAAATTTTCTCTATCCCTCTGTCCCCTCCCTCTTCCCTAAGACAGCAAGCAATTTGATGTTATATATATGCATATTGATTTTTTTAATGAAAAATTAATCTCCATTGTATTTCTGTTGTGCATCTGCATAGTAAACTTTAGAATTTATTTCATTTTGTATTGAATGGAGGTACAGAAAAGTTTACTGAAGTGTACCAGTACCAAAAAAAAGGTTATGAATCACTGATTTATACTATAACTGCAACTCGTCAAGGAAGAAAACTTTCAAAGACCCAAGAACTCTGATCAATGCAATGACCAATTATAACTGCAGGAGACTGATGATATGACATGGTTCCCCACTATTGGCAGAGAAGTGATTTCTCTGTTCCTAAAGAATGAGGCATATATTTTCAGACACAACCAATATGTGAATTTGTCTTGTTTTTCTATACTTATGTGTTGCAAAGAGATTTATGTTTCGCAGGGAGGAGAGTTATAGGGCAGTAAAGGGGCAGAGTAGTGAAAGCGATTTTTAAAAGTGTCAGCAAAACATTTAAAAATACACAGAAGAGAGCAGAAAGAAATTTAGGAAGGGATTAACAAGCAAGGCAGTGTTGGTACTGTGTTAAATTTAACACGCAGTTTTAAAAAATTTTTGTGCAACAGAGATTCACAGTGTCATATATAAAACTTTTTTTTCTGTTCTTCATGAATAGAAATGTTGGTATTTGTTGATGTTTATAAAGAAAAAGAAAATTGGAAGGGGGAGGACAGTGGGTGAGAAAGAGCAATGGACCTGGATTCCAAAGACCTATACATTTGAAATAAATGTATAAAAGGATCAGAGGACTTGGAGCTGGAAAGGGCTTTAAGAGATGATCTGATACATCAACCTGCCTTCAGACAGACAGGTAAGGTATTATTCCCATTTTACAGACTGAATAACTAAAGCCCAAAGAGATTAAGTGAAGAAATAGACACTAAGAAAACCTTGCTGTGAAGGGAAAGGAGTAAAGTCTGAGAGTTCCTTGAGAAGAAATTTTTAGGGCTATTTATTCAATAGGTCTATATTAAGTGTCTAGTACCAATGAGCTGACAGTCTGTGTCAGTAGAATGAAGTATCCACACTGAGAGTTCCTAAAACTAATGAAATCATAAATCTGAACTGATATGTCATACACACACACACACACACACACACACACACACGCACACACAGCATTTTGTCAGGTACTGGTTATACAAAGATAAACAAGATGGATCTCTTTCCTCAAGAAATTTAAAGAATCAGAGATTTAGAGCTAAAAAAGGAGCTCGGAAGTCATCTGATTTAGTCTAGCTGAGGATTTTATAAATTATCTAGTCCTTCCAGGTGAGGAAGCTGAAGTCCAGAGAGCAATAACTTACTTGTTCAAGGTAACATACAAAGGAAGCACCAGAGGTAGAATTTAAGAAGACTCTAGCCCCAAGCCCAATTCCCTTTCTATTACATCACTCTGCCTAGTAACCTAGTGATAGAGTGAGACAAAAGGATAATGAAGTCTTCCATATGTGGAGTGAAACTAAATCAGTGGCCCAGAGTATACAAAGTCCAATGCAGAATCACCTTTCCTTTTATCTGAAACAGGGGTTCTTAAACTTTTCAGTGTTATAGCTGTCTTTGGCATTATAGCGAAACCTACAGAACTCTTGTGAAATTGTTTGTTTTTAATTAATAAATGAAAGAAATACAAGTTTCTACCTTGAGGTTAGTGAAAAGTTAGACAGACAGACAGATAGATAGATAGATAAATGTGTAGATAGATGTGTAGAAAGATGACAAATAGGTACATAGATGATAGATAAAAGTATAGATAGATAGAAGTATAGATAAATAGATGACAGCTAGAGGTGTAGATAGATGATAGAGGTGTAGGTAAATAGATGACAGATAGATAGATAGATAGATAGATAGATAGATAGATAGATAGATAGATAGATAGATAGATAATTGATAAACTATTTTTCCCTATAGAAGTTCACAGAACCTCTGTCTACGGTTGGGTGCATGGACCCCAGGTTAAGAACCTCCATCCTTCCACATTAACAGAGAACAATCATTTGTGGCCCCTGCTGTGGCAGACGCAAAGTGCTTAGATATTAACAGGTCATCTCAAGTGCAGAAATGTGCTTCCTTGCTCCCCTAAGAAAGCATGCTTCAATCTTGGTGATGCTGCAATAATGAATCTTGGTGATGCTGTAGTAATGAAATCCTTGTGCAAATAAAGTATAAAGCTATTTCTTTCCCTTGAAGGCAGAATTCACAGCAAAGTAACCTCTCTCCCTGAAGAGATTTTTTTTCCACAACAGTAGCTGAACAAACAATAGAAATCAGACACATGTGCTGAGGGACTATACTCCCATACAGTCACCTGAGGGGAGATTCAAACTGGGAGCTGAGGGTCCTCAGACTATATAGATCTGCAAAGTAAACAGGAGAGAAAGAATTAAGTATCTACAGAGAGGAAGTCTTGTAACAATTGAGCAATCATTAATATCAAGCCCTTTGCTCACAAATCACCGAAATCATTCATAAAGGATATTGTATCGTGTGTACTAACATCAAGTTCTCATAAGATCATTTAAAACGTGAGCAAATGGTATTTGAAGCGGTCTCCAACTAGAATTCTGATTGTTCCAAAGCCATTATAGATAGCAACCTACTGGTCCATTTAAAAAGAAAAAAAAACACTTTCCAAAATAGCACTCACCCCAGCTACACTCATTATCTTACATTATATATTTTCATTCTTCACTCAAATTCCTTTGGAAAAAAAAACTCCCCAGGTGTGTTTTAAGTCAAATAGATCTCTCCAATTTAGATTCACTATAGCTACGGCAGTGAGATGAATGAAAAGCCCGAGAGAAAGAGTTTCTGGATAATTAATAACTGATTTATTAATTAGGCTAGAAAATAACTGATAAATTGGTGGTCACTGGTTTCTCTAGTTAACCAAAGATAAAACCATGGAGACTGCAGAATTTTTAAATACCTTTGGAAAAGGGGAGTGGGCCCTGAGGTGAAAATCATCCCCGATTAGTGAACAATTAATGTGGGGGGAGTCTTTCAAATGTAGATATGGGCTAAAAGTCTTCAGCTCCTCCTGCTGATGATGTGACTTGATCTTGCAATTCAGCTGCCTCCAGCAATCTGGACGAAGGAATCTACTCAGACCTCTCTAATTGGTTTTCTCCTTCATTACTCTTCTCCTACGATTATCCTAGACCACCATAGGAGGGCTTCTAGGATTTACTTCGTAAGCAAGAATTCACCTAGATTATTCACCTCTTTGCAAAATCTTCTAGTAGGATAGGGTCCCACCCAAGATCTCAGAATAGAGCATATACCTGGAGGATTTGAACAATCTCATCTACCAGAATGTGTTTCAGAGACTGACTGACTAACTGATCTACAGGGATTGGTCCCTGGATGAGGAAATAAAAAGGAAAAACCTTAATCTTAATTTAATAATTAGTGATTAATAAAATAGAAAAATAATCACTTCTCTCAATATCCATTTTATCATTACAAGATTAGAACGTTTTGTCTCTATTTTATTCTATGTGCAGATTTCAGATTAAACAATAATTTCATATTGTCCCTGTAGATGAGAAGATACTTTTTACTTCCGCGTTGGCCTTCGGAGTCTGGACAAAATAGGTTGGAGTACATGGGCTCCCATCTGTGTGGAGTTTTAGCTTCTTCCTTGATGCTAAAAGCCAAGTAAAATAAATACCACATGAGTGATGCTAAGTTGGACTTATCATTTAGAGCAGAGAAAAAAAAAATCCACCTGAGAGACAAGTTTTTGCTTCATTGTTGAAATTTTTGTACATTGTTTAATGTATTCAGGGATAGAAGACAAGCTCAAGTTTGGTTCCATTCCACTCAAGAAACATTTATTATGTGTCTGCTCTATGTTAGGTGGCATGCTATAATGGTCTCCTATCTATTTGTTCGCACAACTCTACAAGTGAAAAAAATTTATGCATGGAATCCCCTAGTTTCCGTCAGGGCTTTTCCTGGTTTCTACTAGCTTCTAATGCCTTCCCCCAAAATTATTTCATATTTATTTATTTT
This sequence comes from Phascolarctos cinereus, assembly GCF_003287225.1. Lineage (NCBI taxonomy): Eukaryota > Metazoa > Chordata > Mammalia > Diprotodontia > Phascolarctidae > Phascolarctos > Phascolarctos cinereus. Next base: position 243,481,638 of record NW_027556098.1, read on the forward strand.
TACATTATCTCCCCCAGATAGATTATAGGATCCTCAAGAGCACAGACTTTCACTTTTGTATTTAGATCTATAATGCTCCCGTGCCTAATAGGCCCTTTACAAATTATTGATTTATTGTTGCCTTCTATCAAGTCTACTGGACTAAGATGCTGCCCCCTTTTGCCTCCCAGGCTCTACTTACTGTCCCAGCTCCTTGCTCAGACTTCATCTCTTCTCATAATCACCAACATCTGCCCAGACCTTGGAGCAAGATAAAGAGGAAAAAGAAGGACCAGAATGTTGCCACTTTCTCCTCTTTTAAGTGCCACCCTGGAAACCTGAGGAACAAGCCCCATCTATCCTTCTTGCTGGCCCTGGGCCCTGTGGCCCCTTGAGAAGATCCTGAGACTACCCCCTGCTGTTGACACCCAAGGTATATGTTCTTCTAAAAGGATACAATAGTGCACAAATAAGCATATCATAAAAAAAAAATTCAGGAAGGAGACAGCATGGACAGCTAAGAGGAAAGCGTCACAGAAGAAGTGAAGGTGATGGAAGATGAGGAAATTAGTTGGAGGTATTATCTCTCTAAGAAGAGTGAAGGTAAGTTAAAACTACATGTTATGGTATACCTCCAGATAGGAAATAAGTCTGTGTAAAATGTAAGCAAAGCATATTCCCCTGGACTGGAGAATGGGTAAAGAAATTGTAATACGTATACATACACACATACATATGTATGTGTGCATGTATATATATATAGATAGATATATAGATAGATAGATAGATATCTACATATATGATAGAATACGGTTATGTTATAAGAAACAATTAATATGATGACTGTGGAGAAGCAGAAGAAGACTTATATGAACCAATGTAAAGTAAAGTCAGCAGAACCAGGAAAACATCATATACAATAACCACAATAAAGTAAATAGAGAGAATAAAAACAGAACAGTTGAATTGAATGCTGTGAAATTATAATGACCAAGCTCGGTGTAGAAGAGGAGAAATGGAAAGACATACTTCTCATTTGCAAAGGTGGGAGACTATGAGTATGGAACATTGAAGATAACACTGTTGATTTTTTTTTATATATTGGTAAGTTTTGGTAAGCTTTTATTCCCTTCTTTTGAATTCTTTGTTAGAAGGATGGCTCTGAGTGGGAGGAGCAAGAGGAAGACTATCTTGGGAAATGTAGGTGATATAAGAACAGAAGATAGCAATTTTTTTAAAAGAAAAGAAATAGGTCTATGTAGGAGTCTTGTTTCAATAAAAGATTACTTTCAGGGACAGCTAGGTGGCACAATGGATAGAGCACTGGCCCTGGAGTCAGGAGGACCTGAGTTCAAATATTACCTCAAACACATAACACTCACTAGCTGTGTGACGTTGGGCAAGTCACTTAACCCCAATTGCCTCACCAAGCAAAAAAAGAAAAGAGTACTTTCTCCATAAGGATATGACCAGTGATATACTGGTAAGCGTTTAACAATCAATTTTCTGAAAGAAAATGGACAAGATATATATTTAAGATAGGTCAGCATTATTAACATTTTTATATCACTTTAAGTCTAGACAATAAAAAAAATCAATCACTAATTTGTAGTAGTCTTTTCCAATTTCTGAAGTGTAAATGCTCACACTGAAAAATTTAATAATCAGCTTTCATGAACCTGTACAAGCTGGCTCTAGCATACCCCTGAATGTGCCCAATGTTTAGCACACTAAGATTGTGACAGAGGAACAGGATGGAGGAGGGAGGAAGAGAGTGAGAATATTTTGCATCATTCTGAAACAAAACATACATGGTTTGGGAATGGCATTGTGGGTTATTTTGTGCTATCAGCACTTCTTCCTTCCATTAACACACAAAATAATTGAGAGTGTCAAACTCAAATAGAAATGGATCCTACTAGAAGCATGTTGACTAAGAAAACCAAAAATCAACATTATCTGTATTGTATTGTATTCTTTCTTATTTTGTTAAACATTTCTCAATTACATTTTGATCTGACTTGAACCATACTGGTGAGTTCAGTTGGCCATTAACAGCTTTAAGGTTGATACCTCTAGTTTGAGGTACCTTCATTCAGTTTAGAAATATATGCCATGTGCATGCTTCTTTGTATAAATAAGCCTTCTGTCCAAAACTGGTTTTTGTTCTTAGAAGATTCAAGGAACTTATGGCATGATTAATGAGTTAATGTTATGAATCTGATCAAGAAATATATAAATATCCATAATGCCTCCAAAGAGGGTGAAATGGGCAGCAACAACAGTAGCCCAGAAACCCTTTCTCATGATGCCACAGGCACAGGCACAGGACCAAGAGAAAGCAATAAGGAGATTCCTGGTGTCATGGTCTCAGGGAATGAAAGCTGGCAGTGGCATAGTCAGTAGCTGCCAGCTGAGCCACAAGGATTTCTTGGTTCAAGCTATGAGCTACAGGAGTTAGGATGACTGGCAGACTGTGCTGAATGATGGAAGTGGTTAAGAACCAGGAATAAAGCCAGTCAATGCCTACACATGTATAATCTATATCAAATTGCTTGCCTTCTCGAGGAGGAGGAAGGAGGGAAAGGAGAGGATTTGAAACTCACCATTTTTCTTAAAATGAATGTTAAATGTTAAAAATGAAGGTTAAAAATTTGTGCTTACACGTGATTAAGAAAACATTTAAAAACTAAATATTTTTTTTTTAAATAAAATAATGGTCTTGGGGGGGAAAAGAGAGTCAGTCAATGCTAGAGCAATAGGGAACAATACGAAGACCCAGAGAAATGGAGATGGGCATCTGACACCAGACTGACCCTGAGACCTGAGAGCACTTGAGACAAGGACGGGACTGGTGGGAACAGTGTTCTGTGGGGATTATGACTCATTCTCTATGATACTCAGGGGAAAGTAGGCTATAACTACGCCTTTGCTGATGGAGCTCAAAGGTGACTCCCTTTTACTATCGTTTACATGCCAATTAATAAACCTGTTCTACATTTAAACACTTATTGTTAACCTGATGTTCACAGTGAAACTGGAAACCCACTCATAGAGATCTGGAAATAAGCCAAATTCAGATGTCAGCTCCCATGAGTTTAATCATCATTTCTCTGCAAATGATTTCCAGATCTATAAATCTAGCCCTGTTCTCTATCCTGAGCCCTAGATCCACTTCCCAACTGACTGTTGGATATTTCAGACTGGATGCCCTGTAGTATTTCTAAGTCATGTTCAGAGAACTCATTTTGTTTCTACCCAAACCCACGTCTCTTCCAAATTTCTTTTTTTTTCTATTAAGGTACTATCACGTTATAGTCATGAGAGTTCATAACCTCAGTATCATCCTAAACTTCTCACTCTCATTTTCCTCATACATCCAGTAAATAGCCATATTTTATTATTTCTAGTTGTATAGTATTACTCTAGTATCAATACTATCAATCACCTTCTCTCTATTAATATGGCCACCAATATAGTTCTGGCCCTCATCATCTATACTATTGCAGCAGCCAAGAGGTCTCCCTGCCTCCAGTTTCCCTCCTTCCAATCCATACTCCACACACCTGCCACTGTGTCACCCCTCTAGTCATTAAATTCCAATGGCTCCCTATTACTTCTAAGATCAAATACAGGGTCCCAAAAGTCTTAGTGCTGTTTTAAGCTGCATTAAGACTTTAAGACTTTTGAGACACACTACATAAACTCCTCCATTTGTCTTTTAAATACCTTCATAATTTCTCTCATTCATTTGAAAGTTTATGTGCCCAATCATTTCAACAATCTATAAGAAAGCAGAGAATTAAGAATTTAGAGATGAAAAACAAAAATAACCAATTGCCTAAAAAAGAAAAAGAAAAACATAAACCTCCAAACAAAACAAAACCTGAAGAGTCAAAAGGAATGTCAAAATTTATGCACTAAATCTCATGCTTTAGGATATATTCTCATGCCCTCACTTGAGGACTGTTTTACTCTTATTTTAGTTACAATTCAAAGGACCTCTGTTATCTACTTACCAATTCTTCCCCAATGTATTAAAAACTATAAAGTAGAAGTGCAGATGAGGGTGTGTGTTAGAGGAAGGCATAATGAGATCACCGAGAAGTGGTAACCAGCATATAGACAAGAAAAGAAACAGAAAAACTATTTTTAAAAAAAAGTATTTGCTTTAGAATTTAAAAGAGAAGTACAGATTGCATTTGAGACTAGGAAATGAGGAGTAATCAAGTATCATTATCTGCCTAGGAGGCATCAAGCAGCACTGAGAAGCTACAGTGACCCAAGTGGGAAGGTAAGTTTCTATTGGCTGCAGATAAATGAGGGCTAACTTTTCATTCCAGGGTTCCAAATATTTTACCAGACAACCAGGCGCCCCCTAACACGTTTCATCTCTACCACAGATGAGCTCGAGGGTATTATCTTCAACTTCTGTCAGAAGATTGGAGTACTATGAGAATTTGAGGAAGAATATTGAATACAGGTATTAGCATGCACAGAAAAGGAATTCCCCCTTTGTTTTCCTTGAATAGAGGAACTAACTTGGAAAGTGGTTAGAGATAGATGGATGGACAGGTAGATAGGTAAGATAGAGAGAGAGAGAGATAAGATAAGATAAATCGATAAGATAAAATGGATAGATTTATTGAACATTTATTCAGTAAAGTCTGGAGTACAAATATAATCAAGACAGTTCCTGCCCTCCCAAAGAACTAACATTCTAATATGGGGAAGAAAATACATAAAGAAGAGTTGGAAAAGGGGGAGAAAGGTGACATGGGTAGCATTGGATCCTGAGGGTTCTAGGAAAGATAAAGTAAAGGGTCACCTATGGGTGACCTCGGGATATTTAAAGCCCCCAAACTGTTATATAAGGACTCATCGAATCTGGGGAGAGATGCTAATTTGATAGCACAAAGTGAGCAAGTGCTATGAAGAATACTTTAGGATATATTCTCATGCCCTCACTTGAGGACTGTTTTACTCTTATTTTAGTTACAATTCAAAGGACCTCTGTTATCTACTTACCAATGCTGGAAGGCAGTGCTGGGTATTAGTAGACTGCATTCAGGGGAGAGACTAATAGCAGAAGCTAGGAAGAGTGAGGAGCTGGTGCATCCTCACTGTTAGCTCTTGTCTGGAGTTTTCAAACATTCAGGGAGAGACTCTCATCCCTAGATTTTGTAGCATAAAGCCTTGGCTACATGCATTTCCATGCCATCACAGTCTCATTCATATGGTGACAAGATCTACATATACCTATAGGAGACAAGACATAACATAATTGCCTTTTTAGTAGACTAGCACATTATCAGAGAACACAGAAATGTCTGTATGATCGAAGATTTCTTGGGATACTTATACAAGACAGTTATACCAGAGATACCTATAGAGAACAGTTTTACCTTTCCTAGGGTCTCAAAGTCTTAAATAATAGATTTCAAGCTAAAAGGGTTCCAGAGGTCACCTAGTTCAGCTCCTTCATTCTATAAATGTGAGAAAACTAAAGCTCAAGAAGGCTGTCATTTGGCCAAGACCACATAGGAAGTAAACGTCAGAGGTAGAATTTAAACCCAGATTCTTTAGCTCCAGACATGGTGTGCTTGCTGGCATGAGGTAGGTTAGCTCTTTTCCCTACTGAAAAGGCAAGTCACTCAAAAATGGCAATGTCATGGCTAGTCAAATATCTCTAGGCAATAGTCACTCCCATTCTTTCTATTTAATCACTGCAGCTAACCATGCCTTCCACTCTGAAAGATGAAATCAACTCAGAAACTCACACCTCCCCCAAACCCTCTGTCTCTGGGGCCCCTTTCTCCCTCTTATTGAAGAGAGTGGAGGTTTGACATTAGAGAGCTCCCCTCAGATCCTCCACTATTTAAAGGGAATTTACATCACCATTTCCCACTTGGCTGCTTTCCTAAACTTCCTGATCTCCAGAAATTTATCATTCTGAAAGATGAAATCAACTCTGAAAACTTCCCTTCCTCAGATGATTCCCCTCCCCAGCTGCAGAACTTCATCATGCCCTCCCAACCTCCCTCTCCCCTGCCCACCTTCTTTAGCTTCCTTTTTTGGGTTGTCTCTCCTATCAGATTGTGAGTTCCTTAAGGGCAGGAACTATCACACCTTTCTTTGTAGCCTCAGCACTTAGCATGTTGCCTGGCACACAGTAGGCTCTTAATAAATGTTAATTGACTCTGACTCTAACTCATGATTTAATGTGCTACTCATCTTCTAGAGACTTAGTGTATAGACCATGACATAATTTTCTGGACATAGCCCATGCTAAAATGTGTTTTGCTCAACAATACACATTTGTAACAATGGTTTTCTTTTTCTTGCTTTCTCAGTGAGGCAGGGAATGAGGGAGAGAAGCAGATAGGAGAGAGAGAAGACAGATCCCTGTTTGAAAATCAAATAAAATGTATTTTTTAAAAGTAAAATGAAAACAATACCTAACAATTTTAATAAACATGTTTTCTTCATGCCAGAAAAATGGTTCGGTTATTTGAAATATATAGTCCAATTCAATTACTTAAGACACAGTATATAGCTGCTCCCTGATGCTCAATGGAACTCGCCAAATATTTAAGTGCCTGCTACATGCAAGGAGCTATGTTAAGTATTAGAGATATAAAGTCAAAAATAGAAAAAATGTTTAAATTCCTGCCCTCAAAGAATTGCTTCAAAATAGAAAATAAAAATAATTCTTGCCCTCAAGGAGCTGCCATTCTATTGCTGTTTCACTAATTTTCATGCCAACATCTTCCCTTGCATCATAATTGGGAATTGGTACACAGAGATGTTCATGGATTTTTGTATTAATCTGGGCCGTGCCTTGCATTGCTTCTGAGGTCACACAGCCTATGATGAACAAGTTATAATAAAGCTATGAAATAAAATGTAAAATTAGTGAGTAGTTACAGCTGACCTTCTTCCTGCTTCCCATCCCAAAGTCAAGGATCAAGTAGGACAATGAGTACACTTAGCAAAGGTTGGGGCTCTCTGTGAGGAGTGGACCTGGCTCAGGTCTATCCTCTATGAGTTTAGATTCAGATAAATGATACATTTATGAGCCATTCAACATTTTTAAAAAGAGGTTTACTTAGCTATGGCATAGACAACACATTCCACAAGGATATTCTAGGCTACTCCTTGTCTCTTTATGGAAATGTGTTTGGTCAGTAGGGCAGAGTGTAGTGATTCTAGGGGTCTTAGGGTATCAGTCAAGTCTGAAATGCCTCAACTCCACAAGTGAGCCTTTTATCCCCTTAGGTGACCAGAAAACTGTATCAAAGAAAATGAAGCTTGAGCCTTGGCCCCTCTGGGTTAATCAAGTCCTAAGGGCAGCTTTGTCTCCTTTCAGAGGAAAAATAGCCTAAATTTTACAAGGGAAAGGGTTAGGCTAGTAGTGTTCTCACCACATCCCCAGAGAATCTTGTGCTTCTTATGAGGACAGGGCCTCTAGAAGAATCTACATTTCTTAAAGCAGAATGGAATTTACTAATGGGCCTAGTCCTTGGGAAACTAGGTACCTAGCAGCATAGTTGACCAATGGAAGGTCATTGGAGAAACATCAACACCCACTTACATGAATCCCCTTAAGTCAGAAAAGGAACCATTATCAAAGTCTCAATATGCAATCTGTTTTTAAAAGACTCCTATCAATCATTTTTTAAAGCAAGTTTTGGCACTTAACTAGGTAAGCTGTATTAACTAGAAAATGCATTTTTGTGGAGCATCTCATTCCCTAAAGATACTAGATAGATAAGACATTACAATATTCAGAATTAGTGTACACTGTTAAAGAAAAATGAAAGAGCACTGAGTGGGCAGAGGAAATAGTATGAGAAACTCTTAAGGAAAATTGGGGCTTCAGGTTTTGAAATTAGAAAAACATAATCTGTAGAGTCCCCCTTGAGATAACTTGTAAGGAGGCCAATTTGGTGTTATTTCTAGGCCTATCTATTTCTGGAGTCAATTTGATATGCCCTTTGGGAGTCAAGCACCTGGGGCTAATGTCAAGGGAGCTCTGATGCATGAGTCCTGTATCTTCTGGGAAGCAGTAGGAGGCAGGTGCTTCCCCTACATAGTTGATAACACAGGGAGATCTGAACCATACCAGTGCTCCAAAGACTTTGGCTCATCTGTCATTCCCACCATGGAGCTTCAAACCAGAGCTATCAACAGGAAGAAAACCAGAGGCCACTGAGTTTATTTACTGCTTTCTCCACCAGTTATTAGTCTGGGAACAAATAGAAGACACCCTAGTAAATAAAATGGTTCAATGAGAGAGATGAGGAATCTACTCAAACTCTGTCAGGGAAGGGGTTGATACTCCATTTCTAGCATGATTCCTGATTTCTACATGATACCCTTTCTGAACAGGCCTGAAGTCTTTTCTCTCCTCTGAAGCTATTCTACTTTTAATAATGTTTGGAGAATATAAAGATACATTAATAAAAGAGCTTTCAAAGTGGATGGTGCAATAGCTAAACAAATTGTTGTTTTTGGTTTATAAAATGTAATTTTATTTTATATAACTTTGCTGTTACATAGGGCATGACATTTTCACAAGGCTTTTTGGGGATGGTAATCAATGATTAGCAACACACAATAATGGTTAAAACTTTCTAAGTAACAATCACTGGACAAACATGACAGCCATGCACAAATCTGCATGGAAAAGTACTAAAAATGTTAGGCCTGGACTTATGTATTTCCAATCTCCCATTTTAGTGTATTAAGAAATGACATGCACTTTATACATGATTGGGATGGAATATTACTGTGCCCCAAGTAACAATGAATATGAACAATAAAAAGAAAAATGAGATTTATATTAATTTATGTAAAATAAATGAAACAGAAACAGGAAAATGATATACAAAATTACAACAATGGAAATGAAAAAGAACAAAAAATTTAACCTGGATGTTTTATAATTATAATGATCAAGCTTGTTCCCAAAGAAGACATAAGAAAATGTGCCTCATTTCCCTTCTCTGCAGAGGTGGGGGACTGTGGGTGTGGAACATTGTATATATTGCCGGACAGTGGATGTGATGGCCAGTTTTTTCTAATTTTAGTGGTATAATGAATAGAAACGTCTTGGAGCCAGAAAAACTTGAAATGAACTCTCACACATGCTGGACAAATCACTTAACCTCTCAACATTCTAGTTAGCGCTTTATGAGAAGAATTCTTACTCTAGCGTCTGAGGATAAATAATACACGATAGACATATAGATTATAGATAGATAGAGAGACAGATAGATAAACTGTTTCAATATATTTGGTTTCCTTTGCAATCCCACATCTTTTATGCATTTAAAAATATGATTCTTAGAAGGGATTGGTAGACTTCATGAGAATGCCAAAGGAGTTCATTACACACACAAAAAGGGTAAGAATCTCTGATCTAAGACTATAAGATATAGGAAGGTATCAATCTGTTAGTAGAGAGACTTCCTCTATCTCAGAGTATCCCTGGTACAGTGGATAGAGTACCTGGCCTGGAGTCAAGAAATTCAAATTCGGCTTTAAATAATGCACCAGTTGTGTGACCCTACATCTCTGCTTTCCTCTCTGGACTCCACCACCTTGCCACAGAAACCTTTTAACTCTTAAAGTTCATGCTGCCATTGGCCTTCTGACCCTGGAAGTTAGGATGAGAGGTGTTGCCCCTTCCTCTGAATTGTTGTCCCTACCTTTGCCAACACCTCCATTTTAAGGGAAGTTCCCAGGCCAGCCATGTCTTCATTCATCTCCCAGCTTTACTCCTGACTGTCTGGACTTTCTTGACCATGTCTCACTTTGGGTATCTTCTCCTCACCCTCACCTTTTATGTGTTGTCTGCCTCCATTAGAATGCAAATTCCTTTAGGGCAAGAACTGTTCTTTTTGCTTGTATTTGTATTCCCAGTGATTATCACAGAACCTGGCACATAGTAAGTGCTTAATAAATGCTTGTTGATTTATTGGCCTACCTCATAGGGTTGTTATAAGAACCAAATAAGATAAAATATGTAAAGTGCTTTGCACAACTGCTATATAAATGCTATCCATTATTATCCCTGTCCACCTCTCAAAATCCTACCCATTTTTTAAATCCCAGCTTAAGTGTCACCTCCTCTATAAAGCCTTCCCTGATTCTCTCCAGCTACAGCTGATCTTTCCATCCTATGAATTAGTGAAGCCCACTTTCTACCAGTTACTGATAATCAAATCAACATTACCGTTGCTACTGTGAAGGGCATAACAATCTAGATTGCCCTGTGGTTCCATTCAGAATCATGGACAACCTGGCTCCCATGAGCTGCTCAACAAACATTCTTTGCTCCCTCATGTCAGCCCAGTCCTTCTCACTTTACCTGCTCTACTCTAACCTCTATTGTGTCCTCTGGAACCCCTGTTCTATTGTTCACAAATGGCCTTTCACATTAGAACTGTGCCCTCTCCTCAGAAATCACTGTGTATATAGTATGTATTTATTTTTAATGTATATACAATTCCCCCCTAAAAGAATGTAAACTCCTTGATGACAGGGTCAGTTTGGTTGTTGTTTCTATATCCCCAGCAGGTAGCACAGTGCCTGGCATAGAGTACACACTTAATAAGTGCTTAATGAGTTGCTGGATTGAATTGAAATTTGTTGACACCATTCACTGACATATCATTTATTGTCACATTTTCTAGTTATATGTGTACATGCCTTAACCTTCTTATTAGATTAAAAAATCTTGGAGAAAAAGAACTATGTCTTATACATTAGCGTACCCTGCCAAAGTACATAATTCACAGTAGAATGTGCTCAGTAATTATTTATTGAATGAATGAATGAGTAAGGTCAATATTCTGATGTCCTCATCATATTGCACAGTTGTTTGGAAGACAAATGTGACCCACCAAATATCATATTTGTATGTGACAAATGAGACCCACCAAATATCATAGGCCTGTCTACTTTACCTGCACTCCAGTAAATCAAGCCTTAGATTCACAATCAAATGGAAATCAATGGGAACATGGATCTGTATAGTTTTTCACCAGTGATTATGTACTTCAAGACTCAAGAAAAGGAATTCTTTCCTCTATTCAGGATGAGTTTGGAAAGCATGCCAAGAAGTAAATGTCACTGGGCAGTTGCCTTTTGCACAATATTCTACAAGTCTTTGTGCCCCTTCCTTGCCAACAGCTGTAAAATACAGTAAATGCCTAAAGGGAAGAGTCTTCCACCTTTGGTGCCACTCTTTCAGTCTGAGCACTGTTTATCTTGAAAACTTACTGCCTCTTGGCATGACTCCAAGGCAAATAGTCCAGTGATTCATGGTCTTTTCCCTTTCAGGTCCTTTTTGAGCGGCAATGGCAAACAGGCTGTCCCAATAAAAACGTGCTTTAAAGAGGTAGAACTCCATTCCCCACCCCTCTAATAGACAGAAGCCTCATAAATTTGGGAGCTAAGAAATTACTCAATTCAAGTTATATTGCCCCAGGTTTCTAATAAACATGATGTCTGAGATGGAAAATGCAGACCTGTTATTTACAACCAAAGAAATCATCCAAAGTCTCAATTTATAGTTATGCAAAAATATGATCTTTTTTTTTTTGTATGTGTGTGGGGGGGTGGGGGTGAAAGGAGGTTGGGGAGGGAGGGGACAGGACTGTGTTAGGGGAATGTCCCAGGAATGATAAAAGCTGAACCAAAACCAAGACAGGCAAATGGCTCAATTTAGCTTCCCCCTATCTTTGCTGAACTATAAACAGGCCTAGCTGTCCTCTCCTTGTATTTGCCTCTTGTGCAAATTGAGTGAAGGCAACATGATAAAAAAAAAAAGCCCATATTTCTATTGCACTTTAGGGGTCTTCACATACAAACCATATGACCCCATACAAGTCACAGAAACTCTCCATGCTCTTGACAACTCTCCAAGACAACAAGTTTATTTGCTTGTTTGTTTTTGATATGGCAATTGGAGTATGTGATTTGCCCAGAGTCAACACAGCTAGTGAGAGTTATGAGTCTGAGGCCAGATTTGAACTCAGGTCCTCCTGACTCCAGGGCTGGTGCTCCATCCACTGCGCTACCTAGCTGCCCCAACAATAAGTTTTGAAGAAGGTGCCAAGCCTTGGTAGAGGGAACTTCCTCATTCAGGAGGACCCTCCGTCAATGTAATCTTAGGTCCAGTCCCTCTCCCTCTCAGCTTTAGGGTTGACAATCCATTCCCCCACAACCAATTTGTAAAGCACATAGTACTCATTTTACAAATGAGTTTCAGAGAGGCCTAAGTGACCTCTCCAGAATCAAACAGCTAGTAGGAGTCAGAGTTGGTCTTCTGTCTCCAAGACTCTTTCCACCATACTTAATACTCAGATGAGTGGACCACAGCCAGGATGTCACCTCTGTTTTCACATATGTTAGCAGAAGGGATGCAATAAAGATTCACCTATATGCAGTCTCCCTAGAAGAGAGATAACAGTTGTTACTCCAGGCTTTTCCTATAAAAAAGAAATATAAGAGAAATGCCTAACATATTGCTCAAATACAATAGAATTCAGTCCTTGAGGTAACAAGATGCTCCTGTAATCTCTACAAGAGAGCTAAAGAAATGAACTAAATTCAATCCTCAAAAAGGGGTGGAGTGTCTTGATGTTTTAAAGAATTATTCGTAGGAGCCCTGGGATTACCTTTGTTGTTGTTTGGTCATTCAGTCTTGTCCTATTCTTCATGACCCTGTGGACCATACTGTCCATGGGGTTTTCTTGGCAAAGATATTGTAATGGCTTGCCATTTCCTTCTGCAGTGGATTAAGGCAAACAGAAGTTAAATGACTTGCCCAGGATCACACAGCTGTAAGAGTCTGAGTCAAGATTCAAACTCAGATCTTCTTGATTCCAGGTCCAGAGTTCTATCCACTGAGCCATTTAGCTGATTCTTAGGCAAACAAAGATTAAAGTGACTTGCCAGAGGTCACATAGCTAGTAGGTGTCTGAGTCTGGATTTAAACCCAGGTCTTCCTGATTCCAGGCTTAGATTCCAGGCAAACTATCAACTATGCCATTTAGCTGCCCCAGGGATTACCTTATATGGCATTTATATTTACATATATATATATGTATATATATATTTATATTTATATATGTATGCATGTACATATGTATGTAAGTATGTATGTAAGTATGTATATATGTATGTACACACACACACATTTTAAATGCCACATAAGAGATTATCTTCTATGGCATTTTAAAAATGTGTATGTCTTTCCTAGGCTTGATGAATTCCAAATACGCAGCCTCGTGTGAGGATTAGATTTCTTGACACTCTGCTTTCTGGTCTGATACCCAACAACAAACTGCTGGAGCAGTAACAAATCAAAACACAAGTTCTTTATATCTGCTGACTTCAAACACAGTCTATTCTCTCCCATACAAATGAACCGAATTGATGCACTTGGACCTCAAATATAACCATGCATTCCATTCTATTTCCACAAATATTGATAAATTTCATTCTTATTCTGACAGAGTAGCAAAAGGTTAAGGGCCCAGAGTTTGTTTACTTAGCTTAGAAAAGGCTGTTAACTTGGATTAAAACTATGAAAGTTACAAGAAGTGTTACTTTAGAATGTAAGAGGGTTGGGACTGGTTTGGGACTTCTCTTTCACATTGCTAGAACCCTGCCTCACATTTTACATAGATGTGAATTGAATTGAATTGAATTGAACGAAATTAAATTGAATTATCAATTACAATTCCCAACCCTGGTCAAGCTATTTATCCAAGTTGTCTCTATTGAGCTCAAGAGGTGTGAAATTCTTCAGACCAAATACATTTTAATTTTTAAAATCTCTGTGGATGTGGTATGGCAGAGGTGTTTCTGTTGATATTACACCCCTAGAAGCTCTTCTTGGTGGCTGGCCTATCAGCTCTCCTAGTCCTACTTTTTTTTTCATCCATGAATCCCAGGGCTTGACTCACTAGTTCCTTCCTTTTCTTTGCCCCCTCCTTTTTTAACTCATTGCACCCCCCCCTTTTCTCAATTCAGCTCTTTCAGTGTGAAGCGGGAGGATTCCGTTTCTCTCCCAACTTGTTTTTTCCTAAATAATCTTCCTTTATATATCCTAAAAATGTTCTTCTCTTTCTAGTAAAAAAAAAAAAGTAGGAGAAGTTTTAAAATAATAAGTAAAGGAGACAAGTTACAAAGTTATAAAACTTAAAAGCTAGACTTAATCCTCAATGAAGATAAAAATGGAGTAGGTCGGCTCTTACTTCACTCTCCTCTTATTGCACTGACTCATCCTTTTAATTCTTTCCCCAGAGTCAGCCCTGCCCCAGTTCTGCCTGGCTTGGATGCCAGAACAAAAGTCAGTCTTCCCTACATTTCCCCATTATATTCCTGTCTACAAGGAAGGATGTGTAAAGGTGTTGCCTGCGGCACATAATTGCCTCAGGCAGCGGTCCATGAGCCAAACCTTATCCCAGACCACCTTGACTTGTGCAGGATGGCTCTGCAGGAGTACTTCCTATGACTACACACCCTGAGAGCACTGGGGCCCCCCGGCATGGAGTAGTAGAGAGGACACTGGACCTGAGGTTTGAGTCCTGGACCTACTACTTAAAATCAGTGTGACCTTTGGCAAATGGCCCCATTTCCCAGAGCTTCAGTCTCCTCAGCTGAAAAAACAGATCCTATTATTGAATATGTGTATGAATAGAAAAGAGATGAGGTGATCATGTAGCATGAATGAGGACTAACAAATGAACCACTTGTGTCCTCTATTGGTAAATAAAGCTCATCAAGAGAATGAAAGGAAGGACACTAGCTGGACCCTCTGTAGATAGGAGAATATGGACAAGAGTTGGCCCAGGATGAGAAGGATCAGATGAATTGTCATCAAAGTGGTTGGAAGGAGCACCACATAGATGAAATCACAAACCCATCAAAGTATTGAGTATTGTGTGCTATCTATCTCACAGGGTGGCTGTTAGGATCAAATAGAATAATGTATGCCAGTTTTACAACCATAAAACACTATCCTAGTTGGGAAGGAAGGAAATTATATTTATTAAGCACCTACTATGTGGCAGGCATTGTGCTAACCATTTTATAAATACCATCTTACTCGATCCTCATAATAACTCTGGGAGGTTGGTGCTATTATCATTCCCATTTTATAATAAGGAAACTGAGGTAGACAGAGGTTAAATGACTTGTCCACGTTCACACAGGTATAATGTGTGTCTGAGGCCAGATTTGAGCTCAAGACTTCCTAACTCCAGACCCAATAGTCTAGCAACTGTGCCACCTAGTTGGCTCTAACGATAGTTAATAAGATAATGACGATCAAAGACAGACTGATATAGTGAATAGAGATTTGCTTATAATCAGAAAGATGTTGGTTCAAGGTCAGTCTCTAATACATACTGGCTGTTTGCCCCTGAGCAAGTCATTTGATCTCTCACTGTTCCCAGGCAGCTGTCTACAAGCTGCAGAAGCTGGTACTGATCATCCCTGGAAGTGAAGTCAAAGTCTGGTCAAAACGATTATGATGGCGCAATGACACTGCTCTGCAGGCGACAAGGAGAAGGTAGCTCTGACTTGAATCACTGATCAAAGTTCCTGACACATGGGGCATGGCACAAAAATCTCCCACTAAGGGAGGAAAGGGGGTGAGTTACTCACAATTAGAAGGGTAGAGTCATTTGCATTCCCTGGTTCTGCCATCATGGAACTCTAAGGCAGCTGGACAGTCTTAATGATAACACAATGGATAACCTCCATGAGTAGAAGTGTCCAGAAAGGTGGGGATAACAACCATTAAGGACTAATGCTGCTCCAGTCTATACTCCAACCTGTCTCTACCATGCCAAAGCAGCACCACACCCCAGCTTTGCATCCTGAAGCTTCATTCCAGCCTTGGAATTCACATGTTAGAACTTCCCTTAATGGCTCCTCCTAGAATGTCCATTTAATGAGTACACTCAGACACACTATGCCTTGTTCCTCTGCAGGCTCACTCCAGACTTCCTCTGCCATGCCCCCTATCCTAGTTTGCACCTTCTTTTTATGTGTTGCCTTCCTCCATTAAAATGTAAGCCCCCTTAGGGAAGAAGCTGTCTCTCTACTTGTATTTGTAGTCTCAGTAACTGATGCATGGTAAATGCTTACTTTGAGCCACCAGGTGGCGCCATAGAGCATGGAGTGCCAGGCCTGGAGTCAGAAAGACTCCTCTCTTGAGTTCAAATCTGGCCTCAGACTCTTACTAGCTGTGTGACCCTGGGCAAGTAACTTAAACCCTGTTTACCTCAGTTTCCTCATCTGTAAAATGAGCTGGAGAAGGAAATGGCAAATCACTCCAGTATCTCTGCCAAGAAAACCCCAAATGGGGTCATGCAGGGTCAGACAAGAACTTATTTTATAAATGCTAATTGACTAGTGAAAGATTTCTGTAAGCACCTGCTGCCATGTGAGAGGAAGGACACTGCCTTACTCCCCTCCACCACAAGTACACCTCTGTGTAGCTGCTGCAGGATAGTCCAACACTTCCACGAAAGCCAGCTCTACCAGAAACTGCTAAGCTAGCTTGTCCACCTGACAGCTGTTTGCTCTGAGTCAGCACCTCAAGCTTTATCTCTGGGTGTGCTGGAGCCCATTCCTACTGGCCCAGGAGGCAATTGTTCATTTTTCAGTGCTAGTGTTTACACTTGGGAAATTGGCCAATGCTACAGATTAGGGCCTGATTTGTTGATTTCTAGACTTAAGAAAGCAACAGAGGAAACGTTAATATTGTGGATTAAACTTAAACATTTGTGTCATGTGTACTTTTTTTCTTGGAGAGCTGGTTGTTAAACATTTACAAGCTTATCTCTGCCACAGTTGTGAAAGATACTTCCCTACCTGGACCTAAATATTATTCTCAGAATTTCAGGTTATAGTATACTGACTTTGCAGGTATATCCTATATCCCTTCCTAGAGCTTGCTATAGTTTCTGGCCCTTTGAAATTTTACTCTTGGCTCCCTAGTAGAGAAATCTAGTCTCAGATATTTCTCACCTAGGCTTTAGAACAGAGGTTCCCAAATTTATTTGGCCTACCACCCCCTTTAAAAAAAAAAATACTCAGCGCCTCCCTGGAAATCTACCTTCTTTAACCCTTTAATTTGCATCATTTCAAAAAAAATATTAATTTTTTTTTAAAAAAATGACATAAATTAATTTATTATAAATTTGTGGGGTTTTTCCTGCATTGAAATTTTGATGATGCAATATCGAGTCATGTAAGCATACAGTATCGTATTGTTAACAAGTCATTACACACATATAATCCTGCTGAGGCATTCTGAACTTCCCGACAATGTGCTACAAGCCTGCCAACACTTGCTTGTTAAGATTTGTCAGCTGACTTGACCACTGATTGGTTATAACTTGCATTTTGTGTGTGTGTGTGTGTGTGTGTGTGTGTGTGTGTGTGTGTTTTAAATAACATAATCACTGCGACTTTAATTCTGTTACACAATAAATGAAACATGTATGAACAATTTTTCAAATTTTTCTTCTCTTCTTTCCTTATGCTTCCACCTCCCCCTTATTTTTATTCAACGTCCCCCAACTGCACTTGAGGCTACTACTGCCTCTGTGGATCATTCCTGCACCCCCAGGGGGCAGTGTAGCCCATTTTGGGAACCTCTGCTAGACTGTCCCTCAATGACCTCACATTCCCTTCTGTCAGCTCCCTGGATGTCTCCATGGTTTTGCATACGGAAGTCCTACCATTCTCTGACCAATTTCTCCCTCTCCTGATTGGTTTTCCTGAAACAAATTTGCTAGATGATCAATCTTGTTCTATACTTCCAAGGTGAATATTAATTCTGCATTATAATCTATGCTGGCATCTGGGCTTTGTTTCATTAGTGTCCATGCAGACTTGTTAGCAGATACCATTACTCCTGCAACCTTATACCAGCTCCCATTGGTCTCCAGGAACAGGATGCCTTATCTGACTGCTCCAAAGTCTCTATTTCACATGGGAAAGACCACTAAGTTCCCAACTACATTTTGAGGCAATCTTCTAGTTCTGAGATCATTTGCACAGCTGAGACTGCTGATGGATCCTAGGCTTTATGACTGATCATGTCTAGCTCAGATTACTATCTCCACTCAATTTTCCAAGATCTCTTTGATGATTCCTCATTGAAGTGCTCTCCAACGTGTATCTTTTCCCAGAATCTTATACCTTTCAGTTTTATGATCTCAAATATACATTGTTATCTTTTAGTAGGCCACTCACCTGGCATTCTTAGGTGAGTAGCCCAGAAGCACAGGAGGAAAAAGAAGAGGATAATTCAAAATCAAGCAAAAAAAATACACCCCCCAAAAAAGTCAGGAATCTCTGATAAGAAATATTCGTTAATGATTCATACCCTGTCTTCCAAAAAGGAAAAGGATTTGATACAGGTTGCATAAAAATCACATCTGAAATACTGCAATTCAAAATTTAAAAACAGAAAAATAATAATCAGAATTGAGAGAATAGTTGAAAGGAGCAGAAAAACAGATTAAACAGGCACCTGGCTTGAATGAATTATTAGAATTGTCCCCTGAACTTAGCTCTGAGTTAACTCTGAATTTGATCAGAGATAAAGCAAAGAAGAAGATACACTTAATTATATAGCTCTCGTTGTTTACTATAAGGAATCAGATATGCTGGGGCTTGGGGGCAGACATACTTTGTCATGGTACTGACCTCTATCAACAGGAATTTGTTACATGGATCTTTATGTGAGGGGCACTGAGCAACATAATGGACAATGTCTTTGGCAACAGTCTCACAAAATATATGGACACATTTTTCAAGTAGACATTACTGATATTGACCTTCTATAAGAGCTGAGGCATAAAATTCCATCTTAACATAGTGAAAGCTTTTTCACAGGGACCTAAGATAATATGGTTCCAGTGCATAGTTTTCTGATGATCTAACTTAATACAGGGATAGAGTTTAGACAACCTCTAGGAATAAATAGCCAAATTGTCCATTAGGCAGTCTCTCTGAAATATCAGGTGTCTTAATCAGGCTCTTTTCAAGTGCTGGATCATCGTCCATTTATGGTTGAACGAACTGAGATCTTTTAAGATCTTAGCGGTACATGAATTGTTAACTAAAATAAACTGTTAATGGAAGAAATATCCATATGACTTAGATCAGTGGTCCTCAAAATTGTTTTTTTTTAAATGAGATCTCTTTTAACCTCAAAAATATCGGGGACCCCCTCCCATTATGATCATGGGTTATAGTAGTACTTGTTGATTGAAAAAATACATGACAAAAAGTTATGATGAATGCAGTAATGCTTTTAAAGGAAATGATCACATTTTATTCCCAAAAGGCCAGAAATTTTTTTCTCATTAGACACAAATGAAACATGGATAATAAAAATCATTGGCAGAAAACACTATTCGTGAGGCATATTTTGTTGGAGCAGTGGATAGAGTGCTGGACCTGCTACCAGGAAGACTCATCTTCCTGAATTCAAATCTGGCCTTAAACACTTACTAGCTGTGTGACCTGGGGCAAGTCACTTAACCCTGTTTGCCTCAGTTTCCTCATCTGTGAAATGAGCTGAAGAAGAAAATGGCGAACCACTCCAGTGTCTTTGTCAAGAAAACCCCATCTGGGGTCACAAAGAGTTGGACATGACTGAAAAGACTATACAACAACAACAAACATACCAGTGCATGGGAAACATATGGATTCAAGAGCTTCTTAACAATAAGTCCATGATCACCTGGGTCCACAGCTCACAACTTGTGAACTACTACTTTAGGTACCAGATAAACAGGAGGCAGAATTGGCCTTAGGCTGAGGCTCAGATGAAGGGCCATTCCACTTCCATTTGAAGATGAGCTGATAGAAGAGTGCCCTTCTGCTTTCCATTTCTATTGAAGATTGAACAAAGGAATTGATTTATTTGTAACGTGAGGCATTTGAGTTAGAAATAAGGAAGATGCTGTCGAAAGGACTATAAAACTAACCTGTGACCCAGCAATGCCACTACTAAGTGTGTACCCTAAAAAGATTGAAAAAAAAAGAAAAGCACCCACATGTACAAATTTATATTTATTTATAAATATTTAGTTTTTGTGGTGGCAAAGAATTAAAAATTGAGGGGATATTCGATCAACTGGGGAATGGCTGAACAAGTTGTGGTATTTAATTGTAATGGAATACTATTGTGTGCTATAAGAAATTATGTGGAGGATGCTCTCAGGAAAACCTGTGAAGATTTGTACAAACTGATGCAAAGTGAAGTGAGTAGAACCAGGAAAACATTATACACATTAACAGCAATATTGTACAATGATGAATTGTAAAGGATTTAGTTATTCTCAGCAATACAAAGATTCAAAACAATTCTGAAGGACCTATGAAGAAAAATGTTACCCACCTCCAGAGGAAAAACTGATGGAATCTGAATGCAGATCAAAACATACCGATTTTTTTTTGCTTTATTTTTCTTTTTTTTCTGTGTTTTCTTTCACAACCTGACTAATATGGAAACATGTTTTGCATGGCTGTATATGTATAACCATTATCAAATCACTTGCCTTCTCAAAGAGGGGAGGGGGAGGGAAGGAAAGCTGGGAGAGAATTTGGAACTCAAAATTCTAAAAAAAAAAAAGGTTAAAAATTGTTTTTACATGTAACTAAGAAAAAATAAAATGTTAAAAACAAGAAAGAAATAAAAGAAGTAAGGAAAATTATCACAATTAAGTTGTAAGTACACTGGAATGGATTATTGAGAGATGGTCATTGGGAGTCTTTTGAAATAGTATAGTCTCTTTGGTCTGACACAGGTATGGCTCCACTTGAAGGCAAGGAGAATTACTAGATGGGCAATTGGTGAGGAGGCTCAGCTTCCCCATCTGAAGACTAAGAAAATTAAACTAGATGATCTATAACATGCTTTCCAATTCCAAATCTATGAACCTATGGACCCCCCTAGAAGGAAGGTCTAAGCAAAAATCTTTTGGGGTAGCAATGAATCTGGTCAAAAGATCTTGACTGATACCTGAGCATCCGCTAGGTGTAATGAGACCTGATGCTGAAAATTTGTTGATTAAATCCCAGGCATGTTGGCCCAGACAGTCTTGTAAAACAGTAGACACTTCTTCTGAGGAAGAACAAGCTGTTGCAACAAGAGAAGTGTAGCAAATGAAATCAGAGCAGCAGGGAAGCAGCAAATGATGCCATTGAAGGCACAGCAGAGTGGCCATTGCAGAGGGAGAGTAGAACAGTGTTGAGGCACCGTCTGGTGCTACATTTAGCTGCTATGTATAATCCCTCCTTACCAAGGATGGCTCTCCGGGTAGTGTTCCTTCTGCTTTGGACCTGAACAATGATACCTTTCCATATATGAGGATAGAGTGGAGAATAACTCTACCATTTGATTTCCTTTGTTATTTACTGTTTTGATACAGAATTTATTATTTACTTTGGTAGTACAAGCACTGTATATGTAGAATTGGGCTGCCTTTGCACAATTATGATTACCTAAAACATCCCACACTGGGGCTAGGTAGCAATGGGCAGAAGAATTAAGTGGTATTTTTAGTTGAATTTATATTAGGGATTTGTGTAAAATATTATCTCTCTAGTGATAAAGTAAATGAAAAACCAGATAATTCTCTAGTGTGTGCTGTTTTCAACAGTCAGTCAAGTCTCCCAAGTCCCCCTTGAACTTGATAATTTTCACTCAGCTTCTTATCAAATAATTTATTTTGGTAATATGCAGAAAACCGTCTAGATATTTCATGCTGCATATTACTCTCATAAATTATGCAACAAAAAAATAACAAATACACTGTGACATACAATCCAAATTGAACTCAATTTATCAAAATTAATGAATGGCTCATCATTGATAGCAACATCGCTTGATTTTTACTGTGTTCATTCACATGCTGGTTAATTAGAAAAAATCCTATATTTCAAACTATAGGTTCCTATCATTAAGGAGACTCAGTAAGATTCTGCTATAAAATTTTTATAGTTTTAAGCATAATACTTTCCCTTAGTTGCTTTTTTTCTAGTGACCCTTGTTACAGAGAAAATCAATACCTGATGCAGTTTAGTAGTTGGAGATATAAACTCCACTGAGAACTGGCTGGTTCATGCCAAAGGTAAGTGGTTTCCAACCAGGTATGTGCTGGCAACAACTCATAGCAGCTTCAAAAAGCCAACTGTTAAGTTTTCATTGTGAGCATTTACACCTCAGAAATAAATAACCACTACAAATCAGGGCTTGATTTATTGTTTTGTTGATTTTCTAGACCTAACAAAGTGAGAGGGGAAATGTTAATAATGCAGATCAAACTTTAAAATGTGTCTTGGGTCGTTAAACATTTACCAGCACACCCTGTTTCTAACTCTCACTGTCCACTTAAATCATTCCAAGATGAAACTAGGGTTGCCTAGACAGTTATTTAATGATAGGAGATAATGATTTCCAATCAATTTACAGGAAAAATTCAACTGACAAGAAATTTTATAAGCTATAAAATGTGATCCTAGTTGAGTCCATATAGAATAGCAACATCTGGTTTCAGGCTATAAAATGGACTTATCTCAATTTGCCAACTACCTTAACACTATGTAAGCCAATGTTGTCAAACTCAAGTACAAACAGGGGTCCACTAAGTCATATGCAAGGCTCTTTGGTAGTAGCATATTGACTTAGTTTTAAAATGTAATGTTATTTATATTTTATTGTATTTCTAATTATTTTGTTAAATATTTCTCAATTACATTTTAATCTCATTCAGCTACACTGGGAATGTGCCCACAAGGGCATGTTTGACACCTCTGGTTTAAGCTATGGGACCAGTGCTTCCAGGTGTGAAACTATAGAGCAGATGATTAAATTATTTTTTACCCTAATCTGATTTAATCAAAGCCACATTGGCATCATCTATTGGATTGATTGGGCACCACTGGAACAAGTTAACCCAGTCAGTTCCTAAACTTCTCAATGTTTAAATTTTCCTTAGAGTTGCTAATGAAAGATATGAAATATACACATCTGTGTGGGTGTTTCAAAAACTCCTATGGAACAAATAAACCATTAGCCCCAATGTTAAGAAATTTTCCCATGTGGTTACAATCTGAGACCCAAGATTGACTAGATATTAATTAAATTATGCTTCCTATACATCTCTCAGGCCACCATAGTGGCATGAGGGAAAAGTTCATGCAGGGAAATTTAGCCTGATCACTACCTCTGAGGAACATGATGATGTGACATAAACATCAGATGCTGAACAGTAAAATTAAGTCAGTCTCATTTTCCCAGGGTCATCCCAACAATATAAGTATTGTGACAATGGGTTCTAGAGCTCTACTCTATAGCTCCAGACATTCTTCTGGTAAACATAAATTCATACTCTCTACCTTGAAGGAGTTTACATTGTACTCTGGGATTCAACATATAGGGAGACAAGTAAATATAATATAAATTAAGGAGAGAGAGAACAAAGCAAAAGGAAGGTTCAGGAAAGGCTTTTCATAGGAAGAAGTACCTAGCCTCAGCTTTAAAGGAGGCCAAGGATTCTAAGAGGCAGGGGAAATAAGGTAGCAGATTACAGGAATGGGGTAAGGCTTATGAACAGAGGTGTGAAATGGAATGCCACATTAGGGAAAAAGCAAGTGGGGTAATTTGGCTGGAATGAGACTATTTAGAGGTCAAGAGAATAATGTATATAAAGGGAGACCCAATCAAATTGATAAGTCACCCAATCAATTTGATGGAATTATGGAATGTAGACTACTGTTTAAAGGCATCTGAGGAATTCAACACAGAAGGGGAAAGGGAAAGAGAAATGGAAGAGCAAGTGGAATGGAAATGGGAAGGGGAAGAGATCTGGCAGCGTGTGATCTGTGCCTATTAGGAACTAGACAATTAGACAATGAGAATTAGTTGGGGATGAGAAAAATCTGTGGTTCCTTCAGATGTTGCCAGTCTTTCTGCTGCCTATTGGTGGGTTGGGGCAAAATAGAGGAAGGTCTCAGGCTCTGCACCACTGGGCTGATGGAAGTGACCTGTCCTAGTCTGTCCTGCCAGTGGGGCAGGAGAAAGGATGATCCCCAAAATGAAGTAGGTGCTGCCCCTCTCCATGATCTATAAAAACAACCTGACAATTCTATTCACATTCTCTTGTGAATTTGTGTCTTCAGAAGACAGACCAGTACACAACTGAGTAGATTTGAGTTCTAAGAGAGAAGGGCAATTGTGCCTATATACAATCTGTTCTCTGAACTGAAAATGGCTACCTTGGGGTCAGACATAGGTTGGAATTCTGACACATGGAGAGGAGGAAGGACTTTTTAGTTCCCTGAACTATAGAATTCTAGAATCAGGACTTCTAGTTTAAGTAAGGAGATTTCCTAGGCATTTCCCAAGTTCAAGAGTTCAGGGAAGTCCCCTTTTAGAAATTAAGGAGGATTTCCTGATACAGAGTACTTCATGGAGAAAGAAGAGGACTCTCTATCTAGTTCCCCAGCATCATGCTATTTAAAGTGCAAGGCCAGGTAAACTATTCAAACAAGTCAAGTCCAGTGGGGAGGGGATTTGCTTGCTCCACAGCTCCCAGAGCATGTTTTCCTTCCAGAATGACTCTAAACCACATCACACTACATGTCTTAGGGAGCAACTGTGTAGGACTCCATGGGAATGAGGCATTCACTGGGACCACAAAGGGTTCCCTCAACAGTAAGCCCAAATTCAGCTCCTTTCTGGAGGGAGATGAGGAGGAAGCTGAAAGACTCTTTGACTGCTTATGTTTTCTTGTATCTCTTTATGAGCTCCTGTAAGTCCTCTGCATCTTCTGCAGTTTCTACAGAGACAAATAAAGGCTGTTCCATACCTGATTTCCACAACATACCCTAAGTGTTTATATGGGAACTACAGACCCTTTTCTTCATGTTTTTGGAAACATGGACAAGAGCTACATTCACCCAAGCTTTATTTCAGATATTTCCTGGAATAATGCTGGGTAGAAAGGGGAGGGAGGAGAAAAAGAAAAGAGATGAGAGGAAGAGGTAAAGAAATAGGCAAAAGGAGAAGAAAAAATTTACCACCTTTGGGTTAGTCTTAAGGACCATACCAGGTCCACGAGAGCCCAGAACTTTGGTGGGGGAGTTGAGGGGGGAAGGTAGGATTTGGTCACAGGTGCATAAGAAATAGTTACATGCTGGAACCAAACTGTAGAGAATTTTAAATGACAAACTAAATAATTCATACTATATCCCAGAGGCAATAAAGAGCCACTAAAAAGTCTTGAGAAAGGGAATGATATGGGCAGATATGTATTTTTAAGTAGATTATTTTGGCACCCATGTGGTTTGAAGAGGGAAGAAACCAAAGGAAAAGTAAAGTGTTTTGTCCATAATCATACAACTAGTGAATGGCTTAATCTGGACTAAAATGAAGATCTTCAAGTAAAGTAGTCTCTCTACCAAGAGAATTGAAGCCAAATTCCATTTCCATCCAATTATGCTTCAGTCATAGAGAGATATCATAGAATCCCAGAATTTTAGAACTAGGAAAAATGACCATAAGTAATCATCACTAGAAAGCTTCATTCATTCCCAATTTTAATCTGAAGGGAAAGTAAAGCTCCTACCAATAAGCTTTAATTCTTCATTTACCATTTTCTAAGTGAAATACAGAAAGGTGGACATTTAATAATAACCAACATTTTTATGAAGCTTTCGGGTCTACTTTACACATATTGTCTCCTTTGATCCTCATACTAACCCCGTTATCATCATCATCATCATCATCATCATCATCATCATCATCATCATCATCATCATTATTATTATCATCTCCACTTTACAGATAAAAAAGTGACTTGCTCAGATTCATACAACTATTAAATGTCTAAGGTAGCATTTGAACTCAAATCCTCCTGACTCCGAGTCCATGTCATCTAGCTACTTCGAATCACATGCCATTCTAAACATAGGGCCCCACTTGTGGAATCAACTTCACCCCTTTCAAAATTGGGCACCTGTTTACTTAAGACAACACCATTTTGTCATTTCCCTTCAGTTTGGCTTTTGTTTGTTTTAGTTCTGTCCCGGAACAACAACAACAAATTATGTGGGGGTAGTCAGTTTGGCTGCAGTAGCAGCTGCATCAGTCAAGAGCATCATGGTGAGCAGAGAGATTGCCAAATGTTCATCGTCTAAATATGGGCCAATTTACTAGGGTCCAAGTTATAATTAGGTTTTTTCCTTTGAATTTTTAAAGAGAAAAAGTGAAGACACAAACTCCTAATACATATAATTAAGACTAGCAGTCTGAACTGAACAGGTTTTTAGAGATACTTCCTATCACTCTAAATGCAGGCTTCCTGTTGAGAGAATAATTACAGTTTTTATAGCACTGCACACTGTCTTACCGCCCGGAGAACGAACAATGTTTATTATGAAAAGGAGGCCTTGTCATATCGTGGTCACCTCTGAAACGTAATGTCTTCTTTTCTCAATGTATGTTTTATCTACTCTTTTCCACATGAGAAAAGAAAAGGACGCTAATGAACTAGAGGCCTGGTAAATTTTAACACGTGTGAGTTCCTGTGTGTGTGTGTATGTGTGTGTGTGTGTGTGTGTGTGTGTGTGTGTGTGTGTTCTTTTTTTTTTCCCGTGCCACTCTAAAAACTAGATTATCTCATTAATCAGACACATTTACTCTAAGCTCTGATCCTGTAGCAGGCTTCACCTCTCCCAAATTATTTCACTTTTTTTAAACTATCAAACAAATACGAATGGAAAGAGACCATATATAATAACAATCACCTAAACCTGGTAAGGCAGAAAATTCTATGCTGAATTAAATCTCCATATTTCTAATCTATTAAAACTTTAGACCACATCTGTCTTGAATACCAAGGAAGCAGCCAGCCCAGTCATTCTTACCATTGTTAGCAAAGAAGTTTGGGAAGCAGGGGGGATTTAATTGTACAGTAAAATAAGATGAATTCAATCATATCTTTCTGAAGGCGCCTTATAACTCCTTAGATTTTGGTGGGTCAGGTGGGATTTTTTTGTTTGTTCATGCTCTTGCCTATTGTTATTATTGTTTTAAAGTACTTGAACTTCAGTGGGGAATCCATTGGAGTTTGAATAATATATTTCCACCCATCCGAGCCAAATGGTAGCAAGAAAGATTTCCATGTTGCAAACATGGTCATAAAGGGATCAGATATACTTACCTATTTTATTGTTAACATCGACATCAGGAAGAATGTTTTTTAAGCTACTTTACACGTCACTCCAGGCTGTGACATCTCATTATAGTTCATGGTCTTCTTTGACAACTCCACCTAAGAAAAAAAAATAGTACTGTACAGAGGGAGATTTCTTTTTAAACCACTGTGTTTTCTTTTCCCTTGTCCTTACAGTTGTAATCTATCAGAGAGTAAAATGCTCTACAGATGACACTTTAAAAAAAAAAGTTTTTTTAAGAAAATAACAACACTGGAATAGACTACTTAAGTTTTCTGTCTCCAACACATTTTAGCACTTTTCAGAAATTTAAAGCATTTTTAGCAATGATTACTTGGTTTAGATTTTAGAGGCTTTTTTTAAATATGGAGAAACAAGAATTTGATTAGCCATTTCAACAAGCTGAGTTTCTTCATATGCCACAATGATGTATGTGAACATTTTTATGTAAAAATAAAGCCTGGAAGAAAACTGATTTTATATTCAATAATATTTGGGATAATTAGGTTGGAAGTTAATGGTGTCAGGATCCTAGAGAGCCAGAGATTCTTGACTATTGTTTCCTATAGAGTTGCACAGAATATTATAGGGACTTAACAAAGCTGCTTTAAATAATGGAAAAGAAACACAGGCTGGCAGAAAGAGCAATGGACCTCTCTTGACTTTATTTAATTTTACCATTAAAATAATTATTAACTCTTGATTCAATGTCTCTTTTTGTAAAATGGAAATAAGAATCTCAAACTTAAATGCATTTCATAAGAACAAAACATACAATACAGCCCATTTTTGTGATAGCAAGAAAACTAGAAGCAACATAGCCCATAGATTGGGTAATGCTTAAACAAACTGTGATACATGAACATAAAGCAACATTATTGCCCTGTAATAAAGATAAACATGGAGAATTCAGAGAAGCCCAGTTAGACTTAGATGAACTGATGCAGACTAAAGTACAAAGAATCAGGAAAACCCTATCTACTATGATTCCAGCACCATATATGAAAGGGATAAAGACTAATTCTGTGAATTCATTGTAATAGGAAGCTGCTGAGTACAGATACCCCCTCTGCCAGTGCAAGTCAGCAATTTCTCTGTAACTTGATCATCTTAGAAAACTGCCTAGCATAGTGAATAGGTAAGTGATACCCAGGTATACACAGTCAGTATGTGTCAGAGGTGTGGCTTGAACCCATGCCTTCCTGGCATTAAGGCCGCCTCTCTATTCACTATATCCTGCTGATACATGGAGAGAACCAAGAAAATGAAACTGTTGGACAATTATAATGACCAAGATTGACCCCCAGAAAGGGATGTGAAAATGTATCCAGAGTCCTTCTCAGAGGTATAGAATTTGTATACAGTACCAGACAGTTTATGTGTCAATTAGTTTTGCTAAACTGATATTTCCCCATCTTGCTATTCCTTGTTATAAGGGTGGCTGGCTCAGTAAGGAAGGTTCAGGAATATATTTAGAAATTGAGGTGATGTAAAAAATGAAGACATTGTTAGCAAATTAAAAAAAAACAACAAGCAATAAAAATTGTTGTGAGAACAAATACTACATGGGTAAAGCCATATGAAAGAGCTGGGTACCAATGTGGTCTTCCAACCCCAACTCCTCAGGTTTACCCTCTGAAATCTTAAGGGGCAATGGGGCAATGGGGCAATGTGGCAATCTGGCTCTGGAAAAGAAAGCCAGAGTATACATGCTGCAGTAGAATATTAGATCTTGAAAAGATCTCCTTAAATCCAATCCAATCCAATCCAATCCCCTCCCTTTACAGATGAGGAAACTGATCCCCAGAGGACTTATTGTCCATTACACTCTTCACAGAAGCTGTTCCAAACTTTCTCCTCTTTCCCCAGCCCCCAAAGAGAACTTCATATTCCTCTTTTCCTGAAGATGATCTTGACTATTACTTTACTGAGAAATATCAAGACCATCCGATCCAAGTTCCTATTCCACACTTAAAGTTTCCTTTCTACCTCCTCATCCATCCTTATTTCCTTTTCTCTAGTCTGTGCTAAAGCAGAAAACCTTCTTTGCAAAGGATAATCTCTGTTTCCTCCAAGGTAAAGCCCTATTGATCATTTCCTCCAAAGTAAATCCCTATCAATCATTTCTAATCTCTCCTCCCTCTTTTTTCTCCAACTTGTCTCTATCTATTGACTTCTTCCTCAGTGCCTACAAACATGATCAAGTTTCTCCCATCCTTAAAAAACTTTCACTTTACCCTGACATCTCCTCAAGCTTTCAACCTATCTCTTCTCCATTTCACTGATAATGTCATGGAATTCTTTATACTTCTTGGTCCTTTTTCTCCACTACCCTTTGACTTCTGAGACCCAACCACTCAGTTGGAATGATTATCTCAAAGATTATGTATGATTTCTTTTAGCTGCTTACAGTCTTTTATGTCTTCATTCTCTTCCACCTCTCTACAATATTGTCTCCTTGACGTCTCTTTTACACAGTCAACTACCCTCTCCTCTTCAATACTCCCTCCTCCCTTGGCTTCTGCGCTAACCCTCTCCTGGTTCTCCTCCTACATGATTATACCTTCTCAGTTTTCTCTACTGGAACTTTATCCATCTCTGGCCCACTAAACCTGAGTGTCCTCCATGGCTCTTATCTAGGCCTTTTTCTCTCTATACCCTCTCTCAGTGATTTCATTTGCTCCCAATGATTCAATTATCATATATTAACAGCTTCTAAATCTATATACCCAGTCCTAATTTCTCTTGAACCACAGTTTTACAATTGCCTATTATATATATCCACATGGATATCTCTTGTCATGGGCATCTAAAACTCAACATTCATAAAACAGAATTCATCATCTCTGTTCCTAAACCCAATCCTCAAAAAAAAAATCCCCTATTTTTATTCAGAGTGCTATCATCCTCCCATTCACAAAGGTTTATCACCACAGAGTTGTTCTTCAGTCTTCTCTTTTCCTTTCTTCTCCTCCATATCAAAGTACTTGCCATGTTGACTTACTGATGTTAACTTCCTCTTCATCTACTGCTTAGAACAATTGTTCTAATCTTCTAAAAGTGTGCTCCCTGAATATCTCCCCCTCAATCCATCCTCTGTAAACAGTGGTGTCAAACTCAAATGAAAGAGCCCCTAAACCATACATAGGGGGTGGCTAAGTGATGCAGTGAATAGAGTGCTGGGCCTGGAGTCAGGAACACTCATCTTTCTGAGTTCAAATCTGGCCTCAGACACTTACCAGCTGTGTGACCCTGGACAAGTCACTTCAGCCTATTTGCCTTAGTTTCTTCATCTGTAAAATGAGCTGGAGAAGGAACTGGCAAACCACTCCAGTATCCTTGCCAAGAAAATCACAAATGGGGTCGTGAAGAGTCAGACACAACTGAAAAACAATTGAACAACAGCAAAACCATATATAAAAATTCCCGTGGACCACATATTGACTTAGTTTAAAAATGTACTATTTTCCATGTTTTATTATATTTTTATTTATTTTCTTAAATATTATTACAAAATATCTATGGATTTATGTCATTAAATATCTCCTGATTACATTTGAATCTTGCTTGGGCTATACTCAGGACTGCAGGCCATTGCCTTGACCCCTCTGCTCTACATGGCAGGGTGAGATGTATTCTAGATCACTTCACTTATACTTTAAATCCTTAAACTATTTGTGAAACAATCTTCCAAAGGCATAGATCTGACCATGTCACTCTTGCTCAAAAACCTTCAATGGCTTCTTACCATTTCTCCTCAGTGTAGCATTTAAGACCCTTCACAATCTGTTTCCAACCTATATTTCCAGCCTTGAGTCATATTACTTCAGCTCCTGAACTCTTTTTATGCCAACTAGAAAACTGTTTCCCAAACTCAGCATAATAATAATAGCTATGATTTATATAATATTTTAAGATTTGCAAAGTAATTTGCATATATAATGGAGGGAATGAGTTAATCTCCCACATGGAAGAAGCTGAGAGCCTCCTTCTAGAA
This sequence comes from Phascolarctos cinereus, assembly GCF_003287225.1. NCBI lineage: Eukaryota > Metazoa > Chordata > Mammalia > Diprotodontia > Phascolarctidae > Phascolarctos > Phascolarctos cinereus. The sequence continues at coordinate 243,512,905 of NW_027556098.1, forward strand.
AGGCATGATGATGTGTAATGGAAATGCCCTGATTCCCAAGTGGGGGTATGCTGGAACTGGATCCAGTACTGTAATCACATGATTGCGTTGACTGTGTAGCTAGAGCAGGAATACATTAAAAACAGTCAGAGAGGACTTGGCCTTTGTCTGGCTTGTTCTCTTTTGGCCTAGATGGAATTCAGGTGAGTGATGATGCTATAAAGGGAGAGGACTCAGGCCCTCCCTGTCCAAGGCCAGTATGTGGCCTGTGAATATAGATCTTTGTTTTTTCCTCAGCATTTATTCTTTCCTATTCTGGGTAAAGGGGATTAGAGATGGCTTCAAAAAATTAGAGATGGCTTCACCTTGTGAGCTTCAAAAAGTCAGGAAAGAAAGTCACCAGAGTCAGGAAGTGAATCCATGTGAGGATTTGCCAGAAGCCAGATAATGAGTAGAAGAACATTTGGGACCAAACCCCAAGTGATCTTCCTGGCCCAGTCCAGCAATAGAAGAGATGCAGATATCCATCCATCAATCAAGTCAAATTTGGAAGTGAACTTGGTGGGGTTAAACGCTATGTAAAAACTGTGTTAAGTCTCAAACAACTATCCACAGGGATCAAGGTGGTATCATAAAAGAGGATGTGTCCACAAGGTGTTGTGGGGACAAGAGAAAAGGGAGTATGAGGACTGGCCTATGTCAAGGCCCTACCTGAGAGGAGTGACCCTATCTTTGACCACCGATTGACCCACATATATACAGAGAAGTTCCAATGTACCCAGTAGCTGGCTTGGTCAGTTCCATTTAGAGTTAGGAATGCAAGGTTAGCAAAAAAAAAAAAAAGAAAAGAAAACAGCTTAGCAAACTTCATCTAACCCAGGTGTATAATGTTAGCAAACTTTACTAATCACATTGACCTTGTGGTTGATGGAGGGGAGACTACCCTCTGATTGAGTGCCCCGAAGGTCCCCCTCCCACATTGCCCCTATGAATCTGCCCAGCAATGGCAATCAGACAGAAGGGCAGAGACCCAAGAGGTCTGAGTTCTTAATCAAGGTACTGTGAGACTGGAAGCTGAGCGAGATAAGCACACTTACATGTGTGTATGTAACATGAGTAACAAACTACCTGACTCGTGATCTTTTGAGCATTCAAATTCCTTCTCAATACCTCCATACCTGCAATCTTTTTACACTGGGAGAGGGAAGGAGAATATTTTTATTTCTATCCTTACTATATCTTCAAATTAAATATCCCTTTTCAAAGGCTAGTTGATGTCAACTGGCTATAAGGAACTGTGATACTAATTGTTGTTCAGTTATGTCTGATCCTTCATGACCTCATGGACCATATTGTCCATAGAGTTTTCTTGGCAAAGATAGAGGTTAAGTGACTTTTCCAGGATCACACAGCTAATTAGTGTCTGAGGCTAGATTTGAAATCAGGTCTTCCTGACACCAGGCCCAGAGCTCTATCCACTGAACCACCTAGCTGCCTCCTCTGATACTGATTATTAGAAGCTAAACATGATGGGAAAACACCAAAATGGAAGTTCAAGCTAATAGAATTAGAGAAAGTCAATAAATAATAAGCTCTAAAAATGTTTTAAGCACCTATTGTATGCCAAGTGCTGTGCTCAACCACACTAATGCCCCTCAGTGGTATCCCTAGAACCCAAGGGGGAGATGTAATCAGTCACCTTCTGGAAGAGTAGGTCCAAAGTAAGATTACATATATCCTACCTCATTTTATCCCTACAACAATTCTATGAGTCAGGTGCTATTATTATACCCATTTTACAGGTGAAGAAACTGAGGTTAAAAAGGTTAAGTGACTTGTACAGGGTCACACAGATAGTGCTGTATCTACTACCTACCATTTGATCTGCCTGCCTACATCCATTTGTCCAGGTCATCCCCCACGCCTGGGATGCATTCCTTCTTTATCTCTATGTCTCAGAATCCTTCTCTTCCTTCAAGGCTCAGCCCAGGAGCCCAACTCCTCTGTGAAGCCTTCTCAAATGCCCCAGTTATTAATAATTTCTTCCTCCTCTATCTTCCTTTCTACTTCCCCCCCTTGATACATGTACTATCTCCTCCTTCCAAGAGAATGTTCATAGGATGATAGACTAGAGCTAGAAAGACCCACAGAGGTCAGATAGTAATCCCCCTCATTTTATAGATGAGAAAACTGAAGCCCAGAGAGGTTAAGGGATTTATCTAAGGCAAACAGGTACAAAGTCAGTGGCAAAGAGAGAATCTGAACCTCAGTGCTCTGATTCTGGATCCAACACTCCTTATGGTAGCTCCTTCATGGCAAGGAAAGTTTTGTTTCTGTCTTTATTTTCAGAGTGCCCAGAACACTGCTTTACCTGTAATTGATAACATATCTATTGAATAGAACTTCAAGTTAGTTACTGGTAGAATGGGGACTAGAACCAAGGACCACTGGTTTCCAGCATGGCATCATTTCTACCACTTCCTCATTTAGCATAAGCCACCTTCACTATGGGAAATCTTAGAATATGTCTGTATTACTTAATCTCTTGTGTATTTAAAATCTAGTAACATGGAGACAAGGAAAAGAACTAGCATAGAAAAGAGAGATTCCAAAAGAGAAGTTGATTTAAATACTGTAAACGTAATGATTTTTGAAAGGCATTTACTATGCCCTGGTGGCTGGTTCAGCTAAAATAAATATAGTCATTAACACCTTAGCCTTGCCTCTTAGGTTTATGGGATGCTGGGGCCCTATCTAATGTTAGCTAGCTGTATGTCAAGGAATTTATCGAGCAAGGCATTCTTGCCCAATTCAAGATAATGGTCAGGCATGGGAGTCAAACCAGAATGCCAAATTAACTGAAACAAGAGATCCTATAAGCTATTTCCCCAATGTCATTTGTTGCCCTTCCTGGCTTCCAAATCCGAATCAGATCTTACACAGATAAATAAATACGAAGTACATACAAGGTTATTACAAGTGGACTAGAGCACTAAGAATCAGTGGAAATCAATAGAGGCTTTGTGTAAAGGTGGCACTTGATTTGTGCTTTGAATAAAGTCAGGAACTCTGTGAGTTTTAGATGAGTATAGAGTGCATTCCAGAAATGGGGGTCTAAAGATGGATTGTCTTTTTCAGGAAATGTTATTTAATAAACTGTTGGATTCTGGAGGGCAAATATATTGTCTTAGTTTTCATATCTACCAAAGTTTTTCTTTGTTTCCTTTTGTTAAATTCATTCATTCCCTATTAGAATAAAATATGTTTTACTTGAACTAAACTAACACAATAACATACGGAATACTAATTAATGCCACATCTATGGTAGGAACAATATCCAGAGGTGCCATCCCAGACAGGTTAGTCTAGTTCTTCCTTATGCATATCTGCTACAAGGGTTTTGTTTTTCTTCTTTTTGCAACTCCAGGTGAGGAAGGTAGAAGGAAGAAGAAAAAAAATGCTTGTTAATTGAAAAATAAAAGTCCAAAAAAAAAGATATTGAAAGTATCTTCTAGATTTAATTGGCTTCAGCTGTTGATATAGTTCAAGTTTAGCATTCTGCGAACTATGCCATGACATTTCTGGAGTGTGCCAGAGAGTTGGGCCTTCCCCTCATTAAGCCTTGATTGAAGGTCGAGAGAGTAGTTAGTTGGGTGAGTGGCATTCTAGAACATTTCACCCGTACTTAAATCCTAAAACTATATGTAGTTTCTAGCTAATAATAGCAATATATTAAGAGCAATGACAAGACAGACCAATCAGATGTTGCCCATATTAATGGCACATTTCAAAGCTCCTGTAATCTCTGTCTATGAAAAGTAAAGGCAGAGGGTGGAACACAGGGTCAAAAACAAATCCCTAAGGAATCCTACTGGAGAACTCTTTATAATGTGATATTAAACCATTCATGTCTAATGTGGGGTCTACCTATTCAATCAGCTCACAATCTATCTAACTATATTACCATTTAGCCAAAATTTCTTCAACTTGTCAAGAAGAATAACATCAAAGATTTTGTCAAAATTTACTAAAATATAGGTAAAATCAATCAATTCAGTTCCATAAATCAATTAACCTAGTAATCCTATCAAAAAGTGATCTATTCTTGATATGGACACATGCCGTTTTTTGTGAATATCACTTCCTTTTCTAGACATTCTCTAACCATTCCTTTGATAATATACCTTAAATAGCATGGAAATTTTATCAGGAATTTAAATCAAAGTCGATAATCAAAAGAGCTCTAAACTAAAAATAGAGGGAGAGAGAAAAAACTTTCAACATATATTTAACCAAACCAGGTAGCAATGAGAAGAAGGATAATGGTGAATTTGACTTGTATATCACAAAAGAAAATATCTGAGGGGGATCAATTAAACTCAGAGCTTCAGATGTCTATACAATAATGAACAAAATGTGAGTAATAAGCTAAATGAACTAAAGATCTTAACACAAAAAGGTAAATTCAAGATCACTAGCATCATTGACTTGGTGAGATGTGACTCATGACTATGGAAGTGCATACTTTTCTCAAAAATAACAGAATGGATGAAGATCACTGGAAGAAGAAACATAAATGATAGTGAGGATATGCTATAAAACTGAGGTATCAAACACAGTGCTTGCAACACTCAAGTGCAAACCGAACCAAATTAAAACATAATTGGGAAATATTTAATGAAATAAATAAAAATACAATAGAATATAGATAATGCTAATTTGTGGTTTTTAAGTTTATTTGCGGCCCAGGGGGATTTTTATCAACAGTTTAGTGGCTTCCTGTTTCCATTTGAATTTGACACCACTTGAGCCTAGAAGGAAGAAATGGATAATGAATTCAGGAAATAGATCACAAACTTGGCACAGAGACATGATATAATCTTGATGCCATAAACTATCTGTACATTTACTAGAGTTTTCTGCCATGAACACGGCAACTGATAAATTCTAGACTTAAGTTAGTTTTTTGCCATGCTCCACTACTATAGCTATGACATCTGATTATACAGGTCAACATAGACATTTCATAATGTAAGCATTTGGTACAGTTATATTCACCACACAATGTGCAGCCCATAAAGGGAAAGAGTCCTCACACACACCAAAACCCAACTCAACTATGTTCATTTTTGCAGAGATCTAAGAACATTCAATACCACTCTCAAGTATATGAAGACACTGTATCATCTTTTTTCTCTCCTCTGGTCCCTCTTTTATCTCAGCTAACCCATACCAAATCCTATTTCTTCACAGAACTGAACTCTTGAAAAATGCAGTTTTTAGCCAATGATGAGGAAGTAGAGGCATAATGGATATAGAACCACCCCTAGTGCCAAAAACATCTGGATTTAAGTCCTGCCTGTGACACATATTGGCTGTTGACCTTGAGCAAGTCACTTAATTCTCAGTGCTCTAGGCAATTCTGAATTCATGAAATAGCATTTATTAAGGACTTACTGTGTTCTAGGCACTGTGCTAAGTACTGGGGATACATAAATATAAACAAACGTGGCCATCCTTGCCCTCAGGAAAGTTACATTCTACTGTTAGGGCACATGTTGGAAAGGGATATCAAGGTTGAATAACAGAATTTGAAAATGGTGGCCAAGTAGCATGTTTGCTCGATTCTAGATAAGACAATATGGTGAAACCTAACCTATCAGAACCCAAGTTACCATAAGCAGAATCTTCCAATGACTACTACTCATTATTATAAGTATCAGAGAAGTCCCTGACCTGCACTAGTAGAGAGAATTTCCTCATCCAGGAATTCCATCTGCTGAGGAAATTACAAATCTACTCCCTATACCTCTATTCCAATGAGAACAATCCCTCTAAATGATTTTTCAAATAAGCTTCCCAAGAAACAAGCAAGAAAGACAAACAGTATATATTGGTTTCTACTCTTTTGTGTTGGGTGGGGATGGAGGAATGGCAAATGTGTAAGTGCACAGGGAGATGAGTATTTTAAAAGAGCATGGGTGGGATATAAAAAGTCAGCTGAAACTATGCCCCAGATACTAGCATCAGAGATCCCACACAGATCCAATAGATACTCAATGTATTCTGTACTGCCTTCAGTGCTAGTGTACCCTGTTCAGGCAGCCCAACCCTTCTGAGATTCCAGTAGAGTATTTGAATAGATGGGGAAGGAATCCTCAAATAAGGATCTGAGAAGCTTGCACTGACTCAGATGCAATGGTGTAGTTTTTCTCTTCTTGTCTTTTCTGGTGTTACTATGCTTAGTCCTAACTAATATTCCTTTGAGAGAGAAATTCCTACCAGGCTTGTGTGGCATTTGCATTTCCCTGAGGTTCTGGTGTGGTCCAAGGTCAGGTTCCATACTGCTTGGGAGCTAAGACATAGCATACATCTATAATAGGAGATTTTTTTTTTTGCTTTTTCATGAGGCAATCAGGGTTAAGTGACTTGCCCAGGGTCACAAAGCTAGTAAGTGTTATGTGTCTGAGGCCGGATTTGAACTCAGGTCCTCCTGACTCCATGGCCGGTGCTCTATCCACTGCGCCAACAAGCTGCCCCAGGAAGAGATTTTGACAGTGATAATGTGTCCTGAAGATCCAGAGGTCCTTCAGATGTCTACTTGATCCTTAATGACTGATCTCAATCCTTCATCACATGGGAAGAATACCTAGCAGTAGTCATCTTTATGACAGACCATGATACAGATGTGCTGCATTATTGGTCTCAGACTCAATACTTTATCAACAGAGTCGAAATATTAATAACTATAATGATAATAATGAAAGATCTAATGGAAGGATAAACATTGCTTATAGAGATTCATGCAATAAACATATCCTTATCTTCATGCAATAAATATATCTTTAAAGAGTTGCAGATAAATATATTTCTACAAATTGAATTATATTTTAAGGCCCTGCTACTTAAAGATTTGTACTGTTAATCCTTTGGTAAAGAAAAGAATCCTTTCATAGGACAAATCACTCCACTGCTTAGGTTCTGTGGATCCATTTTTTTCCTGTGTTAGATATGTTAAAAGCAGACCATACCTATTATAAAAGATGGGGCTTTTTTCTTTTAACAACAAAATAAAAAGTTCAAGAAGGTTCTATTTCTTACTTTCCTCCCTCAATCGTTTCCAAATTCAAGGTATGGAAAAATGTATAATGTGTGGTAAATAGTGCTTTTACGGATCTGCCATAATTAAAGCACCTCTAGGATTTGGTACTTTCTTTCCTTGGGTCAGGTCAATGACTCCCCCTACCAGCAGCATGGGCTATTGTCTCAAACCAAACCCAACAACCACCAAGTTCATCATTCCCAAGAGCACTATTCTGCCACATCTCATTAATTTTTACAGGGACTTGACCCATAAGAATAAATGGTCTATGTTTCAGTGTCTAAGTATGCACATAAAGAGAGCAGAAGTTTAACTTGAGTGCTCTACATATAATCTCAGACCCAGGAAAGAAAAGTGTTGAAAGGGGATACATTTTCTAGGGCCCTTATTTCTCAATCTTCCAAGCAAACAAAGGGTAGACTGAGACTCTTTCCATCATTAGACAAGTCTTATTGAAAGGGAAGCACAAAGAATCATGACATGATATTACTAATCTTCCTACATGTACTAATATCAATATGCAAGAGCTCCTTCTTGTGCTGGCTCACTCCTAGTTCATTACCATTCTATTCAACTTGAGTTGGAATAAAAAGTAGTTAGACAATTCAGATCTTCTGTGTATTTCCCCTCACTCCCACCTCCAAGAAAAAAAATTGTCTAGATTTGGTCTTTACTCTCTACTTTAAAGGCACATCAAGTCTTTAAAGATCAGAGCCCAGGGACTGGTGAAAACTTATCCAAGAACAAAAATTAAAAGAATTACAGGGAATCAGAGAAGTTGAACAAATCTTTGTGACAGAAATCCCTGAATAATGATTTCAGCATATTTCTTCTGTACAGGCTATGTAAGTAACTATTTTCCTTTCTTGACTAAGAAGTATAAAGAAACATGAAAGCCTTTTCATCAGGCTAAAATACAGCTAGGCAATTATTCATAGTAATGAGGGATGTTGCTACATAAAATCCATAGATAATCAACTCATCAATGTCATTTACACCAATAGAATTAATCCCTTTCTCCAACAAACTACTAGCAACTCACCAAACCCATTTCAATCATTTGTATTCCTCCAGAAAAATTTCTAGCTTATGAAAAAATATTGGTTATTAATACAATTAAAAAGTCTTATCAGAATCTTGAAAAGATAATGGTCAGGATCTTAAGATGTTATAAAGTGGAAAGTAGAGGAGAAAGGCACAACTATACTCCACAGAGAAAGATTTCTTTATTATCTTCCATCATTTCAGAGATAATTTCAAGTCTAGACTGATATTTAGGAGAGGCAAGAAGCTATAATATATTGCATAAATTGAAGTGCATATACATTGAAGTAAAAGGAACCTAGAGAAAAATTTATATAACTTCACAGAGTGAAGGGGGAACTCAGAGAGCAATTTACAGAGTAACAATTTTGTAAAGAACAATTTCAAAAGACTTAAGAACTGTGTTCAATGCAATGATCAATTATGATTCCAGAAGATAAAATGGTGAAGCATGCTACTCACCTCCTAAAAGAGAGATGATGGACTCAAGGTACATAATGAGACATAAACATGAACAGTATAGAATCTATTTTGCTTGACTATACATATTTGTTTATATGGATTTTGTTTTGTTTTGTTTTTTAATTTGAGAAGAGGAATTAGGGAGAAAAAGAAAAAAAGAGAGTCATCAGAACCCTTTAATGTACCTAAAAGAACAGAAGGAAACACAGGCAAGAAAAACAGTTTTCAAAGTTCCATGTTGAATTTATCATATATTTGAGAGGAAAAGAAAGCTGTATGTAACAGAGATTCATGACTTCATGTGCAATTCTCTTCTTCTATTCTAATATTTTTTTCTCATTGATTGTGTGTTAATTTCAGATTTAAAATATTTTAAAAGGAAGTATTAGTATGTGTCAATTGGAGATTTGGAAGACCAAGAGGTATGAACACAGAAGCATGGAAAGAGTTATGGTGAGAGTACGTATTAAATATGCATTTGCCTGAGATTATAGAGTTAGAAAAGTCAGAGCAGAAAAAATGTAGCGTAGTGCTTGGAAGCTATGTCAACAAATTTTGTATCTGGACTGAGAAGAGAGAGAGTGGGTGTTGATGCAGCTGAGAATTTGAGCTCTACACTAGTATGTTTGAGGAATGGACTGAGTTAGACATTGGCCTGCAAATAGAGACTTTGCATGTGGGTTAGGACCATGACCTGGCTGCTGGTATTCCATATGCTGTATCACAATATAGAGTGAGCAATGATGGGCAAGCATAAGGTCAGATTCTTTCAGTACAGAATATCTCATCTATGGAAGGGTGTTGTTCAGAGAAAGGAGTCATGTGACATAGGGCTTTGTGTGATCTAGCACTACTAGGGAAGCTACTTATGTGAAACAACATTTATTTTTATGAGAAATGCATTGTGAAAGAATTGTGCAAAACTTACTATATATCACCCACAATGACAAGGTCATAAGAAACCCAAGTAATATTTCATACGTAGAACATAATACACATGAAACTTCCAAGATGATACTGGAAAATGATAGGGTAAAATTTATTTTTTTCCTAAAAGTTAAATGATATATACTTGGGTTTTAAACTTCTAAACAGACGATTAAGTGTTGCCAATCAGCTAATAGAAGTTATCTAGGATACCAAATAAACCAAAGCAACGATAAAAAGGCAATTTCATCATGGGTGAATACAGTATCACCAGATATATCTCATATCATAAAAACATGTTGAATCATAAAATAACAACCTACATGTCAACCAGTGCTTTGGTGAAATAACTACCCCAGTCAGTGCATCAGTCATCCTCATTTTAGGAGGGCAGAAAGCCAGACGAAAAGCAAATAAAGGCCAAGAAGTAATGGGGAAGATTAGGCGGTCATCTACCCACTAATTTTGGTAGAAACTTTGACAATAGCCTTGTCAGAACTGCCAGCACTTCATAAAGCTCACGATGCTTCTAGCCTGAAAGCTGCCAGAGAGAAGGAAACCAGCCTGACTGAAAAATAACAGTAATTATAATAGAACCTTCTCCCCACCCTGATATTCTCCTTATTGATTGCTAATGCGGAAACTGCTGCAACAAAAAAGTATAAAATGAAGTCAAAATAAAATCTATAATTTCATTTGGTCTTGAAAAGAAGGATAATGTCAGGCTTAACTAATCAATCAGGAAGTATTTATTGAGTGAGGACAATATATCCAGAACTGTGGCTAGACATTGTGGAAAATGCAGTAGAAATAGAGATATTTTCCTAAGTTTAAAAGTAAGGGATCTAACACATGTGGAAATCAGAAGACAATTAAAAGCTAAGTTGTGGTGTTAATTAAAATTGCAATATGAGTTACTAATAGTAACTAGCATTTACATAATGCTTTAAAGTTTGCAAAGTGCTAGACATGTTATCTCATTTAATCCTTACAACAACCCTGGGAGGTAGGTGCTAGTATCATCCCCATTTTACAGATGAGGAAACTGAGTAAGGCACAGAAAGGTTAAAAGCTTTATCCAGGGTCACACAGTTAGTAGTACCTGACTAAGCCACCCAATCAGAAGGATGTTGTTGTTCCAAGTCATGTCCAACTCTTCATGATCCTATTTGGGGTTTTCTTATTTACAGAAGACTAGAAGTGATAGCTAACAGAGTACATATTAGAATCAGGCTTCAGAAATCTTTAGTTCACTTAGACAAGCATTTATTTAGTGCCCACTATGTACAATGTAATGTTCTTGGCATGAAGGACAGAAGGAGAAAAACATGAAAATCTTTGTCCCCCATGGAATGTCCATTTCCTTGGAAAATATAAAATGTATGCAGATCTCTCAGACTAGATCAATGGGCCAAATATAATAAGATGAAATTGAGTAGGGAAAAATATAAGGTTTTACATTTGAATTTTTTTTTTTAAATCGACTTTGAAAATGCAAGATGGAGCAGACAAAGCCAGACAAAAGTTTGTGTGAAAAAAGGTCTGGAGATCTTGGTGTACTGCAAGCTTACAGTGCATTACGGTACAATATGATAACCCAAAAAACTAATAAGATCTCAGGCTGCATTCAAAGAAGAATCCTGTCCAGAGCTAGGGTAGTAACAGCCCTGCTAATCCTCTGCCCTGTTCAGAATGGGTTTGTTTGTGGTTCTGGGTGTCATATTTTAGGAATTGTCTTGGTCATCTGGAGATTATCCAGAAATAGGTCAACAGACTGACAAATGACCCTTAGGACATGTTATATGAGGAATGGTTGGAGAAATTGGGGATTTTACCTTGGGAGGAAGAACAAAGAAGGAATAAGCAATTATACAGCACCTACTATATGCCATCTACTAATTATTTGCACTAAGTACTTTTTTTTCAAAAATTATCTGATTTGATCCTCACAACAACCCTACATGGTTGGTACTATTATTGTCCCCATTTTACAACTGAAGAAACCAAAACAAATAGAGATTAAGTGATTTGTCCAGGGTCATATACCTACTCATTATCTGAGGCTACATTTGAACTCAGTACTTCCTGCCTCTGGACCCAGTGCTCTATCCATTGCATCACCAGCTGCCCCTTTGAAATCTGCAGAGAGAGAGAGACAGGATAACTGTCTTCAATATATGGAAGACTATCATGCATATGAAGAATGAAACTTGCTCTGCTTGGCTCCAAAGAGTAGAACTATTAGCAACAGGTGGTGGTCACAAAAATGGCAAAAGTAGATTTGATATAAAGAAAAACATACTGAAAATAAGAACTATACAAAAGCAGAGAGGATCTAGTTAGAAAATAATGGGATCCCCCACAAAAAATTGGATCCAATCCCTTCTTACAAAGGATCTTTAAACAAAAGATGAATGGATAATCACTTGCTGAGAATACTGGGGGGAGTGGACATTTTTGCCAAGGTGCAGTTTGGACTGGGTAGCCTCTGACTCTGAGGTTTGGTTATTTGGTGAAGTTCATGAACGCTGATATCCAATTCATTAGAAGATGCCACTGGATAGTATCCTCCCTCCCACTTTTGGAAGACAGTGTACTACAATGGGAAAAGTACAGCAAGGCTGGACATCAGGAGATTTTTATTCTCGAGGTAGTTAGATGGTGTGGTGCTAGACCTGGAGTCGGGAAGACGTGAGTTTAAATCTGGCCTCAGATACTTTCCAGTTGTTTGGCCCCGGACAAGTCATTTAACAACTATCTGCCTGTTTCCTCATCCGTAAAATGTGGATAATAATAGCATCCACCCCCAAGATATGTTGTGAGGATCAAATGAGATAATATTTTTAAAGTTCTCAAACCTTAAAGTACTGTATAAATGTTAGGTAGATGGGTAGTAGTGGTGGTCATCATCATTGTCATCATATTCTGTCTCTACCACCAAACACTTGTGTAATTTTAAGGAATTTCGTTCAATCCTCCTTTGGTCTCAGTTTCTTAGTTCATCAATTTACAATAATGCCTACTCTGTCACCCCCATAGGATTGCTCTGAAGGTAAAATAAAATGAAAGGGAATAACAAATCTAACAATTTTTTGAAGAAACGAATGACCCACAAAGCAAGGTATTTCATGGCTGTGATAATACTAGACTTACCCACAGAGCCAAACCACCCAACAAGATAATAAGGCTTTATTGAACACTTGGCAAGTTGGCAATACTGAAGACTGGAACAACTGACAGAAGGAAGCTTTAGGGTCTTTGGACCCTAGCCCCCTGTCTGCACAGCATGGTTGCCCTTAAGATCATGTGTCTCCAACCAACTTCACAGAATACTTATGTGGTTATGTTGGTCCTGCCTGTGGCCACCTTCTAATCAAAGCTTTTATTCTTCCCTTTGGATTTGTGGGTAACCGTTTTATTTGTTGAATACTAGCAGTATGTGTTTATCTTTCTAATTATAATTATATGTAATTAATATAATTAATTATATTAAATATTATACAATATAATATTATAACAAATTAAATGTGCAATAATATAATAATATTAAATGTATAATATGATTTAATTATATTAAAATTATAATTAATATAACTAATTATTTCAAACTACATTATCTGATATTCATTACATTCCCTTTTCCAGGATGAGATGATTACAATGGGAAATTTAGCTTCTATTTCACCCACTCTTTAGCAAATTTTGATACCAAAATAAATCTCTTTAAAGATGTTGGTTCTTAATGACTCTAAATACTTTTTTTTTGCTAATTTAATAAAGTTTCATAGGAGTTCTCAACACATCAATAACAATGATAACTACTTTTTTTTAATATTTTCTTTAAAAGCTTTATATTTACAGAGATGACAACAGCACAAAAATCTAAGTAAAATGAATCTTATTAGTTACCATTAATCACCTTTCCAATGGTACTTCCCTTGACTTCTTAAATGCTTTTTAAGACCTATGAGGCATTTGCATTAATGGCATTGGTGGCATGTCAATTGTTATTGACTGCTGGAATTAAATTACATTTAATAGTTTTCTTGACCATAGAGGTCCAGTTGGACTATAGCTATATTGTATACCATCTACACTAAGAAAAATTGCAATGATTCACACATTTCTATTTATGTGTTAAATAAAACATGGTGGTGGATTTTTCAGAATAGTGTGGGCATCACAGAATAGGAAATAAAAATTAACAATTGAAGTTTCAAACAAACTTGCTTCTCTCATAAATCAGTTAGCCTTAAACTCAGCATTAGCTCCTTGGACAGTTGTCAGCATATCATAGGTCCTGAGAGAATTTGTGACCATCATTTCTGAATACTACAAAAAGAAGCAATGAAGTCTATCTAGCAAGAAGCAAGAACAAGGAAATGATGAGATTACAGGGTTATGCGTAGTATGAGTCTCCTACTAGTAAAAGTAGCATTTCATCTGTCAAAGTCAAGATCAAGAGCCTAGAAAAAAATAATGCAACAACTTCAATAACATCATCTGTTCTCACATTTTGATTTTCATGCATTGCATTATATATCTTCCTTTGATTCTTATATATAATTCAACTTCAGTATTAAATACCATGAACTATATAGAAATTGGAATATTCAGAAACACTCTTTGCTCAAGGAAAATGCAAGCAAGTAAACACTTAGTCAAAAATTTGGGTGGAAAAAATAATAAGGATTCAGAAAAAATGGTTTTTATTAGAAAAGCTGCTCTGTATCATTCCCCACTTCTTAGCGGCAGCCAAGTGGCTCACTGGACAGCTGCTGGACTCATAGCACCTGGTTCAATGGTGCTGAAATCAGGGAGACTACAGCATAAATCCATCATTGGACACTACCTAAATGTGTGACTTAACCTCTCTCTGTCTTAGTTCATCATCTGTAAAATGGGGGTCAAAAATAGCACCTGCCTCTTAGAGTTGTGGTGGGGATAAAATGAGATATTTGCAAAGTTCTTTGCAAATGTTAAAGAGATGCATAAATACTAGCTACTATTATTTTATTCCTGCCCTTCGCTGAGAGTTCACCCTCTGACCATTCAATAAAATGCTCATTGATTGTATGTTCATAAAGCGAGCAAATTAATGTTCTTTCATTCCAAATAGGCTTCTAAGAATAAAAAATCACTCAACTGAATGTTGAGGAAACCAGCATTAAAAGAAAATAGCTAGGAAGAAAATGATGGGCAGCTAGGTGGTACAGTGAATGGAGCGCTAGCCCTGGAGTCAGGAACACCTAAGTTGAAATTTGACCTCAGACACTTATTAGATGTGTGACCCTGCTCAACTCACTTCACTATGTTTGCCTCAGTTTCCTCATCTGTAAAATGAACTGGAGAAGGAAATGGCAAAATACTTCAGTATCTTTGCCAAGAAAACCTCAAATGGGATCATGAAGAGTCAGACAGGACAAATGACAAAAATAACAATAAAGAGGGAAATAAGTAAAAAGAAGATCTGCTCAACACGTACAGAAACATTGTGATTTTGTTATTTGTTCCCGTATCTCATTTTTCAAAGGAGAAATGGAAGCAATGAAGTTAAATACTGGCTTAAGATTTCAAACAAAGCCTGGCCCAGGTCCCAGACCTGAACTTATTAAAATGTCTTATTCCCCAGACAGGCCTTTTCCTTCCATATTCTAGTTTTGGTCCCTGATTATACCCCCATGTTTCTCTTTTAGAAGACATCTCTATAGTTGACTTCTATAGTTCCACCTGAATGTCTCTTTGAAAATTACCTCAAGGAAGTCACCCACCCCTCAACCCCCTCTTTACCTCTGTGAAATTTATTGTAGCACACAGGCAGTCCTTGGGTTGGTTTTGTCTTTTGCTCCACTCCTTTATTTATACTAGCTATATGGCAGAGAATAATAATAAATACATGTATATATGTGTGTGTGTGTGTGTGTGTGTATGTGTGTGTGTATTCTCTCTTAATGTTTATAGATCATCAGAGCATTCATCAAATCCCATATACACTAGTATGTCCCTAATGACATGCTCCCTAACGACAGGGTGTCTCAAAAATGTTTGTGCAGTGTTAAGTTATAATAGCTTAAAATAAGCTTTAACGGCTAAAACTGCACAAAGACTTTTAGGACTCCCTATATTCCAGCATTTTTGCTATCCTTTTCAGTTTCTCGACAGACAGCTAAGATCAGCTTCTTGTTTCTTCCCAAACACAAAGGATAAGGAAAACTTAATCTAGCCCATTGTCAGGCTCTAATTAAAAAGGTGCAATATGATCCCAATTCAGTGCTCCAGTTCAATATCTATTCGAAGTTGTCTTGAAATAATTTTGATCTTTAACAAAAAGGCACAGGGAGAGTTTCATCCATAAGTTTAGATGCTCTCTGAGGGGACAAAATGAGGACACTGGGCCCACCATGGAAATTGGCATTACTATTGTGGTACTTGGTGATAGCATATAAGACTCTTAGCAGACTCTTTGAAGCCTTAAAGTGCATCAAGTTAAAAATCACTGCATGAAAATCAAATTTCCTTTGGGCAATCAATTCTGCCAACTTTTCTAAGATGTCAGGTTCTTTTAATAAAGAAACACATTTGGGAAAAAAAGATATTCCTTCCCCTCACTTCCCTTCCCCTGGGATTGTATGTGCTATTTTGCCCATCTAGATATTCTCCTATTGGGTAGTAATGCAAAAATACAAGCAAAGCAGACTTAAAACAAGGGACATGAAGGACAAAGAGGGGGAACATTCAGATTGTGGTAAAATGTAAAACTAGAACTCTGAATTCAGCCAGTTCTCTTCTATGATTCTCCATGATTTTATTAGTGTGGGGTACTCCTAGTGTGGAAGTTCCCTCCACAAATGCAAGTCAGGAGCTAGTCTGTAACTCAATAGTCTTAGAGTTTACCTGAGGTACTAGTGAAAAGTTAAGAAGATTAAAGAAGTTAAGGTGACTGCCCTTGGTCACACAAAGAGGATGTGACCAGGGGCAAGTCCTGGTACCCTTGTGCCCTCTGTCCTCTGTATCACAGGGTCTCATGGAATAAGTATCATTAAAGAGTGTTGAATTGGGAAAGCACAAGGCATGTTCAGAGAAATGATAAATAAACCACTTGGCTGGAGTAGAGAATTCATGGATATATAGGATTAAGAACAGGTGGGGCCCTGGGGCAACACAGCTGGAAGGAGTCCCCTTCCATATAAATTCAATATATTTAGGCTTTAAAATCCACTCATACTTATGATGCATAATAAAATTACACTGAAATTAATTTTCAAATCAAAATTAAACATCTCTTTTGTTCCATTATAGGGAATTTCTAATTGTGAACCAGCTTTGGAGTCACACAAAGCTAGGATCTCTGGAACATGTCACCCTTTTAGTGTTACATTGATCCGCCTCTTAATGTAAGGGGAGTAAGAGACAAGGAAAAAGGAGGTGATGCCCCTCTGAGAATTCTTCTTTGGGGATGTCATTGAAGGTTTTTGAGGGCTGTGTGTCAACTATCTAGTCACATATTTAAGGATCATTCATCTTTAGGAATCTAAGCTTTGTAGTTACTCTCAGGATTAGTGCATAAGCCTCTTTTATAATGTTATCATTCTAAACTAGAAATTCATTAGAATGCTCTCCTTAGGGTCTTTATTCTGAACTCCAGACAAGTGACAGAGGACCAGATAATGAGGCTTCCATTCAATATACCTAAAACCAAACCAAAACAAAACAAAAAACAAAAAACAAAAAACAAAAAACAAAAAACAAAAAACAAAAACAAATAAACAAACAAAAAAACCCTTTTTTCCCTCTCCTCCAGCCCTGCTCTCAATCTAATGTAAATTCAGCTCCACACAAGCCCATGGTCAACACTGAGCATGTCCATGTATTAAGAAACTAGCCACTACTCAGTTGGTAGGTCAGGTGTCTGGTGCCCCAATAGGCAGAAAGCGAAGTGAACTTGACTGTAATCCATCAGGATGAATTATCCAGTGATGCAAGCTGCCTACACCCATGCTTCCCTGGGATACACCCCAGACATCTATATTTGGGACTGAGTGACTCTTGGATGGTGAGAATGGCCAGTGGAACCAAGTACAACAAAGAAAAAGGCTTTAGGATGATCAACAACAGATAACTTGGATGTCTCTCCCTACAATATATAACTGTAGTGTTTAACCAATTGAAGCATTATCAGGTGGGAAAGAGCTCAAAGTTAAAAAACAACAACAACAACAACAACCCTCTTCTACAAAATTTACAGTACCACCCATTTGGACGCCACACTATGAAATTCAATTTGCCTACTGCCCCTCTTCTTTACTGGTCAGTCCTCTGTCCCCTCTCTCTCTCTATCCCAGTCTCCCCTACTAGCTCATATTGAATTTGGAAAGACTTCTGAATATTGGAGAAGACTGATAGAGCCATCCAGTTTCTGGGGTTTTTTTCTCTCTTAAAATCTGTCATGATGTCAGTTTCCTGCAAATGCTTGCAGCTGTGGTCTAATCTCAGAAAAGAGTGAAGCAATGTAGCTAAGCTTTCCAGGAGCTCCAAATGTGGGCTCAACTTTGCAGCACAATTTGGAGATATTGATCAGCTATAATCTTTGTGGTTAATAGCATTTTGATTGTTGTAAATTAAAGTCTCCTTGCTGAAAACATTTTTTAAACTTTGACCCTTTTTTCAGCATTTCTCAATCCTCAATATCTGTTTCACAAGAATTGGTTCCTACTAGAATGGAAGAAAACCATAAGGACATCCAGGCCTATTCTCCTTATCCTATTCTTTTTTATACATTACTTGATTCTTTAAAAAAAAAAAAAACTGTAGGACTCTGTTTCACTGAGAAATTGGGAGTCTGTCAAGTAACTTTGCCATGACATAATTTTTCTATGACTAAATTAGGAATAACTGTGCCTAGTTTCAATTGTGCCACTAAATAGCTATGAAATGTTAGAATTAATTAGCCGTTCTAAGCTTATTTCCTTATCTGTAAAAACGAGAGTCTTGGTTATGATAGGGTAAGGAAGGGTAAGGTTGTAATAGATACTCTCTAAGATCCCTTTCACTACTAAAATTTAACAACTCTATGAGGTTAATATGTCTCATCCACCTTACAGGAGTCTTCTGAGACATTAAGGAGCTAATTAAAGCATTTAATGGTCTTCAGAACCTCAATAGACAATAAAAGATTATTACTTTCTTTTCTTGGCTCGTCTTGTTTTTAAATATAACATTATTAGGATCATGAAATCTTAGAATTTAAAGGACATTTGACATCACACATTGCCTAATCCAAGCTCCCATTTCTAGTGCTGAAACATCTGGAATTCTATTTAAAGTTTTATTCAGTCATAGTTTGTCTCTCCATCTTGATTATAAGTTCCATGTTTCCTATTCTTGCCTTTCTTTGTATCCCAGAACTTAGCCTGGTGTCTGACACCTAATAAGTGCTTAATAAATCCTAGTTGATTGGTTGATTCTAAAAATCTTCCTCTCTTTTCAGTACATGGGAACCAACAGTAGGAGGACCACAGGCAGCCCTGATGCTGGGGAATAAACCCTAACTTCACACATATTTAGTACCAAAGTAGCCCTGTAAGTCACAGAGATTGTATGTCTCCAAAGAAGTGTTGCTCATTAAGGGTTATTATTACTATCTTTGAGTTCACCTGTGAATCCTATCCATTTCTATTAACTTGCAAAAAAAAAAATGTTCATGTTTTAAGCCTTGTGAACTCATGTCCTCATATGAGGAGCTGATGTGTAACTAAGCCTTACAGGAATGGCAGATACTGAAGTTCCCAGATCATCTGGGTAGGGAAAGAAAGAAAAATAAAAGGCTCCTGATGCCCTTGATGTCAACAGGTAGCCTCTGACACTTATATTTCTTTGTTTTTCCCACAGCACCTAACACCATGTCTTACACATAAAAGGCATCCAAAAAATGTCAGGTAAACTTATAAGAAGCCACGAGCACATGGAAGACTAAGCAGGGATGGTAGGAGGGATGGCACAAGGACCTAGACCACAAGAATTATGAATGTCTGACTTAGAAAGTCCTGTATACTCTATCTCTCCCTTTCCTTACCATAAACACCCTTTTATGGAGGGGCCAGTTTTGTTTTTGCCTTTGAATCCCTACCACCTAGTACGGTGCCAGAAACATATAATCACTTAAATCATGACTGAATTGAGGTGTTGAATTTAATGGACTAGTCTGAGAGTTTAAAGGCCATTTATAATAGTTACAGAGTTCTAAACATCTGATTCTCACACACACACACACACACACAAACTCTGAGGCTATTCTAGATGGCAACCAAGGTGCTCTGAGATAATAGCACCAATGTGTTAGCCCATCAGTATAGTAGTATGACCAATTTTTTTTCCCACCACCTTCTTTCTTTCCCCTCAGTAGGACCAGGCATACATCATGCTTCCCTGTCTTCCTCTGTCTTACACTATCCATGGCTCAGTGAATTCCATCACAGGAATTCTCTTTTACACATATCCCTCTCTCTCTTCCAACACTTGCTCAATGATCCATTGATAATTTTCTTCAAATCTTCCTCTCCATCAATTCTATTCTTCCTATATCTCTTTTTATTCTATTTTTGAACCAAAAAAAAAGAATTCGATAATAGCCAATAAGCTTAAAAGTGGTGCTAATAACAAACTAAGTGTGTAATGCCTAATTTCACTTTAAAAATTAGACATAAGCTAGCACCATGAATCTCTAAAGCCTTTGGAAATCATCAGAACTGCTTCATAATCTCCACAAAAGTTACTATTTTTAACACTTAATTTTCCTTCCTTGAACTTGGATTTCCAATATTCAAGAAAACTATTAAATTATTTCTTGTTTAATTTTATTATTTTCTGTTGTTTAGTTACTAGTATTGCCACAATATCACTTTTTTGGGGCTAGTTTTCACTAGAAATATGTAGTAAGTCAGCTACATTATGGTTTAAATAGACTATCCTCTCACTCCAATGTTCAAAAAACTTCAGTAACTTCCTAATAACTCTAGGATGAAATACAAATACCTCAGCTTAGCATTAAAGACCTTCACCATCTGACTACAACCTACCTTTCCACAATTATTTCACCCTATTCTCTTTCACACATTCTGTTTTCTATCCAAACTGGCTTACTAACTGTTCCTCAAATTCAATAATCCATCTCCTTCCTCTGTGTATCTATACAACCTGTCCCCCATACTAAGAATGAATCCCTTCCTCTCTCTCTCTCTCTCTCTCTCTCTCTCTCTCTCTCTCTCTCTCTCTCTCTCTCTCTCTCTCTCTCTCTCTCTCTCTCTCTCAGAATTTGCCCTTCCTTAAAGGCTTAAGTAAAGTGCTCCATCCTCCATGAAGCCTTCCCTGATTGTCCCAGAATCACCTTGTATTTACTTATTCATGTATGTATTATATCCACTTATTAGTAGAAGTACACGACTTGAACCCTTGAGGACTGGGTCAATTTTGTTTTGGTCTTTGAATATCCCCAATTACCACCAGCTAGCACAGTGCCACATGCTTATATAAATGATAATTGAATTGAGTTTTGAACTTATTAGACTAGCCTGAGAACTCACAGGCCATTTGCAATAATGTTTTGGGTTCTGAACATCTGATTTACAGACAGATTGGGAACATAAGCCATTTGGCAATTTGAGGACTATATTATATAAGGCACAAACAAGGGCAGCTGAAGAGCTTTGATTTATTTTATAGGCTATGTGCCTTCCCTGTCTTCCTTATACAAAAGTCTCAAAGGAAACAGAAGTTTCGAAAGAGCCTCCCCAGCCTTGGTGGAAATAAATTCACTCTTTTCTAACCTGTATTAAATACTCTTATATGCCTGGGTGCTATGATAAACACCATGAATAACTTAGGTTGTACCCTCTGGTACAGGCTATCTCTTGGGATATAAAATAAGGACACCCACACATTGACAAAGTTTATGAAGTTCTCTTACTTTAGAATCATGAATCTCAATTCTTTTTTCCAGAAATAGCTGTCTAAGCCAACAGCACAGAACAGCTAAATGGTGCCAGTTTGGCACCAGACATTTTCCTGGATTCATTCATGCCAGCAACTTCCTTTGCAAATTACAAGCAGGCATGAGTATCCAACCTTTGACCTAGATCCCACATACCTGGGTTTCAGACCAAAAGAAACATTGAATTGGATATAAGAGAGAGAGAGAGAGAGAGAGAGAGAGAGAGAGAGAGAGAGAGAGAGAGAGAGAGAGAGAGAGAGAGAGAGAGAGAGCTTCAGCAAACTGCCACTGGATGATGGATTGCTTAAGGTTTTGAGCCAATAAATGTATGTTGAGTTTGTAAAGTTGTAAATGATATACATTCAGATGAGAGGGAATGGGGATAATTGTCCAGTTTTTCCTTCTTTCTGAGGTCTAGGGATTTCATGAGGTGGGGGGTGGGGGAGGGTTGCTGTTGGTCTTTTTTTTTTTCTTATTTTAAACACAATATTCATCACACTCAGAAAAAGTTGAGAAATATGATGGATATAGTGATTCCATGGCTTCCCAAAGGCCCCTACAGAATAAATGCACTGGCAGCTGCCCACCCTCTTATAAGTAGATACTAATAACTCCCAGCAGATCTCAAATAAAAGAAGCCCTCCTGCTGGCCTGACATATTTCAAAGACATACGGTTAGAAGGAAGGAATACTCCAAAAAGAAAATATTACAAAAGAGCAGACTTTTTTGCAGGGAGGGTGGGGGTGTCTCCAATTGTACCTCTGGAGAATGAGAGTCAATTTGAGTTTAATGGTGCATAGAAGCAGTAATTGATTAAAGGGTACCCTGGTGGCCTTAGAGAATCAGTGTCCAAAAGCGCCTGACATCCTCCCTCTCAGGGGCTGATGGCACACTGAAATGATCTGGCTCAGTAATCGTTCATAATATGCTAGGCTGCAAAAACATAAGTAAGAAAGACAGTATCCTTGCTCTCCAAGTATGCCCTCAACTCAGAAAAAAAAGCTTGAGTGGAAAACATTTGTCAATTAGTTCCATCTCATAGATGAATAAATCAAGGCCTAGTAAGGTTAATGGAATTCCACAGGTCACCCAGTAAGTCAGGTAATAGAAATAATCCATGAAATCCTCATTGTCTGACAGTTAATATCTCTAAAGCACTTAGCACAATGCCTGACACATAGTAGGTGCTTGTTCCCTTCCCCTCCCTTCCTTTTCCTTACCCAAGCTTCTCCCAAAAGACCACACTGAATCTAGCATCCTTGTCTCTGACTCTGTTGTCCCGAACCTTTAGATGACCACTGATTATGTTTTGACACTATCATAACGTGACAAGAGTGGGCAGAGAGGATTGAGTGTGGGCAATGCTACTGCCAGAAGCAACACTCCTTAGCGTCATTGATATTGCATTATTGATGTCTTCCTGAAGACAGGGACTGCAGGGGGAAAAAAGAGAAAAAAAAACCAGTAAAAAGCCATAAAAATAAGAGAAGATGGTATTAAAAAACCTTAGCCTATGCGCATTCTAAAGTCAAGCTAAAATCAGAAGATGGAATCCTAACATTTGGCACACAAGGAGACTGCCAACCTAAGCAGGACACTTGGATTCTAGCCCTGACTCAGGTGCCAGTTTGTTGTATTACTGTGGGCAATTCACTTAATCTCTCTAGGCCTCAGCTTCTCCATCTTTGAAATAGGCAGAAGGACACATCCTATCTACCTCACAAGGGTTTTGAGAGGACAAAATAGGATCATGTATATGACAGTTCCTAGAAAACTTTTATCAAAGCAAGGGATTATGTGCTCTACTAAGGTCCTACCGAGATGCCTCTATCGGGCATAAAAGTGAGTCTCAAGGGCTTTACCAGAAACATACAAGCTTTAGAAGGTGTCTGTCAAAGTCTCAACAAATCTGGCATAGAACTGCATGCTCAGAAAAATATGGAAGAGCTCAGTAGAAATCAGCAGGAATATCTCTGTCATTCATGTAATGAAATGGCATCAAAGAACCCAAGTCCTTTGGTGTGTGTTGTGCCTTAAGACCTCCAGCAGCCCTCACACAGTCCACTCACTGAACAATACTCTCCAAAGACATACACACAATACAGGAGACATAAGTACAACACACCAGTGGACAACCGCCCAGGTAATTATATTGGCCAGAGCTTCACTGCTTTGACACAGAGATCTACCCTACCTCTGTGGCTTTCCCTCTTGACAGCACAGTCAGCTCTACAAATAAGGTCCAATTCAGCAACACCAGTCCAGAAACCTGGGTTCTATATTCTGCACTGTATATCTTAGCTGTTGTTTGTCCTTTGTTTTCAGAGCAGACCAAAAACATCAGAGTGTGAGGTCTTGACTTGAGTGTGAATTGTATTTAAGTGAAACAGAGTTGCATTAAGTCATTAACCTCACTCTCTCTTCCTGAGCTATTGAAATCCAGTGGCAGAACAAAGTCAAGATGACTGGCAATGGCTCAGGATACAGTGGATGACTTTTGCATCTCTGTTGTCTGACCAAGCTCTAAGCACTCCACAGCACCTGCTTTAGCCTCCTTCATGGCCATTGGAGAAAACTGTTCTCATCCACCCATTCCACCAGGGGAAGTCTTTACATGCTTGGGGTAGACATGCCCCTAATTCAGCAATGGTTGTGAGGTCTGTTGGTTAACTGGTTACCTTCAACCAGGTCTCATCTGCTGAAACAGTTTACCAAGGTGTGGCCCCTGTGCATGCTACAGTTTCTTGGAGTCACAAGTGAGAGTTGAGTGCCAGATAGACACCAAAGGTGGATGAGCAGCCCTGAAAAGCGCTCAGCAAGGCCTCACACCACAGGTGCTCGTCCTCCTTGAACACCCCATACACCCCATCTCCTCTTATGATGATACTCTGTCTTCCAAAGACCATCCCTTGTGAGTTGGAAGAGGCTCATCACCAGAGAAGATGAAGTCTTTGATCTATCCAACTCACAATGATTACTTACTAAAGTGCAGAGGTGTATATATTCCACATTAGTATAGGGAGTCTCACATAGACAAAATCTTAGAATCTCAAAGTTTTAAAGCATTATTACTACCTAATAATGATTTTTTTAAGAATCAAAGTGATTTTTATTTCATAAATTAACCCATTTATTGTTGGTTGGACTGTGGGCTACAGATATTTGATAAGAAGATTTTACTGGTCTTTCAATTCCTTAAGTCTTCTGATGGCAGATTTCACTGTGACTGCAGAGGTAGTATTGTAGGTCCATGCACCACCAGCTACTGTCTTCATACAGGATCCACAATGCCAGATACCCACAGCCCGTCTCTTCATTTTGGTCTTGCCATAGAAGGAGCAGGTATACTTGGCATGCTGGCTAATTTCAATTTTCTTCACCATTTTTCTGAGGGATGCACCATAATGTGTTCCATATTTACCAATAATTCCGACCTTCTTGGTATGTTTAGCCATGTTGCCAGTTGCGGGGCCGGGGCTTGCAGAGCCCTAATAATGATTTTCAACCATTTTTCCATTACCAATAGTCCTTGACCTCAAAAAGCTCATCTTTTTTCTTCCCATAAGAGTGACAATGATGTAACTATGTCATATGCTCAGAAGAACATACAAACAATCAAATGTCATTATATTATACATTTGAAGATTGAAGAGAAAGACATTTAGCACAATACCTTTCTCCCAATTTTACAGATGTAGAAACTGAGGCCAAGAGAGTTTAAGTTGCCCAAGGTCACACAGGTAAAGAATGTCAGAGGCAGAATTTGAATCCCCTCTAAAGACACAATCTAATTAAGTATGCCATAAATTTTGTGCAGGTTGCATAAAAACGCATAGGAAAAATAAAATCCACCTCTCCCTTCCACATTCCATTTCAGAATCATAGAAAATTTTATGATCATAGAAGTTTTAAAAGTTAATAACTAGTGTCTCCAGGAAGAAGAAGCAAAAGGAATATTCCCAGAATTTTTTCCAGGAAAAGAGCCAAGAAAAAGGGAGAGTTAGGTGGTTTTTTTTTCATCTCCACATAATTCAATAGCACATTTTTTTCCCAACTGAACCAACAGTGGGGCAAAGGGAGAAGGGGGACAGACGTGCAGGGAAGAGAGAGATGCTTCCCCAGAGAAGATATCAAATTACAAGTTTCAGCCTTAAAGGAGTCTTTTCTTTTCACACTCTACCTATAAGCATATCAGTATATAATGGATATGCCCTCCACCTCTCAAATGTATGACATTGCTGAAGCAAGGCCATAATAAACAATTTATTTTCTGTGACTTCATTGCCATGACACCAAAAGGCTGGAAGTACAGTGCTAAATCATTTTTGACCTTCTGGCTAAAGCTGTAAATTGAGAGCCAGGACTCCAGGGTTCTTTTCTAGCTTTACTAGAATGATGATCTCCTTGTAACTACACAACCAAAGTTGGTAGTTATGACACCATACACAATTTTTATGCTCACAGGGTTTTCCAATGCATACAAATGTGAGTGTCCCTATATAAACATTCTAAATAGATTTGCCTTCAAATATAAAATCCAAACCTTCTCTTCCTTCTTCAAGAATCCCACACTACCTCCACCCCCTCTTTTTGTAGGGGACTTGGCTTTTACAAAATGAGACTTGACTGAGAAAACAGTGATCATTTGTCATGACCTCCCTCTTCTTCTACTCTATATCTCAAAAATCCTTGGCATCTTCACCCATTCTCTCCTTTCTCAGCCTAGTCTCTGATGGAAAGATGGCACTTCTCCTTTGCAAAGATCAACCCTTCTACTTATAGCCTTGATTCCATCCCCTTCCAATCTATTGTGCTTCCCTATTCAGGATGGTAGTGCTTCCCCCAGAAATTACCTTATATCTATTTATCTATTTTGTATAGATTCTGTATTTATTGATATATATGTATGATGTTCATTATATACATATATATATATATATATATATATATATCATATGTAAATACATATAGTTCATTGAGGGTAGGGATGACCAGTGCTTAGCACAGTTCTTGAACATAGCAGATACTTAATAAATGCTTGTTGATTGATTGATTGATTGATTACTTTTGAAGAGTACAAATTGGTGAAACCACAAATCCAAGTTTAGTAAGTTGATTCACTTTTTTCATCCATACACTCATTTAACAAGCAATATTAAGTGGCAATAGTGTGTAAACCACAGTGGTAGGTGCTAGGAAAGATATAAAGATAATCAAGATGTGGTTGCTGCCCTCATGGAGCTTATAGTCTAGCTTAGGTGCAGAGATATGATGCTCAGGTGAAAATGTAAAGCTGTGCAATAACTATACAAAGAGCAGCACCATAAAGAGTGTAATGGTGAATAAAATATTGGGGTTGGAGTTAGAATAACCTGGGTTCAAATCCTACTTCTCTCCCATATTAGCAGTGTGAACTTGGACAAGACTCTTACCTTTTAGTGTCCCAGATATCTCCCTAAGAAACACAAGTGCCAATCTGTATCATTTCCTACACAAATGAAATCACAAGTCTAGATCAACTATAGGCTAATTTTAACGTGAAATAGAACACAGGTGAGATACCAAGAGCTATGGCATAGCCTTGAAGGAGGGATTGAATGACAAGAGACTAAGGATGGGGTAGGGCATACTAAGCATAGAAAACATGAAGGGTCAGAGCCTTAAAACTGCTGATGGTTTCAATGGTTTAAGGGAACATCCCTTGAAGTTGCTTCCTGTTAGGTCTAAATTTATGCCCTTTGAAGTAAAGGGGGATAATGTCCTCAATCCAAGTACACACTGGCATCAGAAACCACAATTGTAAGGATACTGCAAGTTAAAGAGATTTGCAATAGAATCTTAAGTCCCACTTGTCAGTAAAGATATGATTATTAGAGAACCTGATACAACTAGTCTTTGCTGGGATTCCCTGTCTGTCAAACCTGCCGCATCTATGAAGGAAGAAGGTACCATATTTTCTACCAAGGAAGCATGACTCTTTTTTCCCTTTTTATATGGTAGGGCAGCTCCCTGCCCCTATGCCTATAAAATCCAAGCCGGCCATGTGGTGATTTATCATGTGACTTCTTTACCCATGGTAGGGCAGCTATGAAGAATAATCATTTTAATGTGGTCTCACACCAGCAGGTTGAGTGAATAAGTCTATTATGAACTCATATACTTAATACCTCAGTGGGGGTAAGGATGGGGGTTGGGAAGTAAATAGCAGTTGCCTGCTGGCAGCAGTTCTGGGAAGGATATAGAAAGAGCCCCAGAGAAACAAAGGAAGTGGGGGGCGATTCAAATCTAGCCCATTATCAAATACAGGTTCCATGAGTTGGCAGCTCACATAAAAGGAAAGCTGCAAATAAATGGGGAATTCTATAAAGGTTGTCAAAAATCTAAAGTGTCACTGTGAAGGTACAATACAAAGAGATGGAGGAAGGACTGGGCAGTGGGCTAATAACAATCTCAGTAAACATTGAGGAGAAGCTCCATCTTAACCAAAGCTATTTGGAAGCTGAATCCTCTAAACACTGGCTTTTGTTTCATCTTGCCCTGCAGCTGACTGTCACACTGGTGATTTAAACCAAACTAGGAATTTATTTTCTATAACTGAAATCTGTATCTCTAGTGTTTGCATTTCGGAATTAAGAAAGATCCCAGCAGGCACAAGTAATACACATATATACCTATATGTTATATAGATCTATGTATGTAAAAAATCTATTACACATAATACACTATAGTGTATATACATAGATTATATATAACATATATAGTGTATGTATACACACATATAATATATATATATATGTATATATGGTGTGTACGGAGTGTTCAAAGAGGATTAGCACCTTTAATGCTAGATGGACAGATGAGAACAACTTGCCCCAATGGCCATGAAGACAGCTGAAGTAGGTGCTGTGGAGCACTTAGAGCTTGGTCAGATATCAAAGATATCGAGGTCATTCACCACATCCTGGTTCATTGCCAGTTGTCCTGACTTTTATCTTGCTACTGGATTTCTATGACTCAGGAAGAGACAGTGAGGCTGACAACTTTGCTCAGCTCTGCCTCACTTAAATCCAATTCATGCATGAGTCAAAATATCACTCTGTGATGTCATTGGTCCTCTTAGAAAACAAAGAATGAAAAACAGCAATATGTATATATACATATATATATATACATATATATGTATATATACATATATATACATATATATATACATATATATATACATATATATGTATATATACATATATATGTATATATATATATACATATACAACATATATAATACAGATATAGATACACACACAGAGCTTTGCACTTGTTGAGTAAGCACAGCATAGCTTGGCCAGATGACTGGTGATTCAAACTATGCCAGCATCATTACTAAAGACCAAAGTGGGTGAATGTAGGGAGAGCAATTAAAAAACTTCCTGGTTAAGGGGTCTGATGTACATTCTTTTATTATTGACTCTAATGAATTGTTTGTTTGAACTAAAGTCTTATCTTACTCTTGGCTATCACAATAAAGGCTGTCACAGAATAGTAATCTGTTTAAATATCACATGCATTTTAGAACTTTGTCCCTCCTGTATTTTCCAGCCAGCCTAAGGCTGATAATCTCACGTTGCTACTTCAAAGAATAAAGTCTATTTAAGCTAACAAATAAGTCTAGTGATATGATTTGAACAGTTTTCCAAAAGGCCACCTGGACAAAAACAACTCTTGCTAATATGGAATATTATAGAGCACCCTTACATCATTTAAAAAAAAAAAAAGATTCTGCTTCAATGAAAACCTGTTAACTTGACAGGCTACTATTTACATTTTTAATGCATAATCCATTAACATGTTAGTGAGAATTAGTTTCTTGGATTAGCTAGCCACTTTGCAGAGAATAGGACTCTTAGGGAATACAACATATAACACCTGTTTTCATAGG
Organism: Phascolarctos cinereus; assembly: GCF_003287225.1. NCBI lineage: Eukaryota > Metazoa > Chordata > Mammalia > Diprotodontia > Phascolarctidae > Phascolarctos > Phascolarctos cinereus. Next base: position 243,542,342 of record NW_027556098.1, read on the forward strand.
GTTATGGGGGCCTGGAAAGACTTGTAAAGAGGGCAGGCTCGGGCTGAAGTGAGCGCCCCAGTGGCAGATGCTGGGCAGCTGGAGAATATCAGGTACCTGGACAGTGAAATAGGGAGAGGAGAGAACCTAAGATAAACTTCATCCACTTTGAAGCTTTTCCAAGAGCCAACCCTGGTAACAAATGATGATCTTTTGCAATAAAATTATAAACAGAAACTTAATTCGTACATTTACTTAAAGTTCTCCCTCATCACTGCATTAGGCTCTGTTCCATCTTCAGCCAGACATTAACCTCAGTCTATGGGACACCAAAACATCCAGTCACTCAGTCATCAGTACAAATTCAGTCGAGAAGCCAGATGTTTTCCATAGTTAACACCAAGTGATCAGCTTGACTAAATGCATTATTGGACTGACTGAATTAACCAGATGTTTTGGCACTGTGGAAATGTTAAGTGACCACTTGCAAATACGCATGCTTATTTATGTCCTCACTCACCAATCTTACAAACAGCTTCAGTGGAGGAAATTCTCATATTTCCTAACCTCCCCTATCCATACATCCACATCCAAATGGCTTATATGCCCCCAACAAGAAATTACACATGTACACACACATACATACATATGTGTATATATAACATACACACATATACAATATAATATCTAAATATGTGTATATATATATATATATATTATATATATATATTTGTTGCTGTTCAATCATTTTCATTCATGTCCAACTCTTTGTGACCCCATTTGTGAATTTTCTTGGCAAAGGTATTGGAGTGCTTTGCCATTTTCTTCCCCAGCTCATTTTACCGATGAGGAAACTGAGGCAAATAGGGTTAAGTGACTCGCCCAGGGTCACAGAGCTAGTAAGTGTCTAAGACCAAATTTGAACTCAGGAAAATGAGTCTTCCTAATTTCAAGACCAGTGTTCTATTCATTATGCCACCTAGCTGATAAACACACACACACACACAGACACACACACACACACACACACACACACACACACGATTTTAATCAATACTGACAATGTAGTGTGTGTGTTGAACTGGGAAGAGGTGACATGAATATATACTAGCCTAATTTTACCTAAATTTGTTAGATAGTGGAGGGGTGGAGGAAGGGGAGAAATCCCTCCTCAAGTCAGGATTTAAACCAAAGCTTTTAAAGGAGCATCCTGTGTACTGACCCACTGCAGGAATAATAACAGTACAAATAGGGATAGGGCTGGGCATGGGATCCGACTGGCTTAGGGAATTCCCAAATGAGGAAATTCTCTCTACCTTTTGGCACCTTTAACTCACCCAAAGCTATACAGCCAGTATGTTGTTAAAGGCACAACTTGAACCCAGGTTCTCCTGGCTTTGAGAATGGCTCTATAAACATCAATACCCCTTTAAAGTTCACAAACTACTTTACATACATTAATTTAGTTAGAGACTTCCCCCAGATATCAGGCACTGAGAATGGCCCCCACTATACAAGAGGAAGGCAATCCAGTGACGCTGGCCTCCATGCTGTTCTTTGCACAAGACCCTTTACCTTCCAACTCCATGCCTTTGCACTGGCTGCTCCCCATGCTTGGAGCTCCTTCCCTTCTCTTCTCTGCTTCCTGGCTTATTAAAATTAAATTAAATTCCTTTTTAAGGAACTTTGGAATTCAGTCTGAGTAAAACTAGGCTTAGAGTCCTTTAAAAGTCCTTAAAAAGGGCCTTAAAAATTAAATTAAAATATTACATATTATATATGAGTAAGCACTATCTGTAATGGAAAAACAACAGAAGCTTTTTCCAACAAGATCGAGGGCAAAGCAAGGATGTCCACTATCACCACTATTATTTTATATAGTTTTAGAAATATCAGTCATAGCAATAAAACAAGAAAAAGCAATTGAGGAAAAACAATAGTCAGAGAAGAAACTTTTTTTGTATATGACATGAAATTTTAATTAAAGAATCCTGTAGTGGAGTCTGAAGTCTGATACTGATAAGTCTCCTCCCCACTTTTTTTTTCATTACTTCCCATGACATTCTTGATCTTGTATTTCTACAGATGAATTTTATTATTATTTTGTCTAGTTCTAGAAGGTGTTTCTTTGACAGATTGACTGGTATGATATCAAATCTGTAAACTAGTTTAAGTAGTATTGTCATTTTAATTCTATTATTATGAACAAATAATTCTCCTCCAGTTAAATGTCTTTATTCCTGTTAAGGAATACAGTTTGCTTATAGTTTGACTAATATTGAATCAACTCTATGTTCTTGGTATAAATCCAACTTGCCTATAGCACATTGTTTTTGTATTTTTGGTAGTTGTATTCATATATTTCTTAGGTGTTTTGTTAAGTGGTCTCCTATATGTTTTAGAATGTTTATGTATACATACATGTACATGTATATGTTCTATAATGTTGTATAATGTAATAATTTTGAATGGAGTTTATTCTCTTTCTTTCAGTGGGTTTTATTGTATTGTACAGAATTGTTTTCTACGGTATTGTACAGGAAGGCTGAAGATTTTTGTGGATTCATTTTACATACTAATCTTTTACTTAAGTAAATTATTTCTACTAATTTTTAGTGAGAGTAGAGCACAGTCCAGCACAGACCAGGCCCGAGCAAACTAGGAACACGTCTTGGGAGCAACTAAATCAGCAGTGGCAATGGCTGCTTTAAGAGCAGTCAACCCACAGACAGTAAGGGGGTAGGAGAATTGATCAGGAGACAGCAGAGATCCCTTTGTCAGCCCCAGCGGCAGGACACTTTTGCACTGCACATACCTGAATTGGAGTCACAGTACCAGGTGGCAGTCCAGGGTGAAGAGGAGCAGTAGCACACCAGAACTCACAGTTACAGGGGAGCAGAAACCCTCCTCACAGTTCCAAAGCAGAAAAGAGTGCTTGTGGTCACACACCAGAGCACAGGTCAGGATCTAAGACACATCTCCTTAGATCATACCTCCTTGGAAGAAGCAAAAACTTACAGGTCCCTAGAAGTATCTCTAAAAAAACAACTGCACAGAAACTCTGAAGCTTGGGACAGCACGCACTCCACATCAGAAGCAGAGCCCCACTTCAGCAAAGAGTTAAAAGTAAAGAAATAGGCTGGAAAAATGAGCAACCAACAGGAACAAAATTCTGACTGAAAAGTTACTATGGTAACAAGGAAGATCAAAACACACACTCAGAAGAAGATAACAAAGTTAAAACTCCTACATCCAAAGCCTCAAAGAAAAATCTGAATTGGTCTCAGGCCATGGAAAAGCTCAAAAATGATTTTTAAAATCAAGTAAGAGAGGTAGAGGAAAAATTGGAAAGAGAAATGGAAGCAACACAACAATATCATTAAAAAAGGGAGTCAATAGCTTGATAAAGGAGGAGGCATAAAAACATACTAAGAAAATAATACCTTAAAAAACAGACTAAGCCAAATGGTAAAAGAATGAGAAGAATGCCTTGAAAGGCAGAATTAGCCAAATGGAAAAAAAGATAAAAATTCACTGAAAAGAACTCCTTAAAAAGCAAAATTGGAAAAGACAAAACAGAAAAAGAAAATTATAGACCAATTTCCCTAATGAATATTGATGCAAAAATGTTAAATAAAATACCAGCAAAGAGATTACAGAAATATATCACAAGGATCATCCTACCAGGTAGGATTTATACCAGGAATGCAGGGCTGGTTCAAATAAGGAAAACTATCAGCATAATTGACCACATCAATAACAAAATCAACAGAAATCATATGATTATCTCAATAAATTTAGAAAAAGCCTTTGACAAAATATAACACCCGTTCCTATTAAAAATACTAGAGAACATAGGAATAAATGGAACTTACCTTAAAATGACAAGTAATATTTATCTAAAACTATCAGCAAGCATTATCTGTAATGGGGATAAGCTAGAAGCCTTCCTAATACAATCAGGGGTGAAGTAAGGATGCTAATTATCACCTCTGTTATTTAATATTGTGCTAGAAATGTTAGTTATACAATACAATGAGAAAAAGAAATTAAAGGAATTAGAATAGGCAATGAGGAAACAACCCTATTAATCTTTGCAAATTATATGATGTTATACTTAGAAAATCCTAGAAAATCAACTAAGAACAGCTTGAAATTATTAACAACTTTAGCAAAGCTGCAGGATACAAAACAAACTCACATAAATTGTCAGCATTTCTATATATTACCAACAAAGTCCACAAGGAAGAGGTAGAAAGAGAAATCCCATTTAAAATAATTGTAGACAATATCAAATACTTGGGAGTCTACCTGCCATGACAAATCCAGGAACTATATGAATACAACCAGAAAACAGTTTTCACAAAAATAAAATCATATCTAAACAATTGGAAAAATATGAACTGCTCATGGGTAGGCTGAACTAATGTAATAAAAATTACAATTCTACCTAAATTAATCTATTTATTTAGTGCCATTCCAATTAAACTATCAAAAATTATTTTATAGGTCTAGAAAAAATAATAACAAAATTCACCTGGAAGAACAAAAGCTCGAGGATATTACAGAGATCAATGAAAAAAAATGTGAAAGAAGGTGGCCAGATTTATGGATAAGGGAAGAATTTTGGACCAAAGAAGATATAGAGAGCATTATAAAATGTAAAATAGATAATTCTGATTATATAAAATTTAAAAGTTTTTGCACACACAAAATCAATGCAACCAAAATTATAAGGAAAGCAGAGAACTAGAGGAAAATTTGTGCAACAAGTATCTCTGATAAAGGTATCATTTCTCAAGTATATAGAGAACTAAGTCAAATTTATAAAAATACAAGTCATTCTTCAATTGATAAATGACCAAAGGATATGAATCAGCAGTTTTCAGACAAAGAAATCAAAGCTACCTATAATCATATAAAAATGCTCTACATCACTATTGATTAGAGAAATTCTAATTAAAACAACTCTGAGGTACCATCTCACACCTATTAAAGTGGCTAATATGACAAAAAAGGAAAATGTTGAATGTTGGAGGGGATGTGGGAAAACTGGCATACTGACGTGCTGTTGGCAGAGTTGTGAATTGATCTAACCATTCTGGAGAGCAATTTGGAACTATGCCCAAAGGGCTATAAAACTGTGCATACCCTTTGATCCAGCAATGCCACTGCTAGGTCTATATCACAAAGATATACAAAAAAAGGGGAAAGGACCTATTTGTACAAATAGCAGCTCGTTTTTCATGGAAACTAAGAACTGGACATTGGATGGATGTCCATCAATTTGGGAATGGCTAAACAAGCTGTGGTATGTGATTGTAATGGAATATTATTGTGCTATAAAATATAACAAGCAGGATGAATTCAGAAAAACCTGAAAAGACTAACATGAAATGATGCACAGTGAAGTGAACAGTACCAGGAAAACATTGTACACAGTAATAGCAATATTGTTCAATGAAGAATCGTGAATGACTTAGCCATTCTCAGCAATACAATGATCCAAGACAATCCCAAAGGACTAATGATGAACTATTCACCTCCAGAGAAAGAACTCATGTTGATTGAATATAGACTGAAGGATGCTATTTTTAACTGTCTTTCTTTCATTTTTTTCTTTTATTTGAGTCTTCTTATACAAAATGTTTTATTATGTTTTATATGAAAATGTTTTATGTAATATATATAACCTATATCTCATTGCTTACCATCTCAGGAAGAGGGGAGGGAAGGGAGAGAGAGAGGGACAGAATTTGGCACTCAAAGCTCTAAATAAAAATGTTTTTTTAAAAAATAAAATAAAAACTCTGTGACTTTAAAAAAAAGCAGAATTGGCCCAAATGGAAAAAAAGATTCAGAAATTCACTGAAGAAAAACCTTCTTAAAAAGTACAATTGGATGGTCAAATGGAAAGGGAGGTACAAAAGCTCACTGAAGAAAATAATTCCTGAAAAATTAGAATTGGGCAAACGGAAGCTAATGATTTTTGGGGACATCAAGAAACAATACAACAAAGTCAAAAGAATGAACAAACAAAAGAAAATGTAAACTATCCCACTGGAAAAACAACTGACCTGGAAAATAAATCCTGGGGAGATAATTTTTAAAATATTGGACTACCTGAAAGCTGTGATCACAAAAAAGGGCCTAGACATCATCTTTCAAGAAATTATCAAGTAAAACTTGACCTGATATTCTAGAACTAGGGAGTAAAATAGAAATTGGAAGAATCCACCCATCACCTACTGAAAGAGATCCCAAAATGAAAACTGCCAGGAATATTACAGCCAAATTCCAGAGCTCCGAGGTCAAGGAGAAAATATTGCAAGCATCCAGAAAGAAACAATTTAAGTATTGTGAAGCCACAGAAAGGATAACACAAGATTTAGCGGCTTCTATTTAAAAGATTGAAGGGCTAAGAACATGATATTCCACAAGAGAAAGGAGCTAGGATTACAACCAAGAATCACCAACCCAATAAAACTGAGTATAATCCTTCAGGGGGAAAATGGATATTCCATGAAATAGAGGACTTTCAAACACTCCCAATGAAAACACCAGAGAAGAACAGAAAATTTGACTTTTAAATATGAAACTCAAGAGAAGCATAAAAAGGGAACTGAAAAGGAAATCATAAGGGACTCAACCAGGTTAAACTGTTTACATTCCTACATGGGAAGATGATACTTCTTACTCGTAAGAACCTTCTCATTATTAGGGTAGTCAGAAGGAGTATACATACACATAGGGCTCACATGTGTGAGTTGAATATAGTGGCATGATATCTAAAAAATAAAATTAAGGGGTGAGAAAGAGTAATGCTCTGGGAGAAAGGGAAAAGGAGGGGTAAAATGGAATAAATTATCTCACACAAAGGAGGCCCCAAAGAGATTTTAAAGTCGAAGGGAAGATATGGGAGGTGGTAGGGAACATCTGAACCTTACTCTCATCAGAATTGGCTCAAAGAGGGAACAACATACACACTCAGTTGTGTATAAAAATCTATCTTACCCTACAGGAAAGTAGGAAGGGAAGAGGATAAAAGGGGGAGGAGGGTGATAGAAGGAAAGGCATATTGGGGGAGTCAGTAGTCAGAAGCAAAATACTTTTGAAGAAGAACACAGAGTTGGTTCAATATTAGTCAAACTATAAGCATAATAGACCACATTAATAATAAAAAATCACATTATTTCAATAGGTGGAGATAAGTTTTTGTCAAAATATAAATTAAATTAAAATCAATAAAAAGAATATGAATAAATGGACCTTTCTTTAATATACATGAGTTGACGTATATTTGTATATGTATGATATAGTCAGACTTGCTTATTAGGAAGATCAATTGGACCTTTCTGTAGAGGATAGAGTTGAGTGGGGAGAGACCAACTAGTAAGCTATCATAATAGTCCAGGCTTGGAGTAGCAGCAGCAGCAGCAGCAGCAGCAGCAGCAGCAGCAGCAGCAGCAGCAGCAGCAGTAGTAGTAGTAGTAGTAGTAGTAGTAGTAGTAGTAGTAGTAGTAACAGCAGCAGCAGCAATAGCAGCAGCAACAGCAGGAGGAGGAGCAGCAGTAACAATAGTAGTAACAGTAGCAGTAGCAGTAACTGCTCAGTGTTCAGTGAGAGAGAGCTGAGAACCAGAACTAGATAGGGCGGTAGCAGCAGCAGCAGCAGCAGCAGTCACAATAGTAGCAATAGTAGTTGCAGCACCAGCAGCAGTCACAATAGTAGCAATAGTAGTTGCAGCACCAGCAGCAGTCACAATAGTAGCAATAGTAGTTGCAGCACCAGCAGCATAGCAGTAAAAGTAACAGCACCAGCAGCATAGCAGTAAAAGTAACAGCATCAGCAGTAGTAGCAGTAAAAGTGACAGCAGCAGCAGGAGGAATAGTAGTAGCCACAAAAGCAATAGTATTCATAGCTAGCATCTACATAATGCTACAACTGCTGCTGCTGCTCCTCCTCCTGCTGTTACTGCTGCAACTATTGGTACTATTGCTATTATTGTGACTGCAGGTGCTGCCCTATCTAGCATGCCTCACCTTTTGCTGGTAATTTGCTGATAATTTGATGATTATTTGATAAAATCAAAATGTGAAGGTAGCATAGTAGATAGCGTGCCAGGCCTGGGGTTAGGAAGGCCTGAGTTCAAATTTGGCCTCAGACATTAACTAGCCATGCGACCTTGGGTAAGTAACTGCCTGATTCAGTTTCTTTATCTGTAAAATGGGGACAATAATAGTAACTATCTTTCAGGGCTGTTATGAGGATCAAATTACATACACAGTACCTGGAACACAGTAACCACTATCAAAATGGTAGTTGTTATTATTATTATCATTATTGTAATTATTTGTAAGACATACTTTTTGACGTACTATCAATGTAATACAAGTTTGTTTTGTTTGTAACAAGGAAAGTTGTTTTTTTTTTCCTTAAAGGGAAGGATTGGGAGGATAGAGTAGGATATGGTGACGCAAAAAAAAAAAAGAAGAAAAGAGCGTGGAAACTTTTTAAAAATTCAGATTGAAGTGTAGGACACTGATAAGTAAAGCAATGCTTGTGCCACCATGTTAATTTAATATGTATTTTTAAAAACAAGCTGTATGCAACAGATTTAGGGTTATGTGCATAATAACCTTTTCTGCCCTTCTTTGTATACATAAATGTTAATGTTTATTGATGATTTTCTAGTTCATAATAAAAAGCCTTTTTAACAAAGAAAATTCAAATTGACAATTACACAAGAGTATAGATTTTAAAAAGTATGAGTAGCTCTAAAATATAATTATAGAATGAATATAAACAGTTTAGTTCAGTTCTAAAATGAGCTATAATTTTACCTATTAGGAATTGGAACTCACAATTTATATTTTTTTATTTTGCTTCACATACCTTCATTTCTGATGGTCCCTTCATTCTCCCCTAACCAGGGAGCCATCCCTTGTAGCAAATAATAAAAAAGAAAAAAGAAAGTTGATCCACAACTTGCACAAGGTAATCCAGGTTTTGCTCTGGCCAACTGATAGTCAGTGGGGTAATAAGGCAAGGCCACTTCCTTTCCATGGTATATTCTGCTGAGTGGCACTGAGTTGGTGGAAGACTCACCCAGACTATCACCCCATAAAGAGCTGGTAACAGTCACACTCTCCTTCCAAGACCTCTTTAGCCCCACTACAGTAGCACAGTAACTGTGCCTGACCAGGGAAGTCAGCCTTTGTGATACCTGACCAGGAAAATCATAGGATGTCCAGTATCAATGGCAAGACAGTATAAATATCCGAGGGTCTCTATCTCCTCCCCCAACTCAGAATTTGCCACAAGAACCAGAATTTCCTATCATGACATAATTAAAAGAACATAATGGGGACAGGGGCAAGTCTAGGGAATACAAGATAAATACAAAAGTGTGACATAGGTCATAAGAATAGTGTCAGAATGTTAGAGGTCAGGATAAGTTGAGGTTAGCAAAAAAAAAAAAGTCTAAAGACAACAACAAAAAAGGCCTTTTCAGACAGATTCAGTGGTGGGCAAAGAGGGGGGGAGACTCAAAAAAGGAACAGAACCACTACTGAGAGTAGACAGGATGATGATAATGAAGAGCAGAGCTGTTCAACTCTTTTTTTTTTCTTCTGTTTTTTGTTTTGTTTTGTTTTGTTTTGCCAAGGAGAACAACCCAGCTTGTATGGGAAATGACAGAACAAGAATAACTAAGAGGAAGCTGAAACCTAAAATAAAGTGGGGATACAGAGAGCCCCATAAGGCAAACAGGCTCAGACTTATCAAGGGTCCTGAAAGAATTGGCATATGTAATTGTTGAGCCACAGACAATAATCACTGAAAGATCATAGATAAGGGAAGAGGTGCCACCACAGGACTGGAGCTGGACAAATGTCCCAATTTTCAGAAAGAAAAAAATGAAGGAATATAATATAATTTGCCAACTATAGGCCTGTGGGCTAAATTTTAATTCCTGGGAAAATAATGTACTTCCTGTTAATGGTGTAGTTATACTCCACCTAGAAGTCCACAAAGCATTTGAAAAATTTATATATGCTATTCTTTTTTTTGATAGTAAATAATTCATTTAAAATCAATCATACAGCTGGTTAGTAGAAAATTAGAACTCAAATCTCTTAACTTGAGGCCATACTATATTTCCACTAGCTTATATTATATGAGAGCTACACAGTGAAAGAAAAAGAGGAGACAGAAAACATAGTCAGAGAGTTCCTTCATTTTCTGGAAAATAATCCTAAATATTACAGAAAAATCATGATTCTATCCCCCTACCAAATAAACCTTTAACTTATAAACTACTAGAAAGAAAAGTTTCTTTATAAAATGTGATTATGTGTGTACATATACATATGTTGTTATATGTATATATGTATACAACATATAAATATATACGTAATACTATCCTAATCCTCACTACCTGTAAGGCCAGGTTTGCTATATTTCACACCTTCCTGAGGGTTCTCTAGTACCTTTAAGGAAATTAGAGTTGTCTGGGCTCTCTGCAAATGTCTCTAGCTCCCATAGACGGTGTCCCGTTATTTGCAGAAGTCGGTCCCCTGCGCACCAGTTCTATTTAGCCACCGTTAGATTAACTTTTACAAAGAAATATTTACTTCAAAAGGTAGAATCACAAATATACAAACTTACTCCCAAACACGTCATGCTTAATCCTCTTTTGGCTTTATGCCACCTCATATTCTATGGAAGGGAAAAGGATTAGGCTCAGTTTAGTTCAGATTTATAGGGAACACAGTCCCAGTTCCAAGTCCAAAGTCCCCCTTAGGCTGAAACCCTAGGCACCATGACTTCTATGGGTTTTCTTTCTGGGCTTGTTGTATATATGCTCTTCTTATGGGGGGAAAAAATGTATTAATATGAGCTAGATGATGGTAGAATTAGTGCATTCACAAGTGGTTCACTGGCCAGATATAAGTTTCATCAATAATGGTTCAATTTTTATTTGGGAGATTCCTAGTGGAGTATTTCAAAGATCTTCCCTTAACTATTTGCTGTTTAGCCTTTTTATTAATGGCTTACATAAAAGCATACATGCTATCCATCACGTTTGCAGCTGACACAAAGCAGGAGAGCCAACATGGTGGATGAATCAAGATGCAAAAAGTCGAGACAGGCACAATCAATGGGCCAAATGTAGAAGGTGTGTTCCTGTATTATACAGGATCTTTTTTGCCAACTCAGGAAGTTTCCAATGCCAACTCCTACCCCATGATACCTCCTCAGGACATGTGAAATTCCTTAGACAGAGGGTGAATTCTTTTTCTTCTATTTGTTGTTCCTTGATACTCAATTGATGTCCAGTGATTGATCCATGCTCAGTTCACCCACCTGAGTTATAACTATAAAAGGATGGAGGATGGAAGCTGGGGAGCAAGAACTTGGGAATAGGACAGAAATAACACAACTAGACTTGGTTCCTCGAGAGAAGTCTTTGCACCCATACTGTCCCTTCAAGAAACTATGTGCTCCAAAGAACAATGTGCACCAAGAAAACATGGACCCAGTAATCATGTGGACCAGAAAACTACATGTGACTATTTAACTGTTTTTTGTCATTTTTAAAAAATCCACAGCATTTAATACGGTACCCAGCACATTGAAGGCATTTAATAAATACTAGTTGACTATGTACAATGAAGAAATGAAGACAAATGAAAAAGACCAAATAGTAAAGTTCCTTGACCAGCCTTTCTGGATTCACTGGCTGAGTTTCTGGGTCATGTGGAGAAGTGGAAATGATATGAAAGCTTCAGCCAAAGGATCAGCAAGGTTTCGAGCCATGATGTGGAGAAACAACTCAAGAATGGCCTTTCAGTGGTGCTGAGTTATGTAAATAGGTCATAGGTCAGGAAAGGAGGTGGTGGGGGTGGTGTTTGATTCTCTACACTGAGTCCTTTTCCCTTGCAGGGTAATGCTATAAGCCTGGGGCATTAGATAGGTCTCTGTGAGTCAGAGGCCCACCACAGAGGGAATAAGAATGGTTTTAATTGTTAATGACCTCTGGTATGATTCCTCTGAATTTTCTGCTATGTTAAATCAAGCTAATCCTTTATTTAATATTTCGTTATCCTAAGTACATGCACAGGAGCTGAGGGCCTTTTCATTATTACATGTAGAGCTCTAGACATGGGCTACATTCTGATGTTCCAAGTGGAAAGCCTGGGTGATGACATAAGCAAATAATTAAAATAATAATAATAATAATAATAATAATTTTGGAAGCCTCTGGACTAAGCCCAATCTTTGTAAAATGAGAACTTCACAGTCTTCAGTGATAAATCTTACAGTTAGGTTCAAAAAAATCAACTTCTCAAGCATAAGATGAAGCAGACATGGTTAGATAGTGGTTCAGCTGAAAAGTAGCTGAAAATTTTAGTAGATTTTATGTTTGGTATAAGTCAAACCTAGAAGTCCACAAAGCATTTGAAAAATTTATATATGCTATTCTTTTTTTGATAGTAAATAATTCATTTAAAATCAATCATACAGCTGGTTAGTAGAAAATTAGAACTCAAAAAAGACTAAAGTCTTTTTAGCTTATATTAATGTTTCCATGGTATTCTACCCTGGTTGGAGCACATCTAGAGGGTTATATTCAATTCTGAGTTTATGGGGGGGATACTGATAAGTTCACTCACTCATTCATTCATTTATTCATTCAATAAACATTTATTAAGCACCTACTATGTTCCAGGCAAAAGACAGTCCCTGCCCTCAAGCAGTTTAACAGAGCAGACAACATGCAAACAAATATATACAAACTGAGTTATACACAGGCTAAACAGGAAATAACTAACTGCATGATAATTAACTAATAGGGGTTGCAGAAGGTATCCTGTAAAAGGTAATGTTTTCATTGGGACTTAAAAGAACCTAGAGGTGTCAGCAGTTGGATTGGAGGAGGGAGAGTGTTCCAGAAGTGGAAGATAAGGGGAAGAGAGAATTCCAGAGAACAGCAACCAGGAGGGTGAAGAGCTTCAAGATTGTATTTAAAAAAAAAAAAGGACTGGTTGAAGGAACTAGGGATGTTTATCATAGAGAAGAAAACACAGGGGCTACACAACAGCAGCCTTCAGGGGCAGCATAGAGTAGTAGAGAGAGCACTGCACTTGGGATCAGGGAGGCCTGAGGTCCAAACCCCACCTCAGCTGCTTCCTCAGCTGTGCTGATCTTGGGCAAATTGCATTTCAGTTTCTTCAACTGTAAAACGAGGGGATGTATGGGATGACCTCTGAGGTCCTTTCCAGCTCTAACTCTATAATCTCATGATCCTATGATCAAATATTTGAAGGGTTGTTAAAGGATTTAATTTATTCTCCTTGGTCCTAGACGGAAGAGTTGGGAGCAATGGGTGGAAGTTATGGAAGGACAGATTTCATGTCAATTTAAAACAAAACACAATTCATGAGATCTGTCTAAAAGTAGGATGGACTACCTCTGGAGGTAATAAGTTCCCCTTCACTAGAGGTGTTCAAACAAAGTCTGGATGACCAGCTGTCAGTCCTATTAAAGACTAGATTCTTGTTCAGGAACAGCTTGGACTATATGCTTTTAGAGGTCCTTCCAAATTTTTGATTCTTTTCTTTCTAAATTCATGTCTAATCAATTGTGAAGTGCTGCCACACCTTTTCTCCATTACATCTCATGCCCATCTCTCCTCTCCCCTCAAAATGCCATAACCTTGGTTCAGGAACTCATTAGCTCCCATCTGGACTATTATAATAACCTTGTTAATTGTTATCCCTACCTTCAATCTCTCCTCTCTCTTATTCATCTTTCATATAACTGCTAAAAGTCTTTCCAAAGCATAACTCTTATGTTGTCACTCTCCTCTTGAAAAAACCTGAGGCTGCCTATTATCTATAGGACATAATATAAACACTTTAACCTGACATTTAAGGGCCTTCACAACCTGTCTCCAGTTTACAATTCCAACCTTATCATGCATTACTCCCAATTGCACACTCTACAGTGAAGCCAAAGAAGACTAACTGGCATTCTCCTAATGCTATATGCCATCACCTTCATCTGTGCTTTTGCACAAGCCATCATCCACTCTTGGATTACATTCCCTCTATTATCTCAGCTTTTCAGAACTTTCATGTTCATTCAAGGCTAAGCTGCCCTGGGCAGCCAGGATCAAAGTTTTATTTCCCTCCCTCAAGTATTCCTAAGGTACTTTGTCTGGATTTGTCTTTCTTCAGAATCGCTCCCTATCTTTCATTAGACTTATCTCTGCACATATAATACCCACCTCTCCCACCCCATTCCAGTAGATTGTAAACTCAAGGACGGGGATTGTGCTTTTATCTTTGTAGCCCTCTTTATTTGTTTCCCTTAGCATTTAGCATGTCATGCATATATTAGGAGCTCAAAAATGTTTGGTGAATTTGAATTTAATTGGTAGGACTGGGTTTGAATCCAATAAAATAAAAACTCTTCATTGGCAAGGACTGTTTGGTTCGGCCCTTTATTTCTTCAACTCCTGGTACAAAATAGGTACTGAATAACTGCTTATTGAATTAATGATGTATAATGTTGCCTCTGAAACCAATAAGGTATTTTGTGATGCAACAGAGAGTCATAATCAGAAACTACATAAACTTGGAATCCCCAACAAGCTTGGACTTTGCCAGGTCAACAGTATTATTATAAGCTGCATCTCACATCCTCTTGCTAATTTTCATCATTGTCTTATGGAAGTATCAGGTCCCTTATTTTAGAGATAAGGAATCCAAGGCAAAGTCTTTCATAAAGATAATTTCACTGAGTTCCTCAAGTAGTACTGAAGACCTACATGTACTATCATCACACTGGGTGCTAGAAGTGGCATGAGACAGGTATAAGGATTCCTACATCAAGGAGGTCATGATTTTGTTGGTGAAAATATACACAATGCATACAACAAGAACACAGGACAGTATACGATAAAATGCTTTATTTTATTATCTAAACAATAAATCATAACTTAGAGATAGACAATGGCTTTAAAATTGGAAGTGACCTCTTCTAGTAATCTAAACCAACTCTTTTTTTACAAATGATGAAACTTGGGCCCAGAGAAGTTAATTGACTTGGCCAAGGTCATATAGCTGGTAGGGTAAGGATTCTAACTCCAAATCCAGAGTTCTTTCTACTGCAACACAGCCAATGTGAAGCTGTGCAAAGTTATCAGCCTCACTCTCTCTTCCACAGTCATGGAAGTCCAGTGGCAAGACAAAAGTCAAGAAGACTAGAGATGGCTGGGATGAAATGGATGACCTTTGCCTTTCTAAATTAAGGTCTTTTCCAGGCCTCACTTTGTCTGACTAAGGGCTAGATAAGAATTGAAACAAAAGATAGCCTCACTTAAATCTAATTCACATGCAAGTCAAAACATCAACCTCATGATGTCATTGGCCTTCTTCAAGAAGGAAGGATGAACAACAGTAACAAGAGAAACTAGAGCACTTGGGAGAAGTCTTCATAGAGGAAGAAGAACTGAGTTGGACCTCGAAAGATTGATAAGATTTTGGTTGGTGAACAGGAAAGGAGGGTTTTCCAGCTGAGGGAAGGCGGCGCTGAGCCAACGAGTGACGTGTAATAATAGTTTCTCCCAGACAAGAGCTCAGGCTGTAACAAGGGCCAAGGTGTCACTCATTAGCTCAGCCTCATCTATCAGCCATTCCCAGGCCAGATCCAGTGTGTTGTGTCAGTTATTCGTCTAAAGTTGATTTAGATTAGTCAAAGCATGATAAACTCCAAAAAATCATTATCCATTTATATCATAAATGCGACAGTTTCAATCTCCAACCACAAAGCAAACTCTTTTGATTAAGAATCATTTATACACTCTTCAAGTCTCCTAAAGGAAAAATCCATGAAGTTTCTTTGCTTAATAAAACTTTCATCTCCGGTAGCAGAACTCTTTTCTAGTTTATCACAGTTGCTGAAGCTTGAAATCCCCTTTTGCTCTTATTGGGCAAGGTAATATGTGCTCTTTGTCCTAATTATAGTAAAGAGAGAATAAATACTTACTGAATGAAGGAATGAATAAATTAAATTGAATACAAGATCAAGAAGCTTCAAATTCATTCTCTAGATAGTGAGCAGCCTTGAAGACAAATCAATGAGTCAATGATAAAATTAAGAATTAGAATATTGGCTTTCTGTTTTACCTCCTAGTGTTCTATCCAAATCATTCTGATTCCCTTCTGCCCTAGAAAGACCAGATATGGGGGAAGTAAAAAGAGGAAGAATTCCCAAAACAATAGAAAATGAGGGTTCAAATGAACATTTGCCAGGCATAACATTTCTGCTGAACTCAGAATTCCCAATAGAAACTAAATGAGGAGAGAAATTCTATCTGATCCAAGATTTTTATTGAGTTTTTTAAGCCCAAAATAAACCCAGCAGCTGTTCAAATGGCTGACACTAACCTCAGACTTTGACCAAAAATTAAAATCCTCAAGTAAACATAAAGATAATAAAAAAGAGTGACAGAATATATCACCACTCATACGAATCAAGCAAATCTGGACACAGTGAGAGGTTTGTGGTTGATTTGGTATTATCGTGCAAAAAGTACTCTCTTGCCAGCCAGGAAACTTGGGTTCTAGGCCCTGCCTTAGTTACCTACTTTAGTGAAATTAAGCAGTCATTTTCATTCTCTGAATTCCAGTTTCCTCACTTATAAAATGAAGGGATTGAATGAGATGTTCTTTAGGGTCCTTTCCAGCATTAACATTCTAGAATCCTAAGTATGAATGCTATTCAATCTTCTTCTGCTCAGCTCTCACGACCACATAATAAGCTTTTATTAAGTATTTACTATGTGCCGGGCAAGGGGCTGGAGGTACAAAGACAAAAGTAAAATGGTCCCTGTAGGAGACTTTAAAGCCATTTAGTCCAACTCCTTCATTTTACATATAAGAAACCAGGATCCAGAGAGGATGTGCCTGGCCAGAGATTACAGAGGTAATGAGCAGCTGACAAGACCATGTACCACTGGGAAGTCCAAGGTATTTCCATACCGTAATTTGTCAGCAGATTAGCAAACAATTTTAATATCTGCTATGTACTAAACAAGAATATGCCATTACCTTCATATGTTGTTGTATTTTGTCAAAAGGTTTGTCCCCATCTACTGAAATTACTATTTTTTTGCAGATAATACTCAGTTTTATTGATGTAGTGGGGTTTTTTTAATATTACATATATTTACAGATTACTCCCACTTTGTGAAAGGTCCCTTATAACAGTTAGGTCAAACTGTTAATATAGTAGATTCAACTAAAAGTTTATACCTTTCATATTTGTAGCACCACCAGCACCCACCTCTCTACTATTTTTAAAAATTAACTGAAATCTATTAACAGAAATCTCATTCTCTCTCTCACCCCTACCCCACTGTGGAAACTGAGGAAAGAAAAGGAAAAAAAAAGCAAATTTTTCATGATAAATGTGCGTAATCAAGCCAAACAAATCCCCTCAAAGGCTTCACTCTCTCTCACTTGTTGTCTGTGTATGTGTGTGTTTATATATACATACATATATGTGTGTATGTGTATATATAAACCTGCACCCCAAATCTATCACCTCTCTATAATACATAGTATGTTTCATCAGTCCTCTGGAATTATGAATGGTCATTGTATTGAACACAGCTCTTACAGCTTTCACAGTTTTTGTTTTTACAGAGTTGTGTTGAATAAATTATTCTCCTGCTTCTGCTTACTTCAAAAGTCCCCAAAAGTCTTTATTTTTTAACATTGATGCTACAAATTGTTCTATTTCTGCTAACTTTCCTCTGCATAAGTTCATATGTCTTTCCATGTCTTTTCGAAATCATCTATTTCCTCATTTCTTATAGCACAATGGTACTCCCTCATCATATTCATATACCATGACTTATTAAGCCATTCCTCAATGATCATGTGATTCGTATTCCTTGTATGTTGTTTAAATCACCCCAGGGCAGTGTAAGCTACTCTTCTTTTTACTTCTAATGGCCCCAGATGCCAATTAAACCTGTTCACTATCTCTATGGCTTCCAAATTTGAGCGTAGGTATCAAATGTGAATGTCTGATGAGACTAATTAAATACTTTGAAAAAGTGTGAAATAATCAGTTCTGGGGGAAAGGAGGACAGCAAATAAACAAAAAACCAAAAGCAAAAACAAAAAGACTTTTCAGACATTACCACAACAGGGTTCTTGTCTTTATTAAAGTTTAAGGAAATCACAGCCCAAAGATTAATTAAAAAATTGAAGGGCTACGAATTAACAGTAGGAAACAAAACCTCTTTTGAGGACCACTCTTTCCTACTTTAACAAGATAATCTTAATAGCCTACTATCATATATTGCCACCTAGTGCTCAAATAAAGGGGGAAAAAATCAGTGCAACTTCCAGTTGTGCCCAACAGTCGTTTTTGGCAAAATCCTTAAGCAAATTCCTTGCAGTTAAGCTTGCATTTTCACTATGTCATGAATCCAAATATAGTCCCTTGATGCATCACCTTTAAGTTTATTATTGAGATTGACAATTTTTGTCTTATTCTTTTTTTTTATTTTATTCCACCAACATTTCCGGAGTGCCTAGTATGTGCAAAACACTATCCTAGGAGCTGAAAAAATTCAAGATAAATGAAAACTAGGCCTTAAACATCAATGAAATATTTCATTGCCTCTAAAAGAGGCAAAAAGACATACATAAACAATGAAGAGGGGAGGAGAGCAAGAGGAGGGAAAAGAAGAGGGAGAAAGAGATGGGGGGAGGCAAAAGGAGAAATACAAGAAAACATTAGCAAGGAGGACACTAGCAACTGGGTGGACTAGAAAAGGCCTCCTGCAGAAGATGGTGTTTAAGCTGAATCTTGAAAGAAGGCAAGCAGTCTAAGAGGTGGAGGGACAGCATTTTAGACATGGTGGACAGCTAGTGCAAAGGCACTGAGGTGGGAGATGGAGAAGTGGGTGTGTCAGCAACAGCAAGCAGGTGGTAGAACTGGATCTTACAGACTTAAAAATTCCTGAATTGTACAGATACTGGCAACTCACTAAAGATCTTGTTAGGGTAACTAAGTCACTGTGAAAGGTCAGGTGAAGGTGTTCTTCAGGAAGATCACTGCGGTGCCTCAATTACATTTTTGTACTAGGCTCAAGGGAAAAGGAAAGCCAGATTTCGTTTTGAAATGGCTTACATCTTTGCTCTACTAGTGAAACATCATTCTCTGGATATAGGTTTATCAAAATAAACTAGAAAACCAAATTCTTATTCTTCCTAAAACACAGCTTTTAAAAATATAAAGATTGGGTTAAATACATCCACGTCCTTAAAAAACACAAAACTCTTTTGTCTTTCAAATTAACAAAGTTGCACTGCAATAACTATTTTTACAATTAACAACCAAGGCAATTTTAAAATTTAGGTGGTAGTGACATCTGGTGTTCTCCATTTAAAAATGAACCAAAATATATCCATTTATAGACTCCTAGAATATTAGAGCAGGAAAGGCCCTAAAATATCTACTTCAGTTGTTCTCAGCCTTTTTATGTCACAGACCCCTTTGGTATTCTGGGGAACCCTATAGACCCCTTCTCAGAACAAAATTTTAAGTGCTTAAAATAAAATGCATAGAGTTACAAAGGAAACAAATTGTACTGAAATATGGGGTTTTTTTTTTCAAAAAAAGTTCACAGACGCTAGGTAAATCCTACCTCCCCATTTTATAGATATGGAATTGAGGCACAGACACTGATTCAACAAATACTTATTGGGCACCTGTTAGATGAAAGAATTTGTGCTAAGGACTATGGGAAATACACTAATAAATAACATTTATTAAGTGGCAAGGGCACTGCGTTAAATGCTAAGGAAGATACAAAGTTTAGATGAACATACAGATATATACAGATATCACACTAAGTACTTTAGAGAGTTCCAAAACAAAGTGTTGTGTGAGGACTGGGGACAAGCTTATTAAGGAGCAAGTGATGCTTCATGGTGAAGGTGGTTATTGAGTTGAATTAAATCTAGTCTCTGACCTCAAGGAGCTTACAACTTGGAGGGAGGAAGAGTCAAGTACAGGATGCTCTCCAACTTAACTAGAGCAAACCTGTACGTAAGATGAAATGTACTTTTGTGGAAACAGCCCTTCTGCAATCTCTTTGACATTATTTAATAGATAACATGAAAGCAAACTTCCTCTCAAACCCTTTCTAATTATCATAAATTGATGGAGTCCAAATTGATGAGATTTTCTATATGAAAGGACATATGACACCAATGCAGCTGTGCAAACTAACCATATACATTATGCCTCCACAGATGGGGATCTGTCCTATCTAAAGTTTCCAGGGAAAGAAATTTCATGACCTTCCTCCATAACCTATTCTCCTGTCAAATATCCCTCAGTGTCAGGAAATTGTACATACTTCAAATCCCTCATGATGGACCATAAGGCTACACATTTCCTCTTCGATCCTCCATGGAGCTGGAGAACAGCTGGTCAACAATGTGATGAAAACAACTAAAAATATGGATGGTCCATATCAAATTGCCCAGTTTCTAATGTCTGTGATTTCAGAAATGATTTACTTGCTCCATAAGTGGGTGAGTTAACATTGAAATCAACTGTAAGCTGGGCTATGAAATTCAACTAGTCCTAATTTTTTTTCCCCCACAGACAACACTGGAAAATGAGGAAGACTAAAAAAAAGAGGTAGCACCTCTTCTTACCTGTACAGATACATCCTATCCCCAATCTAAAGTGAAGCCAGACCCTGGGAGGAGGAAATTTGTGGAGAGACCTCAAAGAAGTCTAAAATTGGTATGAGCATTTGCATATAATATTCATCAGTGCAAAGTATGGCCATATCACTTCTCTATTCAAAACTTTTCAGCGCCCTCTAGTGGACTACAGATTGAAATACAAACATCCTAGTCAAGTCAACAAGTATCAAGTGCTTACTATGTGCCTGGCTTGTTAGGCATTGGCCATACAAAAAAAGGCAAAAACATAGCCTCTGACCTCAAGGAGTTCACATTCTAGTGAAGCAGACAACATACAAATACCTATGCATACTTGGTATACACACACACACACACACACACACACATATCTTAAATGGGAGGTAATCACAGGGAGAAGGCACTGGTTTGGGGGGCTGGGGTGGAGGGAGGCATTTTTCATAAGGTGGTGCTGAGTCCAAAGAAGCCAGGGAAGCCAGAGGGTGAACATTCCAAGCACGAGAGAACGCCAGTGAAAAAACACGGAGATGGAGTGTCATGCAAGAGAAACAGAAAGAAGCCAGAATACAGTGTTTAAAAGAGAATGGGGGCGAGGGTGGGGGCAGCTAGGTGGCAGCTAGGTGGCGCAGTGGACAGAGCACCGGCCCTGAAGTCAGGAGGACCTGAGTTCAAATCCAGCCTCAGACCAAACACTTGACACTTGCTAGCTATGTGACCCTGAGCAAGTCACTTAAACCCAATTGCCTCACACAAAAAGTAGTAAATAAATAAATGTAAATAAATGAATGAATGAATGAATAAATAATAGAGAATGGGAAGAGAGGAAATGGAGGTATTGTTGACTGTAGATTTCTTTCTCGAGTTTAGCCACACAAGGGAGGAGAGATATGGGAAAATAGTTATAAGGGATAGTTGGATCGAGAGTTTTTTGTTTTGTTTTTTAACTATGGGAGAGACATAGGCATGTCTGGCATTTTAGGCCTTCTGCCACCAGGCTGCCACCTTTTTCTAGTGTTGCTTCACATTAACTGACAGTTACATAATCTATATTATAGATCTATCACCCCTCCTGAACTACCTCAACTCAGCACTGACAGGTTTGTAGATCGAGTCCCAGTGTATTCTGTGGGTACTTACTCCTAAAATTATAACTCATATGCTACCACCAGTACAGTTCCCTTTAACAGTCATCCAGTAGAGATACAATCAGCTCAGAGGTCTATGGGGTACTCAGGAAGGACTAGCACCTCTGGTGTGAGGACTGTTCATCCACCTTTGGTGTCCACCTGTGTGACTCAACTCTCACCTGTGGCTCCAAGAACCTGTAGCATTTGCAGTGGCCATACCCAGATAAAACCATCTCAGCAGATAGGCCAAACCAGGTGGAGGGTAACCAACAGTCCTCAAACCCATCAGTGAGCTAGGGGAATGTCTATCCCAAGCATGTGAAGACTTTGCCATGAAGAATGGGCAGATGAGAACAGTTTGTTTCAACGGCCACGAAGGTAGTTGAAGCAGGCACTGGGGAGTGCTGAGAGCTTGGTCATATATTGAATGTGCCACGGGCATTAGCTACATCCTGGGACATCACCAGTTGTTTTGATTTGTCTTGCCACTGCACTTTGATGACTGGAAGAGAGAGTGAAGCTCATGATTTTGTGCAACTCTGCCTCACTTAAATCCAATTCATGCTCAATTCAAGACATCACTCATTATGTCATGATGTCATTTGTCCTCTTGGAAAGCAAAGGATGAACAACAAAAACACAATCAGCTCAAAACAAAAACATTTACTAAGATGGGATCACAAGAACAGGAGTGATAAAACACCCCATAAATCAAGGGCAGTGTCTCCCTCAGATATGGTCAATGCCCATGGGAATAGTAGACAAACTTAGTATACAATGATAGTAAAGCCTTCATGGAGAAAATACAAGTGGTGGCCAAGGAAACTCAGATATCAGATACTACAGGGCTTCAATGTCCTTTCCCCCCCCCCATAAAGCCCTCACACTGCTCCCTCCATCCCCTGAGCATTATATTCAGGTTACATTCAATTTTTCAGCAGCCAATCGCCATCTGCATTTTCAATTCAATCATGAAGTGCTCCAGAACAGTTCATAAAGGAATAATAGAGCTTAGATACACTTTGCACTCTATTTGAATAGAACAGCTCATTACCTGTGCTATTTCCCCCTTATTTTCTGGAACTATTGCAACTAGGCTGGAGAGAAATCAACTCTCCTTATGCCCTACCTGCCCCATACAGACAAACTAGATTATCAGTTATTCCCTAATCATTTACTGATGTCTCCTATCTCCATGCATTCCCGTGACCTGTTCCCCATGTCTGATATGCATTCCCTTCTTTTGAAATCCTTCACTTCTTCAGATTCAGCTTAGGTGGCACTTCTTCCATGAAACATTCCCTTATCCCTCAACACATGGATAGATTGTATGTTCCACCAATATTCACATGCCAACAAATCTCAAAGGACTCCAACACTTTGAGTGGATCCCAATCCTCTTCTAGTGTATTATGGAACAACATGGACAAGAACCACAAAACATGAGAAAATACAGATGGTCTGTGATTTGAATATCATTTCAGGGAGTATTCACATAAATGAGAACACAGATCCAAAAGAAGTCTAAAAGTTCTATCTCTCCTATTAGACTATATGCTCCTTGAAGGCAGGGACTGTATCCTTTTTCATCTTTGGATCCCTACCACTAAGCACAATGGCTTACCAAGTAGGCACATAATAAAATGTTTATTGAATTAAACATATATATATATATATATATATATATATATATATATATATATATATATATATGAATCTCTAAGTAAAATGGCAAATAATGTGACTTGTGGTTATTGATATGGCTAAGGAAATTAGTGGTGGCTCTTTACTTAAATCTTTGTTTCTGGAATGGAAATAATGGGAAGTTTGGATAGAAGTAACCACTCATTCTTAAAATTTATTATAGAGAGCGCAGTGGATAGAGCACCGGCCCTGAAGTCAAGAGGACCTAAGTTCAAATGGCCTCAGACCAAACACTTGACACTTACTAGCTGGGTGAGTCACTTAACCCAAATTGCCAAACAAAAAAAAAGTTATAGAGAGAGGAAAAACCAGATATTGTCTGATAAACAAGCTAGATTTAATAGATCAAATAAAGTAGAACAAACAGTAGGTCAGAGAAAGGACTAGGTGAACCAAAAGTATAGAAGAGAAGTCATCCCAGTAGGGAAGTGAAGATCTCAAGAATAAAATTCTGAAAACCACAAAGAACAGTTGTGATGAAGAGGAAAGGGGGGATTCTCTAAAGAGACCTCTATGGATGCCCCGGGCACTGATCAGACAACTTAAATGTTTAAAAGACATAAAGAAGATGGAAGCAAGGAAGGAACAAAAAATGAACACAAAAGCATAGCAGCCTTGTAAGAATAATGTTAAAAATATTTAACCTCATAATAATCTGGGGCTGGCAAGGAAAGCTATGGATAACAATAAGGGTTTTGCTTTGGTTCTTAGCTATATGTGAACAGAAAGCATGCAAAGAAGGGCTGGGCCAACTGACTGGGGAGATAGGATGGTGATAACCAATGACAGAGAGAAGGGAAAGCCATTAATTCTTGTTCTGTTTTTGCTTTCTTTGCACAGGATGATAATCTTCAAATTGAAAAAAATAAAATAAAACAAAAATGGCCAAGAGGGAATTTATATCCAAGATAAATAGAGAACTATAGAGTAGCCTTGTTGAATCAAGTCACGAGGCTCAGATAAACTTTATCACAGGATACTGAAAGAACTGGCAGATGTGAAGTGATTAATCACCCTTCCACCCAGAAATGGAGTGGGTAAAGAGTAAGCCCAAGGGGACCCCTGAAGGCAAGTGCTTTCCTCCTGCTTTCCCCCCCCCACCTGACCCCAGGGAAGAGTTGGCTCCAAAGCCTTGCCTTTTTAAAGCAAGAGTCTTCTTCCTGTTTCACCTGCCGCCCTCACCACCAGAACCCAGTGGGGAAGAAACATTCCAGGGGTTTGCCCATTATCATCTTCCTGCCTACCCACCTCAACCTTGGCCTACCACAGAGGAGCTGACCTCTTCCTCTTCCATGCATCTCTACAACACCTGGCATGACCCCACCCAATGCAGAAGAGCAGCCAGGTGATCATGGACAATCGCCCCTAGATTTTGCCCTGCAACACCACCCCATGGAAACTTAACAATAGAACTCATCAGGTCATTTCAGGATGAGATGATGGAGTGATCAGAAGCAGAACAGCCAGCTTTCTCACTATTACAGCAAGGATAGATGAGAGAGAGAGAGAGAGAGAGAGAGAGAGAGAGAGAGAGAGAGAGAGAGAGAGAGAGAGAGAGATGTGTGTATATATACATATGTATGTATGTATAGCACCAGTTCAGGACTCCAGCTCAGGATTAAAAAAAAATTTAAATTTAAAAGATAGGTAGAAGATTGTGTGTACTAGGGAAGGGATATGGCCAGAAAATCCTAGTTTGGAAGCACAGCCCACAAAAGTGTTCCAGAGTGAGGAACCAGGGAGTTCCAGGGAGCTGTCAGCTGTGTGCCTGGGGGAAGAAAAATGAGACAAACAATGGACAAACAATGAACCAGGGGCAACTGGAGACTGAAGCTGTATATCTCTGACTTGAGACTGGGATTAGGGACCTACAGGGCCCAGGCCTGGAGAGCAGCAATCAGAGCACACCTTAGATGAGACAGTTTAGGACACTAAAAGTTTACAATTCAATGATCTGAGTCACCTAGAAGTCCTTGAAGAACACAGCCTTCAGCACCTGCAGAAAAGAGCAACAGAATCCCCAGATAATTTAGGTGAAGATCCAAAGATCCATTCTTTCCAGAAATGCAGAGTTCTGACACAAAGTTCTAATGAAGGAAATCAGAAAATGATAAAATAGTAGAAGATATAGACCATAATGAAATATGGACCCAAGTATGCCTAAGACACAATCCAGAAAAAGAGAATAATTCCATAATATCTATAAGCATCATCTTAAATAAGAACACAGCTTTGCCACATGGTCTACTAGATTTCCTGGAGGAAAGAAAGCAAGAGTTTAAAATTTTATTCTGTAAGTGGCATAAGACTCTAGATGAAAGAATTGGAAGGTGAATAAAAAGCCTAGTAGAGGAATTGCAAAACTTTAGCCAAAAAACAAATGTCTTAAAATTAGAATGGACCAAACAGAAATCAATGACTCCATGACACAAGAAACAGTAGAATAAATCATTAAGATGAGGGGCTGGTGACAAGAACTGCTGGGAAAACTGGAAAACAGTATGGCAGAAACTAGGTATAGATCAACATCTCACACCATATACCAAGATAAGGTCAAAATGGGTACATGATTTACACATAAAGGGTGATACCATGAGCAAATTAAGAGAGTATGGAATAGCTTATTTGTCAGATTTATGGATAAGAGAAGAATTTAGTACTAAAGAAAACACAGAGAACATTACAAAATATGAAACATAATTTTGATTATATAAAATCAAAAAGTTTTTGCACAAACAAAACTCATGCAACCAAAATTATAAGCAAAACAGAAAAATGGGGGAAATTTTGCAACAAATATCTCTGACAAAGGCATCATTTTTCAAATACGTAAAGAACTGAGTCAAATTTATAAAAATACGAGTCATTCTCCAATTGATAAATGGTCAAAGGATACAAACAGGCAGTTTTCAGACACACAAATCAAAGCGATCTATAGACATACGACAACAACAACTCTGATGTACCACCTCATACCTATCCGAGTGGCTAATATGACAAAAAAGGAAAATATTGGAGTTGGAGGGGATGTGGGAAAACTGGGACACCAATGTACTGCTGGTGGAGTTGTGAACTGACCTAACCATTCTGGAGAGCATTTTGGAACTATGACCAGACATCCAAAAAAAAGGGGCAAAGGACCTATTCGTACAAAAATATTTATAGCAGTTCTTTTTGTGGTAGCTAAGAACTGGAAATCAAAGAGACGCCCATCAATTAGGGAATGGCTAAACAAGCTGTGGCACGAAATATTATTGTGCTATGAGAAATGACAAGCAGGATGATTTCAGAAAAACTTGGAAAGATTTACATGGACTGATCATAGTGAAGTGAACAGAACCAGGAGAACATTGTACACAGTAACAGCAATACTCTTCAATGAAGAACTGTGAATGACTTAATTATTCTCAGCAATCCAATGATCCAAGACAATCCCAAAGGACTAATGATGAAGCATACTATCCACCTCCAGAGAAAGAACTGATATGGAATGAATACAGACTGAAGCATGCTATTTTTTACTTTCTTTCTTCCTTTTTTTTTTCTTTTATTCGATCTTCTTATACAAAATAACTAATATGGAAATGTTTTACATAATTGCACATGTATAACCTAATATCTGCTTACTGATTCAGGGAAGGGGGAGGGACAGAATTTGGAACTCAAAACTTTAAATACAAATGTTAATTTTTTTTAAAAGATGAGGGACTGGAACAGAATTTATTGTGCTTTCAGGTATGTTCAAAATATCAGGGGCAGCAATAATGATCTCAGACAAGACAACAATAAAAACACAAATTACTAAAGGATGTAAGCAAGGAAAATACATTCTACTTAAAGGCATCATAAATAATGAAATAACATCAGTGCTTAATATAAAGATGCACCATATGGCAGAGCATCTAAATAACTAAACCAAAAGTTAATCAAATTTCAGGGAGAAATAGACAGCAAAACAGTAACAGCTGAGGCAGCTCAGGTGGCCTGGAAAGTACAGTGTTTGGTATATATTTTCATCCATTCAGCTCCAGGTTTCAAGCATCTTTCACTGGGTGAATGGTGATGGGACTCACAGAAACAGTAGATCAAAGTGTTTTCGATGCTACATTTTTGGCCACATTTTTTTCTACTTAGACTCTCGAGAAAAAATTCTCCAATGTTCCTTAGTCTTTATTCTTATTTTTCCTCCTCTTCCAGGTTATTACTGTTTCTGATAATAGAGGCTTAGCAGACAATGCACTAGATCTGGGAAGATGTGAGCATGAATCCCAGGTATGATATGATCTTATTCATGTTTTTGTTATTTTTGGGAACTGAAATTTATCAGGGTAAGGAATTTCTGGTGTGGAAATTGTCTAGCAATTCATCTGTGATGTATAGTCTTCAAGAGTTATCTGGGAGGGAGCACTAAGAGGTTAGGGTACCTGTCCCCAGTACCTCCAGTATAGGTACACACATACCAGCTGTAATTCCCAGTTATAGAGCTAGCACGTGTCAGGAACAGAACTTAAACTCAGGTTTTCCTAACTCCAAGGCAGGCTCTGCTATCTACTACACCATGCTATCTCTTTATTAACTGTGGGGGATAACTATTTGCTGAATGAAAAAAATCATGTTTTCTTCACTTTATTTCCTGTCTTCATTCCTTTTTGTCAGCTTCAGGTTTTTTCCCCCTATTTATGTGTATTTGGACTAATAACCTTTTCGTTTTGCTTTTCTTTCTCTGTACTTCTTCAAAGTTCTGTCATTTCATGGTGAGTGTTACCCTTTTTACTGATGTAGATCTCCACTGGTTTTCTTGGCTGAAAATGTTCATCCCTTATTGCCCAAGATGTCAGTTTTAACTCTACAAATTTAGTAAGATTATTCTCTCTACAAACTTGGTTTTTGATTTCTGAACAGTACCTTAAAACATAGAAGTGATTGGCTTTGTCCAAGGATGGAACGTACCTATCAAGAGCCAGTAAAATATATATTTGCATTAAGTCCTGTAAATCTAACGAATGACTGAATTAAAAAGTGTTTAATTCTATTATCTGAAATACTGTGTCTCAAACATTCCTTCAGCTTTCCTTACTCAATAGCTTCTAATCTTCTGATTTTCCTGAGTCATTCAAAGGCAAGACACAGACTACAGAATTTTAAAGGTTGATTAAAGTACCAGACTATGAAAGCATTCAGGGTACAAAATGTAATCTTTGCTGTTCTCTTCTTTATCCTTCCCCACAACTGCCTGTTTTAAGGCATACTGATAAACACATAACTAACTTTGCATTCCAGATAACACAGGTTTTTAACCTACAAACGACACGCACTTCAACAGGCTAAAGGATCTGTAACACCATAGGTACAGCTTCAGCCTAGGAAAGACATTGTATCATTGCTAGGCAGCTCTTCCATAAGGACAATAGAAGGATAATAAAACCAAAAGAGACAAGAGGGAATGTTTTCTGCCTAACCAAGCATATCTAAACCATATGAACACACTGAAAGCCTAGAGACAATCATCCGTGTTGTTTTAAGAAAGAGTGGCACAGGATAGCCCTTGGTTGAAAGAAAGTAATGTCCAAGACAATAGTGATGAAATAAAGATAGAAAGTCATAAAGGAAAGAAAAAGATATTTTAAACAACTGATTTAGATTCTTTAACCTTCATTCCTTCTCTCTTCCTCCCTTCCCTCATTCCTTCTCTCTTCCTCCCTTCCCTCATTCCCTTCTTTTCTTCTTACTCTTCTTTCTTTCCCTCCTTCCCCCCTTTCCTACCTCCTTTCCTTCCTTCCTTCCTTTTTTCCTTTCTCCCTCCCTTCCTTCTTCCCTTCCTTTAATCATTCCCTTCTTTCCTTCCAACTTTTCCCTTTTTCTTGTCTCCCATCCTTTCCTTTTTTCTTCCTTATCTCCTTCCTTTCTTCTGTCCTTTCCTCCTTCCTTACTCCCTTCTTGCCTTCCTTCCCTTACTTTCCTTCCTTTCTCTCTTCTGTCCTTCCCTCCCTTCCTTTTCTTCATTCTTCTTCTACTTTCTTTCTTTCCTTCTTTTCTTCCCTCCACCAAAGTACTATCCCAGACACTGTAAATAATTACAAAACCATCCACAACTCCTCTTGAATATGGGAACAAACTATGACCAAACCTAGAGGAATTTTTCAACCCTACTGCGCTATTTGGCCCCGAAATGCTTATTTCCATGTCCTTATTGCTAGTCTTCAGCAAGTGAGTGTTAAATACGCTGCCAAATGCACTGGGATAAAGAGACTCAGAAATAATAAGAGCTGAGCTCAAGCCCCAGCTCCAAGCCACGTGAGGACATATAAGTCATTAAACCTTTCCTAAAGGGCAGCTAAGTGGTACAATGGATAGACTCCTCTTTCTGAGTTCAAATCTGTCCTCAACACTTACTAGCTGTGTGATCCTAGGCAAGTCTATTTGCCTCACTTTCCTCATCTGTTAAAAGAAAAATGACAAGGAAATGGCAAACCACTTCACTATCTTTGCCAAGAAAACCCCAAATAAGGTCACAAGGAATTAGACATGACTGATAAACAACTAAACAACAATATTATCTGTAGTGTTTTCCTCATAGGATTGCTGTGAGTTTGAAATAAGATAGATCATGGATGCAAACATTAAAGAAGAAATACCTGTCATTATCTCAATTATCCCACAAGAGGTGAGGTCTGGATGGTTGAGTGTTTTGGGCTCCAGTTTGCACATTATCTAGAAGACTACAATCTTCAATTGTAACATGAAGTATTGACAGTACATTAGACATGAGGAAGACACCTGAGACCCACTAGAATGAGTAACTGAAGAAAGGTACTTTTAAAACTGGCTCCTTAAAAACTGGAAAATTATGTGCTCTGTTAACTCTACTTTGAAATACTTCCTGTGGCCCAACTTATTGCACAATGAACATTACTCTTAAAGCAGGACAAGAATAACACAAGAATTCCTTTTAGATTTGTCTCCCACGAAGAGGCACAGGACTAATATGGGATAGTGCGCCCAGACCTGTTTTGTTGTTGTTCAGTCTGACTTTTCGTGATCCCATTTGAGGTTTCCTTGGCAAAGGTACTGGAGTTGTTCGCCATTTCCTTCTCCAGCTCATTTTACAGATGAGGAAACTGAGGCAGAATTAAGTGACTTGCCCAGGGTCACACAGCTAGTAAGCATCTGAGGCAGGATTTGAACTCAGGTTATCCTGACTCCAGGCCCAGCATCCTAACCATTAGCTTACCTAGCTGCTCAGTCCAGATCTGAATCTTTCTTTAACTGTGCAGCACTGGAAAGCCTGAAGGCAAGAGTGGGGGGAGGGGGAGGCAGGCATAGCTGAGCAGGTAGTTTTGTCAAATATTTCACTGGGGTGGCTGCCTACCTATTTCTCTGCCCAGAGACACAATTCAGTTCATGGTGAACTTAACCACCCTTTTTAGACTTTGGGCAGACAGCCAGGCTTATGTGGTCAGAGAAACCAACATGCACAGCTCCCATTAGATAATACTTAATACTTTATCCATCAGTATCTCATTTGAGCCTTGCAACAACCCAGTAAGGTGGGAAGACCAAGTATTTGTAGCCCCCTTTTGAAGAAGAGAAAACTGAATTTCACCGAAGTTATGTGACTTGTCCCACGTTACCCTGATGGTGAGGAGTAGAAATTCAGGTTTTCTAAGTCTAAATCTAGTGCTTTATCCACTTACCCAGTATCCTGTAGATGCTGTAGAGTAAGGAAGAAGATTTAAGAGTAGGCTGTCCACCCTCCCAGACAAGGAAGATTTATACCTACCATCCACTGCACAAAAATAAAGATTCAGACTGGGTGATTTAGCTATGTTTCTGAGTGGAAGTGATTTGGTTTAAGATTTGGGTATAAAAGATACAGACCTTTTCAATTTACATCCTGATCTTAAACATAAGCATTTCTAGTATGAAAGGTAAACAAATCACACTGCCTGGATCCTACCTTAGAGCTTCGTAAGGACAGATGATGAGAGACAGAGAGACAGAGAATGTATGTGTATGTCTATGTGCATGCACAAATATCTATTTATACACATATTTATATAAAAACATACATATATACCTACACATTAGTATATGTATATACATACACACGCATACGCACTTATATCAAACACACACACACACACACACACACACACACACACACACACACACACCCCACCTGTGCTTGCAAAGCTCAAAGGCAAGATCCAGGCAATAGGATTTAGCTACTTGTCACAGTGGGAATGTTTGGGTTTAATGGGTGTGTGTGTGTGTGTGTGTGTGTGTGTGTGTGTGTATGCATGTGTGTGCGCATGTTTATATGTATGTGCACATGTGCGTATGTGAACATATTGTAAGCAATGTTAATAAAGGTATATGTATATCTTTAATAGTGATATTGCTTAGGTATAAGGTCTAGCTATAAATAGAAAATATCTAAATAAAATATACATATTAATATATGAGAGAGAAAGAAGGAAGGCAGAGCATGTTTATAGATGTATACTTTATATGTGTATATATACACAATTTATGTACATATATGTATATGCATGCTTTATATATACATAAATACATATAGAAATGAGATCATGTATATACATAAAGTGTACACACACACATATGCCCTGCCTCCTTTCTCTCTCCCTTACTCTCTCTCTCTCTCTCAAAGTCTAAACTTAAAACTGAAATAACACTTTTGGGACACCCTGTGTATACACATACACACTATTTCACTACTTCAAAAAACACATTACTACCCCAAAGGTCTGTCATTTCATGGATAACATTATTGCTATTACTGACACAGACCTTGGATTGCTGAAGCTGGAATTTTGTGGGGTGAGACTCATTAATATGGTCCTGGAAGAGTATATTGAAAATGAAAAGGACAGGAAAAAAGGGTCAGGGCAATATAATCATATACTAAAAAGTGATATAAAAAAATCCAGGAACCAAAGCATGATGGAGAATAGTGGGGTGAGAATTAATGGAAAAAGAAATTAACGAGGATGAAAGCTGCAGAGCATCCAGGTAGAAGAGTTGGAAAATGGATGAGCAATACATACAACACAGAGGTACGATACAAGAGTGAATGAGGACCTCAACTAACCAGGCATCTGCCCAAAGACTGCTCAAGGGCTCTCAGTTCAAAAGGCAAAGCTGATAAATTATTGATTTGTATTAATGTTCCAAGGCCGGCCTCTTTTTCTCCTCAGATAAACACTTATTAAATACCTATTATCTACCAGGACTTGTACTAAGAATTGATAAAAAGAAAAGCAAAAAATTCAGTCCTTGCCTTCAAGGAGCTTACAGTCTAATGAGGGAGACAATGTACAAGCAACTAGTACAAACAAGCTAAGCAGACAGGCTCATATTTTGGGGCCCATAAGAAGCCCTAATACCTTGGTTGACACTTCCAGAGCTTGTGCTCCATGGGCATCACTTAAAGAATCCCAAGGTCACTGCCTCACCATAAGTCATTGGATTAGGACTTTAGTAAAAAGACCTAGATACTATGTGAGTGTGTATGTGAATAAAAGTCACTTGTGTCCTGTATGTGAATAGTTTCAGTACAATGGGAGGAAAGCTGGATTGAAATGAATTCATAGAACAATCATTGTCTCTTCTTGGCAAAGAAAAGAGTGCTGAACTTGAAAATTGTAGATAGACACCATAGAACCTATGTCAAATTGCTTGCCTTCTCAATGACGGGGCAGGAGAGGGAGGGAGAGAATTTGAAACTTAAAATTTCAAAAAAGAATGTTAAAATTGCTTTTACATGTAATTGGGAAAATAAAATATTAATTTTTTTTTGAAGTTGTAGACACGTTTAGGCTGCAACTCCAACTATTTACTAGTGTAGACAAAATCTCAGGACTGAAAGGGTCCATACAGGTCATCTAGTCCAACTTGCTCATAAAGATCTCTTCTACCACCATGAGCCAAATTCACCAACTGCAAAACTACCATATTAAAATGTAATTAGAAAATGTTTAACAAAATACATTTCAAAAACCATACAATGTAGATGTTAATTTGTGTTTTTTTAATGTCAACATGCCCAGATCAGCTTCTATTTGAGTTTGACAACACTGCTCTACAATATTCCCCAAAAGGTATAATCCAGTCTTTCTTTGCTTGATAACCTTTTATGAGCACAAAACTTGCCTTTGTGACGTAGTGGATAAGGCCCTGGAGCAAAAGACATCCTGTCCAATCCTAGTTTTGTAACATTGGTAAGTCATTTGACCTTTCAGAATCTCAGTTTCCTCAACAGTAATAATAATAATAATAATAATACCTATGATATTTTTCTCAGAAGTGTTATGAAGCTCAAATGAGATCATGTACATAAAGTTATTTATAAACCTTTAAGCACTATATAAATGTGACCTTCCCAAGACAATCTATTTCACCTTTGGACAGACAGATCTAATTGTTCCTAAATTTGTCCTGATATCAAGCCCTTACTTCTTCTCTGCAATTTCCATCCATTCTTCCTGATTCTATCTTCTGGGGCCTTTCAAATAATTGAAGTTTGTTTGAGTTCTCAAAAATGAGAAAAAGTAATGCTTAAAATTTCTATTTTTCAGAGTTGTTTTAAGGAAAGTGTCTCTTAAGCTGTTAAATGCTATATAAATATAAATGTGAGTTTTTATGCCCTCCTGGATCTTTTTCTTTAGAGTAGCCCTTTCTTGGATATCATCTTTCCCTAATTACTTGTTGCTTTTCCTGTGCTTAATATTCCCAGCTCTTCTCTACCCTAAAAAAATACCCTATAGCTCCCCAAATGTCCTTTGTTCTTCCTTTTCACCTCCCCCCAATTTCTAGGCTTTCACAATTACTCTCCTTAAACCTCTGTAATCTTGTTTCCATTCCCATCACCCTAAGCAACTGCTTTCTCAACATCTCCCCACCTCCATCACCAAAATAATTTTTTCCCTTCCCCTTGACCTTTCTGCAAAATTTGAATTAACCACTCTTATTTCACTTACCACATTCTACCTTGTATTACTTATTTCGGTTCACCTCTTATTCACCCTGCTAGATTTTAGGCTCCTTAAAGGTAGTCTCTGTTTTATACATCTTTGTAAAATATTGTGAGTTCCCATTGCAAGTTCATTTACTTTAAGAGAATTGAGTTAGCAGAGAACTTGGAATTGGCTACAGGACAGTACTTTGAGGAATTTTTTGGATAATGCTCAAGTTTCAGGAGTGCTCTAAGAAGGGTGGACTGACCCTCCAGGTACCTCTTCTGATGGCAATAGTTACAGTCTCCAACATAAAAAACAATTACTTCAAATAAGTTTTTACTGATTCTCTCCAGGCCTCCTAAGCGCAACCAGCTTTCTTGGAATACAATCTCTATGGTTCTGGAGGGCAGCTAGGTAGTTCAGTGGATAGAGTGTTTGACCTAGCCTCAGGAAGACTTGAGTTCAAATCCACTCTCAGACACTTACTAGATGGGTGACTCTGGGAAAGTCACTTAATCCTGTTTGTCTCAGTTTTCTGCTCCGTAAAATGAGCTGGATAAGAAAATGGCAAACCATTCCAGTATCTTTGCCAAGAAAACCCCAATTAGGGTTTTGTGGGACATGACTAAACAACAAAAAGGTCTGGAAGCAAGAATCAAATCAACTCACTAATGGAAAGAGTGTTGTCAATTTACTTCCCATTGGTCCTAATATCACCCTGGAACTTTTCTGGATCACAGAGCCCCTACCTGGCCACCATCCCCCTATGTATGGGGTAGGGGTGTGCTGGAAAAAGTTTAACAGCTGACTCTTCAAGAGAGGAAAAAAACATACTTTAAATTTAATTTGCATTATTAATGTTTTCTCCATTACTTTTAAGTATAAACAATTTATAAAGAAAACTTTAGTTGCTTTTCCAGAGGTAGTGAGAGCAGCCTCCAGCACACCCTCGGTAAATGAGCTTCTTTCCCATTAGAATGTAAGAACCCTGAGGGCAGGAACCTGTTTTTTTTTTTAATTTTCTATTTGCTTAGCACAGTTTAGCATTTAAATTAATTAAATGCTCATTCAATCAATTAACAATTAAAACTCTGAGCTTACACTCCCTCAGCCGGCAATTTAACTCGCAACCGCTAAGAGCCATCACTTTTTCTTAGCTTCTTAAACGTTCTAAGTCCTGCAGCATTGCTCCAAGAGCAGCCGTCCAAAGGAAGTAGAGAAGAGAGAAAGAGGCGGGGCAGGCGTGGAGAAAAAGGAGCCGCTTGTGATCGTCTGCGCATGCGTCGCCTTTCCTCCGCCCGATAGAGCGTTGGCGTTCCTTCCGCTCGATGTTCTCTGGCAGCGATTTCTCCCACCTCCCCCTGCGACGGTGACGATGCTGACGCCATTTTGGCGGTGACCAGAAAGTGGGGCTCCTGAGCACAGGTAAACACCAGCGGCCTCCATTAGTTCCTCTGTCTCCCCGTACCTCTCTGGTCGTGGTTTTCGCCTCGTTCTCTCTCGTCCTTCCGGGTTGCTTTCTTCTGGAAGCCTCTCTCCAAGCCCTGTCACAGTCTTGTCGCTCGGACCCTGTCCCAGCCCTGTCAGTCGGGTCCGGGGCTGTGTCGCTTCTCTCAGCGCTCCGTCCCCTCCACCCCCCGGTCCCTTCGCCGCCTCGCGGAGGCCCCCCAAACCTCAGGGAGTCTGTGTGCTCAGGGCCCTGGCGCCCCCACCCCCGGGCTGGGAGTTGGGGGGACAGGGTGGGGTGACGCCTTTGGGGGCGGAGGCTGCCGGGGCTCGGGGTCCCAGCCTTGGGCCAAAGAAAAGTGCTCGTCGCGGGGCTTGTGGAGCTCAGTCACTCACTGCCTGTCACCAACTCGTTCTTACTGTTTTTGTCTTTTTTCCTCCAGGAAGAACTTGCCATTTAGGAAAGGGGAAAAAAAGCAATAAAAGAAAAGATTGTTTTTATTATTTTCCTCACCAGAAATGGCCAATGTGAGTAAATTAAGTCGAGTTCTTAAACAGCTGGTGGTAACTGCAGCAGAAACTTCCCGTGTTTTGATGAGGGGAGGATTGGGAGAAGGGCAGATTGTTTTTATCTTGACTTGGGAGATGAAGAATTCAGTCATTAAACACGCATTTAGCGCCTGCTGTTTGCCCAGGCACTGTGCCGAGCGCTGTAAGGATGCAGAAAGAAGCAAAAGACAGTCCCTTCCATCACAGTCTAAACTGTGGTGCGGATACTATGAAAGCATAACACGACATGCGTATGTAAGGACTTAACCTGTGTGTAGCTAGTTTTGTATGTATGTGTTTGTATGTTGTCTCTCCCATTAGATTGTAGACTTCTAGATGTTGGGGACTGTTTTGCCTCTTTTGTATCCCCAGCGCTTAGTACAGTGTTTTAGCATATAGTAGACTCTTAATGAATGTTGATGGATTGATTTGTTGGAGTGTTTTTGATATGGTGGTTTTTGACCCAGATTTTCCATTGAGTTATAAAAAATGGAGTGTTTGATTCCCCACTTAAAGAATTCTATAGCTTTGGGGTTTATAAATGCAATTCCCTCTCATTCACAGTGCCAGGCACATAGTAAATTATTAACAAATGTTGATTGATTGGTTAGCATGTTTTTAATATGATGGTTTTTGACCCTGTTTTTCAGTTGAGTCATTAGAAGTGTTCTTGGTTCTCCATTGTAATAAATCTGTAACTCTTAGATTTATAAACACATTGCTTTCTCATTCGCAGAGCCCAGCACATAGTAGCTGCTTAATAAATGTTTATTGAGTTGAATTCAAAACAGGAACGGGTTCACTAAAAGTTTCTTTTCAAATAATTTTTGCTATGTCTAACTTTTATGAATAGGTAAAGCATTTATTAAGTAAGCCTTCACTATGGACCAAGAGAGCAAAGGTATTCCTTTTTCTACATGGCTAGTATGGATGTTTTATTTATATGAGCTGGGTATCATAT
The DNA here is from genome assembly GCF_003287225.1 of Phascolarctos cinereus. Taxonomy (NCBI): domain Eukaryota; kingdom Metazoa; phylum Chordata; class Mammalia; order Diprotodontia; family Phascolarctidae; genus Phascolarctos; species Phascolarctos cinereus. The sequence continues at coordinate 243,579,855 of NW_027556098.1, forward strand.
TACTTGCCTTATATAAGGAGGGAATGGAGGAAGGGAGATAATTTGGGCACTCAGTATTAAAAATGAATGTAAAAAATTTTTAATGTAATAAAAAATGCACAAGAAAAATAAATAATACTCGCAGATATTATCAAAGCCTTTAAACATCATTTTCATTAAGTAAACCTTTGTCTCCACTTGGAGCAAGGGTTTTTAGTTCTTTTTTTGTGTCATGGAGTCCTTTGGTAGTCTGGTGAAATCTATAGACCCTTCTCAATGTTTTTAAAGGTATAAAATAAAATACAGAGGAAAACAAATATATTCAAATAAGGTTATTAAAAAAATTTTTCATGCTCCTCTGTTATCTATCCACAAACCCCGGATTAAGAACCTCTGATTTAGAGCATGATAAATTGAAGGCTAGGAATAAAGTTCCAGTTCCATGAAAGTATAATAGATTCATAAGAACAGTAAACAGTAACTGGCTTTTAGTCGTGACTGCTAATGACAGACCTGTAAAATAAAGGAAAATCCTTACATAATAGTAAAAATGTTGTAAACATAAAAAAGTTAGTCCCTGTAGTTTTAGAAGAAAATTCTTCATACCTTTGAATAACATTATTTGTAGGTTCAGAGTCCCCTGGCAAAGTGTACGCTCTTGCCTCAGGTGACTTCTGAAGAGTATGAATTCACCTAATTGGAAAGAGCCTATGTTTTTACAAGGAAAAATTTGTAAGAAATATTGCTTTGATATGCAGAGTATAGTATTTAATGTTTATCAGGTGACCTTTAGGAACTTAAATCAATTCTTGTACATATAGTCCATGTACAGTAAGTACTTTGCATATATGCATATCTTGCAGTATAAAAATATAAATGTTCTCTTGATTTTGGAGGAATGTTTCCTTTTACAAAAGGGGTCTTAAAATATCATCTGAAGAACCTGACATGTGATCAGAAGAACAAGTTTGTTCATAATTATGTAGGTGATTGTAAATTGAAACTGCTTAATCTGATTTAGACTTATGATTATTAGCAGTAGCTTTAAATTTTCATTTATTTGTTTTTGCATTCTTTTCTTTTTAAATTTTGAGTCCCAAAATCTCTCCATCCCATTTCCCTCCCTCACCCACTGGGAAGGCAAGCAATATGATAGCAATTATACATGTGAAATAATCCATAGCATATTTCCATATTAGCCATATTCCTCCCAGAAAGCAAGAGAAAGAAAGTGAAAAAAAATTATACTTCATTTTGCACTCATAGCTCATTAGTTGCCTCTCTGAAGGTGAATAACATTTTTTCATCATGAGTCTTTGGGAATGTCTTGGATCATTGTTTGATCAGTCTTTCACAGTTGATCATCATTATGTCGTTGCTGTCACTGTGCACAATGATCTCCCAGTTCTTCTCCCTTCTCTTTGCCTCAATTCATATAGGTCTTGCCATGTTTTTTCTGAAACCAACCCCCTTATAATCTTATTGCACAATAGTACTCAATCACAATCATATATATCCTCAACTTAGCCATTCTCCAGCTGATGAGCAGACCCTCAATTTCCAATTCTTTGCCACCACAAAAAGAGCCACTGTAAATAACAGTTTTATGCCCTTTGGGCATGGTTCCAAATTGTCTGCAGAATTATTGGACCAGTTCACTACTCCACCAAACAGATGTTAATGTACCTGTTTTTCCCTGCTGCTCTCTAGGTTTTGTCATTTCTGATAGATGTGAACTGGTATCTCAGAGTTGGTTTAATTTGTGTTTCTCTAACCCGTAGTGATATAGAGCATTTTTTCATGTGAGTATATATAGCTTTGATTTCTTCATCTGAAAACTAACTTCATATCCTTTGACCATTTATCCATTGGAGAATGGCTCTTATTTTAATGAAATTGATTCAGTTGTAGGTTCTGTGCATATTTGAGAAATCAGGCCTTTATCAGAAAAACTTGCTGTAAATTTTTAGATAGTACTTCATTGTCTATGGTACATTTTAGCAAACTGTAGTTTCCTTGATTATCTCTTTTAATTCCTATTAACTAATACATTTTTCTTTTGTTTGAGATCATGATTGCTACCCCTGCCTTTTTTACTTCAGCTGAAGCATAATAGATTCTGTCCAGCTCTTTTTTAAACTCTGGGTTTTTCTTTCTTTCACGTATGTCTCTTGTATACAACTGTTGTTGGATTCTGGTTTCTAATCCATTCTATCTAATTCCATTTTATGGGTGAGCTCTTCGCATTATCATTCACAGTTATGATTATTAGCTGTGTATTTCCCTCTATCCCATTTTCTTTTCTCTCTTTTTATGCTGTCCTTCCTCAAAAGTCTGTTTTGCTTCTACCCACTGCTTCCCTTAATCTGCCCTCCCTTTTGTCATTTCTCTCCCCCATCCCTCTTTTATCTCCTTCCTATTTCCATATTGGGTGAGTTAGATTTCTATACAAAACTGAGAGTGTGTGTATGTGTGTATATATATATGTGTGTGTGTGTGTGTGTATATATATATATATATATATATATATGTATATTTTGTGTGTGTGTGTGTGTGTGTGTGTGTGTGTGTATTCTTCCTTCTTTTGAACCAAATCTGATGAGAGGGAGTTCAAGTATTGCCTGCCACCGCCTCTCCTCATTTTCCCCTCCACTGTAAAATCTCTTTCTTGCCTGCCTGTTTTATGTGAGAAAATTTTCCCTATTCTACCTCTCCCTTCTCCCACCGCATCCCTCTTTCTTACACTTCAATTTTTTTTGGAGATCACTACAGCGTAATCTATTCTGTCTATGCCCTCTGTCCATGTAAACTCCTTTTGACTTTGGCAGTTGCTTTTAATTATTGTATCCACATACATTAGGTCATAGGATATAACAAGTATGTCCTGAAAAACCTCCCCTCCCTTTTCATTTACTCAGTAATTCTTCAGGTATTAAAGGTATATAGTTAAAATAAGCTGCTGTCATCAGAAGCTCTTCCCACTGTTTATCTAAAATTATGCAAATTAAAAACTTATTCCAGTGTTGAAAGGGAAATTGACAATTAATTTATTAGTATACAGTAATTAATTCACTTTTTTGTTGTTGAAACATATGTTGGGCTACCAAAAACATGATATATTAGGTGAAGTGCTGAGAACATAGAATAAATGAGGACAGTAAGCAATAGCTGCTGTTTTGCTTCCTTTTCTTCCCTTTTTATCACTGACTTACTCAACATTATTTAGGAGGTAGGACTGTGTTACTGAATTTTTGATAAACATCCCAGAACTCACATTCCCAGGGAAGAGTGTCCAGTTCATAGCAATTATATAATATTCTGATAATTCTGCTGTTATGTAAACCATTTTTCGAATTCAGTTCAGTGGCGTCAGCGATTTTTGAAAATGTCAACGTCAGTAGGAAAAAAAGTGAATATACTCAAACCAGTAAATTTTAAAGCAATGTGAATAAAAAGGTACATTGCTTTTGTGCCTCATAAACTGGCTTTGAAAGTAATTTCAAAAGAGTTGTTGAAAATATTTATGATCATCAGTGGAGTAAAGGTATATAAAACTGTGGAGTTTTTTTGTTTATTTGGATGTCTAAGTTGCTACCAGTTATTGAGTGCCTATTCTCGTGATCTGTGGTCCTTGTCCTCAAGAAACCGAGTCTAGTTGTGTTACAGCTATTTGTGTATACTCTTCCTCCTAGATCTTAATAAGCTTTACTTACTGTGTTTTATATTCCCAAATGAATATAACATACCTAGTACCTTGCTCCTCGTTGTCCAATGACTATTTGAATCAGTGCATGAATAGTTAAATAAGGCATATACTTAAGAAAAATGATTCAAGAAATATTACAAAGCTATAAATAATTAAGTGGCAATGATAATAAATGCTAAATGATTTTGGGGTAGAGCAGGAACATCGCTAGGGATCGGCAGTACTGAGGAATGTTTCCTGAACGAAGCGGAGCTTGTGCTTTTGAAAGAACTTAGTATATTTACTGTGTACACACGTTTGTATTCCATTAATTTAGCTACTCAGGAAACTGGTCAGACTTACAGTAAATGGGGACAGGACCAGTTCAGTTTTTTTCTGGCCAAATAACATTTTTGAAGGTGAACTAGTTTTTGCAACTGCCATAAAACCTCATTGATTTAGATCTTGATTCAAATGTCATAATTTACACATTAAACATTTCAGCACACTGTAAGTTCCTTTTGTGTTCAGGTCTTGGGGTAGACTCTGGATAAACATATTTTTTAAATGACAGTGGGAGTACAAAGTTCAGTATTTTAAAGTTAAGTAAAAGTTCAGTGTGAAAAGCAGTATAACTTCAGATTTTTAACCTTTTTATATTTATGGTTATTGTAGATCTGTTTTGAATTTTGTTCTTCATTAATTTGCTTCATTATAATTTTTATCTTGATTTATACTGTATACAGCTCTTAAAAGTTAATAAGTAAACCTTTTTAAAATTGATTCTTTCACATTTAAGATGACTGTTTCTGCTCCTTTAATTTCAAATAAGCCAATCTCTTCTTTATTTCAGAACTGTCCTATTGTATTAATCTGTATGCCTCACCTTTAGTCACCAGAATTTTCTACATTATGCAGTATTTTTAACAACTTTGGGCTGAAACCAATTAGGTTAATATTAGAGCTTGTGGTATGTTGAGCAAGTTTGGGCTGAGACCAATTAGGTTAGTATTACAGCTTGCCCATGAGACCAAGCTGAGAGGTTCAGCCATTTTACCTACCAACCCTGTGAAGACACCAAAGATTGCATTCCATTTCTAACATTTCCTAGTATTCTCAAAGTGTGTTTTTGTTTACAAAAGGGCAAAGTGAGACATTGTGAGTAGGATCCTACCAGTTCTTTGACATGGAGAAGTTTAGTTTGTCACATGCCTGGTTGATGCAATCATCATCTTACATAAAAAATAGCATATTAGTACTTTCTAGTGATAACTTTTTAATATATTTATTTGTTATAAATCATTTTTAACACTGAAGTGTCTATTACATGAATGACACTGTTTTGGCTTCTGGTTTGTACTGTGGCAAGTTTATATATCCTGAAGGGCCTACTTATATTTCAATAAATATAATATGCTTATCGTTTATGTTTTGTTGAATTATACAAATAGGAATCTTAATGATAAGTTTTGGAAAAAATTACACTCCAGTATAAGTGTTTACCAAGGAGATATGTGCAAGTATAGAAATAGAGCATTTCTTTTCCAATCATTTTCTTTTTTTCTTTTTCTTTTTTTTTTTTTTTAAATTTTAGGTGCTGTGTAACAGAGCCAGGCTGGTTACATACCTCCCAGGATTTTACTCTTTAGTCAGAAGAGTTGTAAATCCCAGAGCTTTTTCTACTGCTGGATCTTCAGGTTCAGATGAGTCTCACGTAGCTACTGCGCCACCAGATATATGTAAGTAAAAGATATTTTTATATAATTTGAATTATTTTTATACTTGCAGCAGATTATTTGAATATACTCTCCTTCTCTCCAAAAGTGGAAATATATCATGCAAGCATTATGAATTGCCCCACAATCCCTTTTAGGGATTCCTCCATTCCTATATTGCTGCCTATATGTACTGTTGTCTCAGTTTCCTCCACTGTAAAATGGGGATAATAATAGCACCTAATTCACAGGATTGTTGTGAGGATCAAATGAGATACTTGGGGGGGTTTTTGTTTCTGGGGGGGTTTTTTTTGGTGAGGCAGTTGGGGTCAAGTGACTTGCCCAGAGTCACACAGCTAGCGATGATTATATGTCTGAGGCAGATTTGAACTCAGGTCTTCCCGAATCCAGAGCCGGTGCTCTATCCACCACACCACCTAGCTGCCCCGAGATACTTGTTTTTAAAAAGCCTGGGATGATAGTGCCTAGTACATGGTAAGTGCTGAATGCTTATTCTCTTCTCTTCTTCTCTTTCCCCAAATGCCATTGTGATCTGAAGTTTTAAAAAATAATTCATCTTACCTCTTAAGAAAATCTCTCCTTTCTAGTTTTTTTCCCTACCTTTTAAAAAAATTATTAAATAATACTGGTATAATGCATAAAGTATTTTGCCTAATAAAAATTTATTGAAGAAAAATCAATCATATAAGAAAGAAACAGCAATAGTAGTATCCAGTACTACTCCCTGGAACATTATAGGTCCTGTATAAAAGCTTATTCCATTTCCTTTTCTTCCCTATCTTCAAATATTCACGTATTAACTTATCCAGACAAAATGTGACTGTGATATTGCTACCTCCTCAAATTTCTATAATTTTATACCTTCATTGTCAGTGTATAATCTGTGTCTGCTGCCTCCGTTTTCTCACTGCTTATCTTTCCTTAAGGCCCTTTAATATGGTTTTCATCTACTAACACTAGTTTCTTCAGTCATCACCTTCATCCTATATATCAAAATGTAAATGCATTTGTTCTTGAAACTTACTTTTTCTTTTATCTTCTGTTTCACTATGCTATTCTGATTTTCTTGCTGCTTTCCTATTTCCTTTTTACATCCCTTAACTTATTAAATAAGTGTTTCCAAGGCTCAACCCTTGGCCCTCCGTTCATTCCTAAGCCTGTGCTTTAGTTGTCAATCCAGATAATTCTCTATTCTTTCTCTTCAACCTCAGCCCTTCTTTCCAGCTTCATTTATCCGTTTTCTAATAACTAGAGTACCACCTTAAAATCCTACTGTCACCTTAACTTCAACTGAACTCATTTGCATTTTTACTTATCAAGAACAAAGATCAAGAAAACTATTAAAAATTCATTTTTAATAAAGACATCAGATATTTGGGAATTGACCTACCTGAACATGTACAGTATCAGCTTATAGATAGCTGTAAAACTATGATGATGACTGAAATTGAAGGGGAAATTCAGTGTTTATGAATGGGCCAGATTAATAAAGTAAAAATGGTAATACTCTACAAATGTATATCTGGTTTATGCAATTATAATGAAAATACCAGGAGATTCATTTATAGAACTAAATACAATCTTAGTGAAATTTATATGGAAAAAATGAAGTGCACAAGAATATCAGAGATAAGATGAAAAAAGTTGATAAAGTTTTTAAGCTGATAAAGCCTACACTTCAGGATTCAGAATATGTTATAAATTGGTTAGCAGTGTTTTTGGGTACAGGGTACTTTGGGGTACAAAGAATAACAATTGATGCTATTTTCATTTTATTTAGGTATAACAAAGAATCTCTTAGGTATTTTGATTGGAATTACATAAATTATTGGGGGAGAGTTCATTTTAACTTTATTAATCTGTTCCAATAATATTACATAATTTAGGACTTCTTTTGAAAAAAACCATTCCCAAAAGACCATTATATGATAAATATATATAAAGTAAAAACCTGGAGGAAAGGATTCAATATCTAATATTCTTGGGAAAATTGGCAACATGCCAGCAAAATTTAGACCTACAAATATATAATGCTGTATACTTCTCTGAATTTCAACAGGTGGATAAGCTTAATTTTATTTTTCTAAAACTATGTAAGGATGGAAAAAAAGGGAAAAATGCATTTGTCTCAGTTTATGGAAGATAACTTTTTTCTGTTCAACAAATAGAAATTGTTAGGGACAAAAGATATGCTTGACTACATTCAAATCAGAAACAATACAGAAAAAAATAAGATTGGAAAAATATTTATGGCAGATATAATTGATTTAAAAACTTGACATCAAAATCATAAGGAGCTGTTAAAAAAAAAACCTTACACAGTTAATGTCCAGTGTCCAATAGGTAAGATGGTCAAAAGAGGCAATTTTCAAAAGAAAAAGCCTAGGTTGTTGAGAATTTTGAATTATGAAAGCTTGAAAATATGAAAAAACTTGAAATATGCTCAACTGTACTAGTTATCAAAGAGATGTGAATTAAAATGACTCTGAGGTGCCACATCACACCCATCAGCTTGGCATTATATAATTAAAAGCAAAAAACTCAGTAGTGGTGAGATTATGGGAAACCTGTAAATTAATTTCTGGTGAAATTAGAGGTACCAAATTTTTTGGAGAATAATCTAGCAGTACCCAGTAAAATCACAAAAAATTGTAGTACCATTTGCCCCAATAATGCCAATTGTTCGTGATATACACTATATTTTTAAGTGTCATAAATTAAACTTAATAAAATTTTTTCATAGCAGAATTAGTTGTAATTACAAAAAACTACAAATACTTAAATGTCTAATAGAAATAAGTAAGGATTGAAGAATTTTGTACATTAATGCAATGGAATCATCTAGTTCAATTAAGGCCAACATAATAGGAACGTCTAGGAACTTTTATGAAATGATGCCAATTTTTTTAAAAGCAGAAGGAATGATTTTTTTTTTGCTTTTCAGTGAGGCAGTTGGGGTTAAGTGACTTGCCCAGGGTCACACAGCTAGTAACTGTTATGTGTCTGAGGCTGGATTTGAACTCAGGTCCTCCTGATTCCAAGGCCAGTGTTCTATCCACTGCGCCACCTAGCTGCCCCCTTGGAATGAATTTTTAAAAAAACATTTTTAGGTGCTTATTATGTGCTAGGCATTGTACTAAATGCTGAGGATACAAAGATTTTAAAAGAGACAGTTCTTTCCTAATTACATTCCAACAGGGAAAATAACACATACAGGAATAGGTAACCAGGGAGGAGAGTTTTGTGCTGGGGACAGGTCAGGGAGGAATTGACAGGCTCATTCAGTAGGATTGGCTAGCCAAAAATGAATGAATTAACTTTTCCAAGGAGTAGGTCATGGATTCAGGAAATCTCCAGTGTGGAGATCCCAGTCTGAAGCTTAGTGGATACTACAGGTCCAGATGAGGAAGAGCAGCTCAGTGGCTGTTGATGGATGGTGAAATTGGATGGCTAGGTGGAATGTAAAGCTGCAGTCCAGTCTGATGACCAGCATTAGTCTTGTATACTGATTAATCTTTGAGGTTATGGTTTTATATGCCAGTCCCGTCCTCTTCCATCCTTATTTCTGTTCACTGGTATGTTTCATTCCAGCTCTTCTTTGGAGGCATTTGCTCAGCAGTAGCAAAAAACTGGCTTCCTGGACCACTGTCAATTTCCATCTCCGTCCCTGTTCTTGGCCAAACAGAATGGAATAGAATGGCTAGCCCCCAGTTTCTCCTGCCAGAAATTTCCCTACAGTACCAAGCTTCTAGGGCATCTTGCCACTTCTTCCTCCTTCTGGTCATCCTTCTTGCATCCATCTTCCTACTCCACAGCAAAGAGAATTCATGCTTAACTAGGGCCATATAAAAGTGGAAGTGAGGAGTTGGGTGTGAGGCCACAGGCTTATAATTCCTCATACTAGGGAGACTGAGGCACTTGAGCTCTGGAGTTCTAAGCTGCAGAAGGGCTATACTGATCAGATTTCTACACTGTCTCACACTAACGTGATGAGTTTTGGGGAGAAGGGCCAGGTGGGTGCTAAGGTGCTCCAAGATGCCAAAGGAGGGGAGCACTAGCCCAGGTCAGAAAAAAGCAGGTCAAAACTCCTGGGCTGATCAGCAAGATGGAGATGCATAGTCCTTTTTTTTTGTTTGTTTAAAGAAAAGAAAGTAAATGCCGAAACAATTCTGATACGGTGAAATTAATTTAAGTCTAAATATTGATGAAGTAAGTGAGATATTTTTGAAATATTGGACAAAACTTAGTGGACATTGCACTACTACCTTAATCATAACGATTTTCCATCCCAAACCTAAACAGATTAGTTAGGATGAAAATTGCTCCGGAGTCCTATTTATCTCAGTGGCAAATAGTCTGAAGACAGCCAAATGTGGCTAGGAAATAGACATGCAGCATTAATGTTGCTTGTGTCTGTCATGTGATTAATAACTGATCTTTCTATTTGGTGAGACCACTCGCTTTTTTATTCTTAAGTTCTATAATAATTATGCTTACCAATTCTTTAGTGTTCTTTTTTTCCCAAGATGTATTTATAACCCAAATTTTAAAAAAATTAAATGTGAAAAAGCAAAGGGAAAAAATGGAAATCTGCTTCGTAGAGAATTAAACCAAAGAATCATACCCTATATTTGTAATATATGGATTTCTCCTTAAGTTTCCCCCCATCCCCACCCCCAAAAAAACAACCTCATGATTTTCACCCCAGAGGTGGTTTCTGACTTATGTTAGTGGTATCGTTATTTTCCACTCATCTTGGTTGGAAATCTTGGAGTCTGTGTTGAGCCAGATCCTGGAGGTAGAAAATACAAGAGAGATGGACTTGTAGTAGAGAGGCGAGTCTCTAAAAGTAACTACAACCAAAAAATATGACAGTTCAAATACATGTCTGTTTTCAGCCAGAAAAAAAAAACTGGAACACCCAAACTGAAATTTTTAGCACGTGTTTTTAAAATAAATCTTGAATTTTATTTAACAAATGGCATTGATATAGATGATGTATGTTCTCATTAAAATCCACATTGCTAAGACCTTAATCTCTTTCTTCCCTCCCCTCAGAACTTTCTTAAAAGAATTTCTTGCTTTACAAAAATCATAGGCCCAAAACCTATAACTTCTGTGCCAAAATTGAAGAAAAAAAATAATTATCTCCATTTCTTTTTAGGTTCAAGAACTGTGTGGCCAGATGAAACTATGGGACCTTTTGGGCCCCAGGATCAAAGATTTCAGCTCCCTGGGAATATAGGTTTTGACTGTCACCTCAGTGGAACGCCTTTGCAGAAGAAAAGTCCAGTTCATAGAACTTTGCCTGATGTCCTAGCAGAGCCTTTATCAAGTGAAAGGCATGAATTTGTGATGGCACAGTATGTAAGTGAATTTGAGGTAAGACTGGTGTCTAGTAAAAAAGTGTAAAAATCTTATGATATTATTTCAACCATTACAAATTGGCAATTCAACTGTAACTTATCCTAGGGAGTTGCCTGAGGCACTCAGGTTAATTGACTTGCTTGTGGTCACAAAGCTAGCATGTGTTAGACAAATCCAGAAAGCCCAGTCTTCCTGACTGCAAGACCAGCCCTTTAGCTAGCTGTTCTGTCATGCTGCCTCTCAAGATTGGATATTCCCTAGAAATTGTTAGATATTGTTAACAAGGAGGAGGTGTTCTGTGCTAAAAACAGTTATCTTTGTCTGAGCTTAGTTTGTTCAAACTATAGGTTCTGCTACTGCCTTCCCTTTCAAAACTACCTCATTTATTTTTTATATATTTTATATGTGTGTGAATTGGCTTACCCATAAGAATGCCAACTAAATGAGGGGAGAGGCTATTTGACTTTTTAGCTTTGTATCCTAACATGTAAAACAGTGCCTGGCATATAGTAGAATTTAATACCTACTTGCTGATTGCTAATTGATTAAACTGCATGATTGCACTATAGCTGGCAGAGATATCTACTGCAAAAGCATTCCTGGCCCAAAAGTGATATTTAAAATTGGACTTTTAGTTAGAGTTTGTATAAAAATGTATTTCTCAGTTTTTTTCAGGAACACTAGTTAAGGTAGAGTGTTTAAATATCTTAGCATGCTTGTTACTGTTCACATACCTCCAGTTCCAGGTTGACTTTGTCATTATAGGATATAGGAGCAACAACTTGTAATTAATTCAGGTTGCAAAACAATTTCTCTGGGCACAGTGTGTGTGTGTGTGTGTCTGTGTGCACTGTGTGTGTGTGTGTGTGTGTCTGTGTGTGTGTGTGTGTGTAAGCATATTCATATTCCATGTAATACCTGTGAAACCTGTTTATCATCAAATACAACTGAAAAAGAAGATGGACCAGGCAAGTAGCAAAAATATTATATTGGTTTCTACACAATGTTCAGTGATCTATAGGAAGAATTTCCAGCACTTTGAGTGGAGTCCCATAGAGGAGTAATGGGAGTATGGGACATGAATGTCACATAATATGAGAAGCTGTTACAGAGAATACAGATTATTTTTTAAATGTTTGAGGCTTCTACCATTTAAATGTACTTTACCCATAGAGCTGTCTGCAGGATGAAAGCTCAAAGACATTAAGGTAATACTTTTTAGTTTTTATAATTTCCCTTCAGATGTCTCTAGAGAGAGTGTCCAGAGAGATTATACTGTATCAACTTAATCCTCTTGATTGTTGTGTGTTGCAGAGCAAAAATTAAGAACATTGTAGGGATGAAGGATCTTTTCAGTATGTTCCAACTACTTATTGCCATACCATAGTACAGCATTTTTAGCAAGGGTTCTAATATTTATTTCTAAATATTCTAGAAAGGTACTGCATCATGTGCATTTTCCCTTTATTCCTTATACTGAACAGACCTTTATTGATTTTTTTTTTAGGTTACGTATTATAGAATTTCATTAAAGTATTGTTATTTTTTCTTATATTACCTTTATTTCTTAGTATATCCCTTCCCTCTCCTCTACTCAAAGACCCATCCTTTATTGCAAGAAACAGAAAGGGAAAGGCAGTTCAACAAAATGAATAACCAAATTTGATGGCATACACAATCATATATATTCATAGTACCTCACCTCTGCCAAGAATGTGAGAGAGTGGTAGCTTTTCTCATCTTTTTTTCTCAGCCCAGATTTCACCATTATAATTACATAGCATTCGGTTTCTTTTTTTGTTCAATTTCATTTACATTGTTTCCATTGAATTTTGTTTGATTCTGCTTACTTCATTCTATATCAGTTCATTTAAGTCTTCCAGTGCTTCTCTAAATTCTTCATAGTCATTATTTCTCACAACACAGTAATGATCCATTTTTATATTGATGCGCCACACTTTGGTCAACCATTCCACAGCTGATGGGCATTTACTTTGTTTTCAATTCTTTGCTACCACAAAAGGTGCTGATGTGAATATTTTTTATATGCATGTGTATAGATGTAATTTACACACATACATCTTCATATGATTACATATATATGTCATTTATGTCTTTGACCTTGAAGCATATGACTAGCTAGCGTAGAGTCTTTGGGTCAGGAGGTATGGAGGTTTTAGTCACTTTTTTTTAACAGAATTCCAAGTTATTTTCCTGAATATATAGACTGAAAATTAATTCTAAATAGAATTTTATTTTAAATTCACAATAAGGAATCTCCAAATCATACCTAAAGTCCCTTTGACAACTCAGATTAGGGAGCAAACTCCTGGTGAGAAATTCTTCGTTTTAATAAAGTAGAAAATTATTTTAATTTTTTTAAAAAAGGGAAGATGAAAGCTTCCTATACAGGCAAAACTGTTGTAAGTTGGAAGCAGTATGTTGGTGTGTCAAGGATTAAAGAGAAGAGTGGGAAAGTAAAAGTGTTTTTTCTCACTTGATCAGAATGTGGTAATATACAGAGAATGTTTGGTTGACAGGTAATAATACTTTTTGTTTGACCAATTAAGTTATTCATTATTTTGAACATAATGATACCTTTGGGCCTTAAATTGTATGTATCTCTTTGTTAAGTGCTTGATAATTATTTATATCATCTGTCATCTCACACAAGAATCCTATGTAGGTTAATATCGTCCTTGTTTTACAAAAAAGACAAATAGTGAAGTGTTACAAGATGATTTCACAGTTGTCGCTGCAGTATAATTCTGAAGTTTTGACCCATTTCTTAACCTGTTATGTGTTCTGTTCTTTATGAAATCAGATCTTGGAAATAAATATCATTATCACATTTATATATGTGAGACTCTTTTTCTTTATTTCTTAGAAGAAATAGTTTAATTTGACAGAATATGTATTATAAAAATAACTTTAATTGTTCATGCCTCTACCCCTGTGTGATTAGAGCCTGTATTTCATAGATATAGATTTAGATTTAGCTACATCAAGCTAACTAGAGACAACTCAGTAAGATGACACATTACTTGAAATGCAGATGTTACCTACTTATATTGTTTTGTTCTCCTTAGGGAAGTGATGCACCTGTTGAACAGCAGGAAATTAACAGAGCAGAAACTTATTTTGAAAGTGCCAAAGTAGAATGTGTAATACAAACATGTCCAGAGCTGCTTCGAAAAGGTACAGTATGTTTTATTTTCTGTGGCATTGGTAACCAGATAACAGAGGTAATTTTTGTACTACTGAAGAATGCTCCCTAGTGGTAGTAAGTTTGAATCTCAGTTAATACATCTTTGACATCTGAATGCTCTTACCTTGGCCATAGTAAGTACTTTGTAACATATTACCCCATAATGACATTCCTTAAGGAGGAATTTAGTTTTGTCACTTTTCATGCTATCCTTTTTTTCCTACTCTGTTTTGGAATAGAAAATTGACTGTGCTGCTGTGTTATAATAAACATTTATTAACAGTTTGTTATTAATAATTAACAGTTCCCCTACTATATCCATTGTGCTAGGCACTAAGATATAAAATCATCAGCCTCTGTCCTCAAAGAACTTGCATTCTACCACATTGTGTTTTTGTGAACCCTGGATGGGATTCTAAAATACTTCAGCTTAGTGTACTGGAATACCAGCAGGAGTCAGGCTTGGGTTCCAGTCCTGACTCCGAGCCTTACCAGATAATGTAACTTTAAGCAAACTTTTTTGGGCCTTTATTTTGTCAGTAAAATGAAAGAGTAGAATGACCTCTGGTTTCACTTAGTTCTCGTACATGTGTGTTTGTCAACAGAATTATGTAAGAGATTTAATCTCTTATTAAAAAGTAATTTGAAAGTAAATTGAGTTTGAAGTTCATCTTAGGAAACCAAAATTTGTTCCTCTTTTTCAGAAATTGTTTGCATCTTTTAAAGTAATTGGGCTTATTTTGAGTTTCACTTTCCGCTCTTATGTACAAAGTACCTTGCAGAAATTACAGTATTCTTTTCTTTACAGAAAAAAAAAAGATACTACAGTAATGTCTTTCTTCCCTAAATACTTTGCTTACATCCTGATCAAGCTTTACCAAGATAATAATGCTGGAATTTCTATGTAGCCTTCTTTAAAGACTTTTTAAAAATTTATGATATCACCGGCATATGTACTCCCTCCACTGAGGCACATTGCAACCACTTTACATCATAATGGAAGACCTGCATGAGTTGATATGGCAGTACAAAATTGATCATTTTAGTGATAAGCCTCTTCAAACTTCGGTTAAACTTTCCCTCAGACAGTCTGCCATTGGGCCTGTCCCTAAAATTCTTCAAGCTCAGTAGGCCCTGCTAAAATTTGTTTTACCAACATAGCCTTCAAAAGCCAGGGTCACTTCAGTGTCTTGATGAAACATTCAAATAGGACCTTGGTGGAAGTTTTTCTAGTCTATAAAGGATAAGGATAAACCTAGATTTTACATTTGAAATTCCAATCTATTAATCTGTAGAAGAAATAATAATAATACTAGTAATAATTGTTATCATCATCATTATTGAGAAGCTGCAGTGTCTAGTAGAAAAAGTACTAGACTCAGAGTTAGGAGAGACCTAATTTCAAAAATGCCACCTCTGACACCACTATGGTCTTGTTTCATCTGTTAGAAATGGGATAATACTGCAGTACTTACTTTACTTTTTAAAAATAATTTGAGTAAGGTTACATAAATAGCTTATTAAATAAATATAATAATGACAACCCATTTAAGTTAAATAATTCTTATGATGGATGTTGAAAAGCTTTGGCACTGTACGGTACCTTATTTTGGGGATTGAATGAGAAGAAGGTAAGAACAAAATTATAGTCTATATCTCCACTGAATGTTGATTTTATTCTCTCACTAGATTTTGAATCAATGTTTCCAGAAGTGAATTCTGGCAAATTAGTAATACTAACTGTAACACAAAAAACCAAAAATGATATGACCATATGGAGTGAGGAGGTTGAAAATGAAAGAGAAATGCTGTTGGAAAAGGTATGTACACCTAATGTTTCCCACATTTTTTTTCTTTCCTCCTGGGATGGATGCAAAAGATCTCTAATGTCACTGACATAAAGAACTCCATCATGTAGAAACTCTCCACCAATGTGTATTGGCAACTCATCTGTAACTTATAGCTTAGAAATTTGCCTGGGGTATTGAAAAGTTAAACTAGCTTTCCCATGGACACAAAGCTAGAACGTGCCAGATATAGGACCCGGTCCTAGGCCTTCCTGACTCAAGGCCAGCCTGCTATCTATCCACTTTGCCATACTGCTTCTCCTCTCCCTTCCTTTCTCCCTTCTGTGTACTAATCTGTGAAAATGTTTTTACTTTTTAAAATTATGACCTTTAGTTATGTCCATTAATAATGATCGTAGCTAACATTTATATTGCACTTTTTGGTTTAGAAAACACTTTACGTTCTCATTTGATCCTCACAATTACCTTGTCCAGTGGGTGGTATTATAATTATCCCCGTTTTACAGATGAAAAAATTGAGTTTCAAAGAAGCAACCTGAACAGGACTACAGAGAGAGAATATGTGAGGAGTAAGATCCTGGGTCTCCAAACTCTTTAAGTTCAGCTTTCTTTTCACTACACTGTTATGCCTCATATTTATTATAGTCTATTTGTGGTATAGTGGAAGGACTTGAAATAAGAAGACATGCATTCTTGGTGTGCAGAGCTGGCGCTATCAGTATTTTAAAAGTAACCATACACCCTTTGCTCTCAATAAACATGTATAAAATAATAATAGATGATATTTGTATAGCACTTTAAAGTTGGCAAAGTGCTTTACATTGTATCTTTTGATCTTCATACCAACCCTAAGTACAATGTATGTCATTCCCATTTTATAGATGAAGAATGAGGATAAGAGGATGGAAGGTGCCAGTCTCTGGCATAGTACTATAGCTGTAAGCCACATCTCAGCGCTGTAGGCCAGTGGTGTCAAACACAAAAAGAAATGGGGACCACTGAACCCCATCTAAAGATCCCTGCAGATACATATTAACTTAGAAAACTGCATATTCATAATATCTGTGTTCTGTTGTGTTTTTATTTATGTTGTTAAATTTTTCCCATTTGCATATTAATCTGTTTCTGGACACATTTGGAAGTTTTGTGAGCCACACGTTTGAAACCTCTGCCCTGAGACATTTCTTTTAAGACTATTAAGTTCTGAATGAGTTGCTGAGGTCCATAAGTGTGGAGGCCCTGGGCTCAAATCCTTCCTCTTTTACTTCAGATTTATGTGACTCTGGTCTGACTCAGGCCTAACTCAGACCCAGCACTTTTTGCTGCTCCCATCCATCTTGATGCCAGTTTATTTTAAGTTGCAAATACTTCCTCTTTCCCTTCATTCCATGTGTGACTGTGAAAACAGTAATCTACACCACAGTACCAATTCCTGGAAAGGTAAGTCTGTCAGTTTCATTGAATTTCCACTCAACTATCATTGTCACATCCCTGACCATAAAACACCCACCACCACCACCCCAACCCCCGGCCACCATTCTTCTATATTGTATTGTCTTCTCCTGTTGAATGTGAGCACTTTAAGGCCATTTGTATTTGTATCATTCCTTGTGCCTAGCCAATAGTAAGTGCTTATAAATGCTTTTTCATTCATCCATTCCCAACTGTTTTGTGGAATCTAATGGTGAAGACATGCAACTGTTCTAACATGCTGTACTTCACAGCAACTGAAACTGTCAGATTATTCATTGCTCAATTCCCTCTTTACAGAATAAACAACACCCAGAGATTCAAGTATTATATATAGAAAGTGCACCTAAGATACTGTCCACTAGAGGGTTTCTTCTCATAGATGATGGATAGTTAAATTAAATCTGATCTGTTCCAGCAGATGTCAGTGTCTGCTGCTTGGTTACGAGTTGTACCCCTAGGTGGTATCTTGTTTGAGATTTTGTGGTTTTGGTTTTACCTTTAAAAGCTCTGTGTGCACCATCATCCTCTGCTACGGTTCTTTTGTTGTTACTGTCACCACAAAGAAATCAAAATAAGTCTTCATTTAGTTATTCTCTGTAGCTTTGTTCAGAATTCTGAGTACTAATATTTTGGAGTGTTCAGAGATGACAAAATGCTTTTATGATTGTCATTACCAAATAGTATAAACATTACAACAGAAAATAGCAAAGTAGCTTCAGTCATCAAAATTGCCTAAAGGGGGTGTGTAAGTATGTGTATGTATGCTCTGTATTTGAATCATTTTGCACTTTTGTGGTTTTTATCATTGTAATCTAGTCTAATTATCTGTTGTAATCTTTCTGTCATATAGAGTTTTTTGTTAAAGGGCCATTGTAAGGATGTTAGAATATTAAATATAACCTTGGAAGTGAAAGTGTTATAGATGTCAAGTTCATGACAGATTCAGCTATGAATTTCTCAAGTAGAAATGTCTTCAAGAAAATTGAGAGAGATTTTTTTGTTGTTAAAAATGATGAACCTTATTTTCAGGCAAAATCATTCATAATAGGTAAGACTAAGTTTTACTTTGCTTTTAGATAATTATTGCATCACAGAGTCAGACTTTACTGACTTAGGATTGCATTCTTATCTGTAATGTTCTATTTGATAATTTTTACTATCTGATAGAGGAGAAATAGTGATAGCTAGAGTATTTCTCAGGTCTTTTCTCTTACAAAAATTATAAATCAATCATAGTGCTTATTGTCAAAGATATTTTCTTTTTTCATGTGTGGATAATAATCTAGAATTTTAGCTGAAAGTAACTTTAGAGGTCGCCTAGTCCAAAGAATACTGACTGAAAATCACCTCTACAGAATCTACAAGTGCTCATTCCACTTCCACTTTAAAAAACTTCTAGTGATGAGCAATTTACTGCTTCTAAAACAGCTCATTATACATTTGGATTTTGCTAAGAGATGGCTAATATTAATGTTAGGTATGCATTCTAGATCAGAGTTGTCATACATGACTCACAGTACTCCCCATAGCAGCCCAAACCAGATAAAAATGTCATTGGTAAATATTTAACAATAAAAAACAAAATACAGTGAAACATGGATGATACTACATTTTAAAATGTGAATATGAAGCCCGTAGCAATCCTTGTGTGTATGATTTAGTAATCCCCATTTCTGTTTGGGCTTTCCACCAACAGTCTTGGTAATGGGAAGTAGAAGTGATAATAGTATTCAGTACATCCAGGTTAAGGCTTATCAAAATGGTAACTGTACAATGTTTTTAACTGCCGTAGGAACCACCATGTGCATACAGTAGCATTTTAGCATGATTTCACTTTTTTCCCCAATAGAAATTAAGAAATGCTGAGGAAAATATGTTTGTAATGCAGGAACATCAGAGTTTGCAGTTTTTGAAAAAAGGACTTGGGATGAGTGCACTTTTGCGGGATAGTGTATTTTAAGTTTTTGCAAAATTAACTTTAAACAGTATCAAAATGAAATGTACTATAAAACTTTTGGAAAATTATATTTTATTAGTGTCTTCCTACCCCTACATCTCCCTTCACCCTCTCATTGTCTTTGTTCACTTCTGTATATGTGTATATTTTTGTATAGACTTTCCTTTTTATCTCCTCATATGGATTATATAGCTAAAGCTGGAAAAGATCTCAAAAGACCATCTTTCTCTTAGAGAGGTATTACCCTTTATATTAAATATGAGGAAACTGAGGCCACAGGAGGTTGTGATTTGCCCATAGTCACACATGTAGTTAGCATCAAAGGTAAGATATGAACCTAGGTCCTAACTTCAGAGAAAGTACATTTGCCTTTACATATACATTGTATACAGTCTGCATACTGAGCTACTCAAATCAGTTGCTAAGTCTTAACTGTTTTTACCTCCACAACATCTCTCACATAACCACCACCTACTCCTAATTTAGGCTTTTAAGCTTTTCAGTGACTTGCATCTAACTCTTAATTGGTCTTCCTGTTTCTAGTCCTGCTTTACAGTTGAAAATCTTCCTAAAGTGTAAGTCTGACCTCACTCTCCTTCTCAAGAACTTTCAGCTTTTTCTGTTATAAAGTACTACTTTTGGGCATTTAAATCTAGCTCTAGCCTACCTTTCCAGATTATTTCACTTTACTTCTCTTAACAGCTAGGTGGCACAGTAGTTAAGAGTGCCCCACCTGGAGTTGAGAAGACCTGACTTCAAACACCTGACCTCAGACACTTCCCAGCTATGTGACCCTGGGCAAGTCACTTAATCTCTATTTGCCCCAGTTTCCTCATCTGTAAAATGGGAATAATAATAGCATCTACATCACATGATGAGAGAATAATTATGAAGCACTTAGCACGGTGTCTGGTATATGGTAAGAACTATATAAATGTTTTTATTGTTGTTGTTATTATCTGCTCTGTATTCCAGCCAAACTGATCGATGTGCTTTTTTTTCCCCTCAGCATTTCCTACCTCCGTGCCTTTGCACAGGCTATCTCCATACTTGGAGTGCTTGCCCTCCTACTTCTCATCCTTATCTTTCTTCACATCTTAATTCTGATTCCACCAACCTTTCCTGATTTCTCCTCCCCTAATTATTAATGCTCTCATTCCCAAAGTTAGATCCAAGCTTTACTATTCATTGTTTTATCCCCTAGATAGAAGATAGTCTGTTTGTTTGGTTTTGGTTTTTGTATTGCTGGCAGCTAGCACAGTGCCTTGCTGCTACTAGAATACTTGCTGAGTTGATTAAATTTATGCCTACTGTTCTTAAATACATTATCATGTTCCAATATATTTGATATTTGATACACAGCAAATTATTCAATCTTCCTCGATTGTCAAGTGTAGAGATCTTTTTTTTTGTAGTTACAAATAATATTGCTAAAAATATCTTAGAAAAAACTCTTTTCTTTTGGATAATGATCTCAAGATTTAATTCCATTAATGGATATCACTGAGTCAAAGGGCATGTGATTATCATTATTATAACTTTAAATAAACTGCCAGATTGGTAAAAATCTTTTTGGAAAAAAGCCCTTACAATACAATACAGTGGGTGTATCTGGTTTTTCCATTATCCCACCATCAATTACTTTTGTCATTTTTTGCTATTTTTACCAGTTTGGTAGATGCTAACTAGTACATAGTAGTTTTAATATTGTTTTGTTTTGATTGTTAAGCGGAGTAAATACTTTCAAATGATTATTATCTGTTGTGAATCATTTGTATCCTTTGACCTTTTATCCATTAGGGAAGGGATGTTCTTTCATTTATTGTTTGGATAGGGGTAGAGTGAGTGAGTGAGAGTGTGTGTGTGTGTGTGTGTGTGTGTGTGTGTGTGTGTGTGTGTGAAAGAGACACTTTAGTCAAGTGTTCAACATGTTACTTTCATCTTAGTTATATTTTTGTTTTTATGTAATGAAAGCCATCTACCTTTACCTTGTCTCCTATAATTTCTTCTGTTTAAAAAATCTTATTTTCTTTCCACAGATGATATGCATAGACATCAATCCCTTTTTAGCTCTGTACTTAACTTGATTTATCCTTGGTAGTTATCTTATTAGAATTATATTTCTGTATGATCATATAAAATTTTAGAAATGCACATGCATTTCACAAAGTATTTCTACAGTATCTAGAGTGCCTCAAGAGAAAAGTAGGGTAGAGCTCTGAAGTTCTAAAAATCAGTCAGCAAATATAGACTGATTTAGAACTGTTAGAATCTCAGAATTATGAAGAATGTTCCAGCACTATCTTATCTTTTTGTGCACGTGTGTATGTGTAGATAGATATCCTGTTTTCATATCCGGTTTGATCCAGAAGAGATTTTAAGCCCTTCAAGAGCTTAGACTGTCATTTAGTTGATATCACAATTTTTAAACACAGTTCTTAATGATTACTTATGGAAATGAATTTTAGGATATTCATTCAAGGGAGAGCAATTGGCCCGGTGTTTTCTCTTCTAGTATTTTAGTCTTTCACCTGACATTCACACCCCTCCAAAAATAAGAGTAACTACAGGTCATTTGGGGGTAGGTTGAGGGAATCTGGGCAATTACCTACACAGGACTTATTTTGAATAATAGTTCATAAAATAGGAAAGGAAATAAATGAGAATGCTACTGAATTTATTAGACTTTTTAAATGAAGGTTAACAAGTATGAGTCTATAGTCAACTTTAATGATCAAAGCAGTTGTAAAATGTTCAAACCGTCACTTTTTTTCCATTTGGCAAAAGTAGTACAGTGTTATTAGAATAGTAGCTTAATATTCATCATTAATTTTAGGTTTTAGTATTGTTAATGGTCTTCTCAAAGCCAGAAATGTTCTATTCAGGATTTTATTTTACCATAGTAAAGACTGACACTAGAATGATTTCCTAACCATTTTATCATTTATATAATTTGTTATTTGATTACAGTTTATAAACGGTGCTAAAGAAATTTGTTATGCTCTACGTACTGAAGGGTATTGGGCTGACTTTATTGACCCATCATCTGGATTGGCAGTGAGTAAATATTTTCGAAAGCTAGAATATTTGAGAGGAGAGAGTATTGAGATGGGTGGGCTCTCTAGTGTGCTAAAGAGAACAGGTGTTTTAGAAAGTTCATTTAAACTTAAAGAAATACTGTTTAAAAATCATACTTGGACAGCCTCTCATTCCACCTTCTCATCTGCACTTTGAGAAGTCAACAGAATTTCTGTTTTGCAGTAAAATCAGCTTATTTTTCATAAGTAATGATCACAGATCCAGGGAGACCTTTCCTGGTCTTCCCCACTGCTAGTGCCTTCTGTATATCTCTTGTATGTACCTAGATGGTTATATGTTATGTCCCCCATTCGGGGGTAGGGAGTAGGGAACTTGGCGGCCTCAAGGCCATATGTGGCCTTTTAGGTCCTCAGGTGCAGCCTTTTGACTTTTGACTTTTATTAAGGAGATTTGTTCTGTGAAGTTTGGACTCAGTGGAAGGGCCACACTTCAGGACCTTAGAGAGTCACGTATGACCTCAAGGCTGCAGGTTCCCCACCCCTGCTAGATGTATGCTGCTTGGAAGCGTGGACTGTTTCTTGCTCTTCTTTGTATCCCCAGCACTTAGCACAGTGCATTGTACCAAACTATATATTGAATGCATACTGACTGTTGTGTATTTAATGGAACATTAGAAATCTATACTAAGTTAAATTGGCTTCCTTAACTAAACAAACACTCCAGATTCTTTTAAGGAAAAAAATTACTGAAAGTATGTATTGAAGATCATCCTTATTAATATTTTGGATGCCAACATTTTAAAAACTTGACCCTTTGTGAAAATTTATGTTCAGTTAAGTTACTTTATGAGTTTTAGTTTCTAAAATCTTAAATTTCTACTTGTGTATTTTAAGAACAAGTTTATGAGTTAATAAATTTATATTACATTTCAAGGATCCTAGCCAAATAAAATATTATACATGTAAAGAATTTGTGAGAAGTAACATGATGTAATCAATATGAAAGTAGCCTTTAAGCCAGGAAGACTTGAATTCAGATCTTGCCTCTGACACATCAGCTCTGAAACTGAATCTCTCAGTGTTCTAGACAAATCTCTAAGACTATAAATTTCAGAAAAGGTGCCAGCCTGTTTTGGGAGCAGGAGTTTTCTCACCTGAGACTTACCTCTAAAATTAAAATCACATGCTTTTTTTTGTTTGTTTTTGTGAAGCAATAAGTATTAAGTGACTTGCCCACGGTCACACAGCTGATAAGTGTCAAGTGTCTGAGGTTGGATTTGAACTCAGGTCCTCCTGACTCCATGACTGAAGTTCTATCTACTGCGCCACCTAGCTTCCCCTAAATCGCATATCTAATTCCTGTCCCCTTGGAAAGGGGGGAAAAAATCACTATATATTTTGTAGAAATAAAAAAAAATTGTAGGAAAAATCACTATATATTTTTATCTCAATACAACTGATATACATTTAATTTGTAATGTATCTAGCATTTTCTTTTGCCAGTTAGACAAAATTAAAATCAGGCAGTGCTTAAGGTGTTCCTTAGAGGAAAATATAATGATGGACTTGTATTTGATATATGCTGGATTTTGTTTTGTTTTCTTTTTTTTTTTTTAATAATAATTTTTACTCTTTGGTAATTTTTTTTGGTTTTGTGTTTTTGGCTAGGCAGTGAGGTTAAGTGACTTGCCCAGGGACATATAGCTAGTACGTGTTATGTCTCTAAGGCCAAATTTGAACTCAGTTCCTCCTGGATCCAGGGCCGGTGTTCTATCCACTACATCACCTATCTGCCCCCCTGGATTTTGTTTTCAAACAAGAAAAAGAAAGGGTAGAGAGCAGTATTTTAATTTAGAGGGGCAATCTTTCTTTTTTGTAATTCATTGTTCATTTCTCTAAAAAAGAGTACTTGTGGGGCAGCTAGGTGGCGCAGTGGATAGAGCACCGGCCCTGGATTCAGGAGAACCTGAGTTCAAATCCGGCCTCAGACACATAACACTTAGTAGCTGTGTGACCCTGGGCAAGTCACTTAACCCCATTGCCTACCCCCCCCCAAAAAAAAACGAAAACAAAAAAAAGTACTTGTAAGAGGCACTATTCTGAAGTAGGTACCTTAATGGTCTCTTTGTTTATGTTTTTGAGGTAAACTTATTTATGCCATAGAATTAAGATCCATTTGGTTTAAAGACAGTTTTTTCCTGTTCACTGGTTCCAAGTAATATATATCTTCCTTACTGATTTTTTTTTTTATCCTTAGTTTTTTGGACCGTATACAAACAATACTCTTTTTGAAACAGATGAGCGTTATCGACAGTTAGGGTTTTCTGTTGATGATCTTGGCTGCTGCAAAGTGATTCGCCATAGTATTTGGGGTACCCATGTGGTTGTTGGAAGTATCTTCACGAATGCCACAGCTGACAGTCGCATTATGAAGAAATTAAGTGGAAACTAGGTGGCAGCTGCATTATTTGTACTTGCCATTTTGTCTATAAACACTGTAAAAAGTCTTCAGTTTTTTAAAGTACTCATTTCTAGGTTTAAAAAATATTTATTTCAGCATCTGTAAACTTAAGAGTTTGTGATTTACGAGATTTTCAAAAATTGTCAAATGTTTGCTCATTTTTGTGAAATACATGTTAACCACCTACATTGTATAAAAAGCAGTAATTCATATGGATCCAGGGCTTGATCCCATATTACATGTTTATGGAGTTTTAACTATTTCTCCTTTATATTTGAAAATTTCAATTTTACTTACATCCTTCCAAAAATAAATCACAGGTTAAGAAGATAAAGATGATGTTTCTTTTCCCATTGTGATGCCTTTCAGATTTGTTTCTGAAAGCTTTTAAATTCAGATCCATGTAAATCTTATCAGGTTGCACAATTTTGGTAAATTATAGTTGTGATATATAGATTCAGGTTAAGAATCTTTCTCCATGTTTACTGGAAAAGCAGTACTTTTTACTACATTTTTAAAGTTGGTCTTCCTCTAAAACTTTTAAAGTTTTGATATTTTTTTCATTTTCACTCTGTAGATATTTACTTTGTGTCGAGGTGCATACATCAACATCATTATGTAACCTATTATAGACAATTTTTAATTTGTTTCATTTGCCAAATCTATTTTTGTGATCCAAGGATAAATTGAAACTGCTGCATGTTACAGAATAAATACCTCAGCCAATGACAGAACTTATTTTTTGATAATACCAACTTGAAAAGACTAATCTTGTATCATTGGCTTTTTGCCAGTAACCCCTGTGAAAATAATAAGAATATGTAACTTATGCCAGAAGGTGTTCATTGCCCTCGTATCTTGGGTTCCTCCTGTAGTTGTTAAATGGGAGTATCAAGTACCTATTTAAGAATTGACCCACAGAAATGACAAAATCTTAGTATTACCTTCTTTGATTAACACTTAGCTTGGTACCAGGTAATGTTTATACTTACAAAGAAAGTATTTAAGTTATCATTTTATTGTAAAGAAAAGCAGTGATTCCCTTTTTTTTCTGTACTGAACACTACAGTCAGTATTTTTTAAATGGGCTGCCAGATAAGGGGTTGGAGAAGATAATCCCTAAGATCTGTTCCAGCTTTTAACATTCTTTAATTCTAGATGTTAATGATTCAAGTATAGAAATCATCCCTAATAAAACTCTTAATGAACTCCCAAGGGTCCATGCTATGAGAGTACTTCACTGTATGGTCCTTTTCTTCAGTAAATTGTCCTCTATATTCCATGTATTTTTAAGTAGTTCCTACTACTTCATAGTTTGCTTATTTTTTAATGCATTAGTACCCCCCCCCCAGAATACTACTTTTTCATTCTTTGCTACTTTGACCCGCTTGTATTCATCAGCTGGAGTTGATTTATCATTTCATATATTTCTCTTGTCATCTATCTTCACTTCTTTCCGAAAAAGAAGCACCCCATTCAGGAAAAAGAGGTTTACTGCTGTCTTTTGTTAGATAAACAAAGCATTGGAAAAATGTTTGTTTTATCTATGTTTTGTTTTTGATGCAGTTACCAGCAGTATGGCAGAAAGCAAAGACTTCTTATACAGAGTTGTATGCTAAAAGGAACAGTGTTTTTATAAAGTTGTGATATTTAGATAGCGTGAAGACAAACTAGTGAGTTCTGTGAACCCAACCCTTACACAAGGAAATGGGTGACAGTTACTATGCTAATAAATGCCTGTAAAACAACTCAGGTCTTATTTTTCATACATTCCCTTGACTATGACTCTACGAGGAAGGGTAAGAAATGTACTTGCAAAATTAGTGACTATCCAAATCAACTACTGTTCCAAAATAGAGCTTGGTTTAAATTAGGAAAATTAGATTGATACAGTGACATTGACAAGTTCAGCTTCAATTATCTTTAAAATATTTTTATACTTTTTTTTTTATGTGTACCAACTTTGGCAGCTTAAGTTGTACAGTCACCATTTTAATACTTTTTTTAAGCTGTATCTTTGGCTTGTAAGTTTTCTGTATCATGCAAATCTTCTAATCATACCTTGCCATGTCAACAGCCAGAAAGTCCAAATTCATATTTTAAATGTTTCATTTCTGCTTCTGTCATCATATAATATACAGTGCCTTGACTATTAAATGGGGTACTTAATCATTTGGTGGACTCATAGATAGAAATAAAGATCTTATTTCTGTGTTTTTACAAGTAGAGCTTTTTATGTCTCTCACTACACCTTTGAAGTTGCTTCCATCCTCTTTATAACATAAAAAGGATGGAAGCAACAATGTCTATTTTTCAAAAAATTGGAAGTCTAGAGTCTGAACATTCAATTGTATACACATTATAGCTTGTTAAGAAATATTCTTACTTCAAGAGATTCTTTCTATTAAAAGAACGGAAGCCAAAGGATTTGTGTATAACTTTAAGTTGTCCACAAATTTATTTTTAAATGTGTAGAAAAATAAAAGATTTTTCCATAAAGATACCATAAGTAGTTGTAACTTAAGTTGAGTATTAATAGCTCTTCTTTGTGGAGTCAGTGATTATACCATGAAATCTGAGTGTTTCACATCTCTAGGTATACAGAGCAAGTAGATCAAACAAGATGTACATTTATTTTGCTATGGAAATTAAAGTGAATGGCATATAGTTTTGGTGAAAGTATGGCACATCAATTTACTGGTTAGTACCTAGTTGAAATCTACCCAAAAATATGATTAATGCAAAAAGACCCAATATAGATAGATCAGCCTAACTGGGTCAAATGAATGTTAGTTTTCAGTTTAACCTATTTACCCATTGGAGATCTTTAATTAATTGATTGCTGGATTGTTCAGCCTAATTCACAAATACTGAACTACACTCTACAGAATGCCAAAACTAAAGACTTGGGGATCATTTTAGGGCAATTTATCACCCTGCAAAACTAATAAAAGTAATACCTCTTAATTCCAGGGTGGGGAAAAAAGCCTAGATTTTGAGTTTACTAGACAATACACTCAGAAGAAACAGTACTCTGTTATCATCATATCTTCTGTAGTAACGGGTTTTTGTTTTTGTTTTTTTTACATTAGATATTTTATTATATCAATATTTGATTTCTCCTGTTTATTTTTAAATAGCTGCTTAGTAAATCTTTGACCATCACATGAGCAGTAAATATTTTAAGCATAGATTCTCCACTCTCTGTCTCAGTTTCTTAACAATAGCAAAATATATCATTGTTGCCTCCATTTAATTCAATTTTGACATTTGGAGTAGAGCAAACTCTGCTTTCTAACATTTTAGTCTCAAAAATTTAATGCTATGACTAAGTCACGAAAGTGTGAGGTTAAGTTATAGCACAACATAAACGGGGTTTGTGTTTATTCTAGAGTAAATCATGTTAATGAGATGCCAGTAGTAC
Organism: Phascolarctos cinereus; assembly: GCF_003287225.1. Classification (NCBI taxonomy): domain Eukaryota; kingdom Metazoa; phylum Chordata; class Mammalia; order Diprotodontia; family Phascolarctidae; genus Phascolarctos; species Phascolarctos cinereus. The sequence goes on from NW_027556098.1 coordinate 243,607,991, forward strand.
CCACTGCATAGCAATTAACTCTTTTGGAATTACTGGGTTCTATTTAATTTCCTGGAAGAGGCAATTTATCTTAGATGAACAGAATTTTAGTTTGATTTCTGTTCCCCATAGAATCAAATTCAGTTAAACACAAGGAGAAATTTTCCTTAGCACTTTGCTCAAATAAGTTCAAAGAATTTTGTCAGTTGAATCCCATTTACATCCTTGGATGCCAAGAGCCAAGCAAATGTTGGCACAAAGATAAAACATTTAGCTATCTGTTACCTCCAATAAGTGATGATTTCTCATCTGTAAGATGAGGGTATTGGACTGGATGCTTTCTGAGGTCTCTAGCCCGAGTACTCTGATTCTTCAACAGAACTGTTATAGTGTAGTAGAAGGAGCAGTAGACATGAAATGCAGTTCAAGTCCCTAGCTCTGCCACAGACTTGTCTTGTAATTTCATAAGTCACTTTAACTCTCTGGGCTTCAGCTATAAATGAGAGATTTGGACTATGTAATTATGATTTGCATAATATCAAAATCAACTAGGAAAACCTAATTTGGAAATATCAATACTTTCCTGCACTTTTCTAACTTCATATCGAGCAGTTACACATGGACCACCTGTACCACCTACCTAACAACTCTATCACTTTTTTTAAGACTCCTTTTTTTAATTTTTTTTTTGTTTTTAAGTTTATATTAAATTTATGTACAAAATAAGAAAAAAAAACATTGCCATGTACACATGAACATGACAGGATTCAATACAAAGCAATAAATTTCCATTTCAAAAAAACCTGTATAGTAAATACTACACATTGTTTTCAAAGCTGTCCGGCTTTGCTTTGCTTCTCTACAGATTTTCTTTTGCTCCCTGCTGTGCACTTTTTACTTTATTTTTCTCTTCCCCCCAAAGAAGGCTACAAGTTAAATATGGAGATGTGTCTATGCATGTACATATATAAACACATGTGCATTCATATACATATATGTGAGACCATACCATACCTATTTCTACTTAACTGTTTCTCTTAAGGTGGGTACTATCTTCTTTTATAAGTCCAAGTCTTTCCATGTTTTTCTAAATCAACCAGCTCATCATTTTCTACATCACAACATTATTTCAGTCCAATCCCATTCTGTCTGAAAGATTGTCTATGAAAGTGTTTTCCCTCATTTTTCTGCATTCCTTCTATTCTTGGCTGTGCTGGTTTTATTTATACAAGAAAACTTTAAAATAGGCAAGATTATTCAGTAAGACTTCAACGATGCTCTCACCTTATAATATGGTTTAAGGTCTGATATCACTGGATCTGCTTCCTTTACATTTTCCCCCCCTGATTTCTTTGTAGTTCCTGACCTTTTGTTCTTCTAAATGAACTTTTTTATTATTTTTTTTGTAACTCAGATAATTTTTTAGTAATTTAATTGGGATGTCCTCATATAAATAGATTAGTTAGGTGAGATTATCATATTTATATTATGTTGGCTTTACCTACCTGTGAATAAATATTACTTCAGTCATTTAGATCTTTTCCTTCTGTCTAAACATTTATAATGCCTGAAAGGAGCCAGTCTACAGTATCATATTTTGCCAGTGGGTGTTGCCATCTTACTACCTAAAAATTTCTTAAGCATGAGACTTCGGGTCATAATACTTTACAACTAGAAAAGGGACTTTAGAAATCATCTAGTCTAACCCTTTTATTTTACAAGTGATTAAACAGACCTAGAGAGCTTTTGAATTCCCGAAGATAATACAGGTCATTATGCAGCAGAGCTGATTTGAACCCAAGCTCTCTGACAAATCCCTTGCTCCCTGTCATTAACCTATACTGCCTTTATCAAGCTATAAAAATAAGTTAGCTCCTACCTCATAGAGCTGTTGTGATGACAAAAATGCGATCATATATATAAAGTGCTTTGCGTACTTTAAAGTACCATGTAAACACTGGATACTGTTATTAGAGACTTGCACCAAAATCTTATTCTGATGCCTCAGCATGGTATTCAGTGATTACCTTGGATTCTTGAAGGTTATGCCTTGAGATCAGCAGCTCTGGTGAATTCCACTAAGCTGGAAAACCTTCCAGTGTGGTCACAATGACAAACTGTCTGTTGCACAGGGACCAACAAAACTAAATTCACAAAAGTTTGTCACCAAGTTGGTTTCAGCGAGATGACATTTTTAGCCATAAAAACTCCTGCAGTCCATCGACGACATTATAGAGCTAAGTGAGCTAAGTCAGTAGAAAGAGTACCCCCATTAACATTGCTTCTGATGACTACTGCAGACTCAATAAATTTCGTTTGAGGCAGCTAGGTGACACAGGATAGAGTGCTGGGCTGGAAGTACAGAAGAGCTGAGTTTAAATCCTAAAGGTAATGTAATGTTCCTTCCAGCTCTCATGAATTTCTGATCTTTGAAGTATTGTGTATTAGAGCAGAAAAGAGATCAGCCCTGGATTAGTCACACCATTTTCCCCCTCTAATTGTATGAGACACTCAATGCAGCTGGCAGAAGTCTCACAACAGTGCTGATGGGTTATATTACAAATTAATGTCATCTAACCTCAGTCAGGTCCTCCTTTCAGTAAAGCAACCTTTGTATTCCTCCCTAATGGATTCCCTATCTCATTCCCCACAGAAATGATTTCAGACTTTCTCTTCCCTCTGAAAGTGGCTACCATCTGCCCTCCTCCACTCAGTTGAGGACCTTGCCTGTTACTTTAATGAGAAAATTGAAGCCACTATTCCCTTCTTTTGTCTCAAAACCTTTTGACATCATCTCTTACCCTTTCCCCCCAGTCTCTGTTGAAGAGGTGGACCTTGTGTTTGCTAATGCTATCCCCTGTAAAAGTGCACTTGATTCTACCCCCTCCTGTCTTCTCCAGCAGAATACGTTCTCAATCATTCCTTTTTTCTCAAATTTTCAACGTTTCCCTATCATGATTTTACTACTGGCTTCAAACATGTCCAAGTCTCCCTAATCCTTGAAAAACCTTCACTAGATCTTATCATTCCTCAAGCTTTCTTACTATGCCTTTCTTCCCTTTCTTAGAAAAACTCTTTGGGAAATTTTTCTAAACTATGTCCCACAAGTTATTAAACTGTGCACATATACCTTTTGACCCAGCAATACCACTATTAGGTCTATAACCCAAAAAGACCAAAGAAAGAGGAAAAGGACCTATATGTACAAAAATATTACAGCAATTCCTTTTATGGTGGCTTACGGAACGGAAAACTTCAGGGGGTACCTGTCACTTCAGGGCTGGCTGAACGAATTATTGTATACTAACATGATAGAGCACTTCATGCTGTAAGAAATGAAAGGGACAGTTTCAGAGAAAGCTGGAAAGACTTACACGAACTTACGCAGAGTGAAGTGAGCAATTTATACCAAAACAACATTGTAAAGACAACTTTGAAAGACTCAAGAGCTCTAATCAATGCCATGACTAGACGTGATTTCAGAAAACTCATGATGAAACATCAGACCTGGCTGTTGCATTTGACCCTGTTTACTACTTTTTCCTCCAAGAAACAGTAGTCTTTGGGTTTGAATAACACTGTTGCTTCTGACTTTCCTTCTACCTGTGCAAATGCTCCTCTTCAGCCTCCTTTGCTGCACAGCCATCCATATCATGCCCCTTAACTATATGTGATACCTAAGTTTCTGTCCTAGGCTCTCTTCTCCCTTGCTAACTGCATCAGGGTTTAATTTTCATCTCTATTCAGATTATACACACACACTGTACATATATATATGTATACCTATATGTACATGTATGTGTGTGTGTGTGTGTGTGTATACACCATTTCTGTATACATACATTATGTGTGTGCATGTATTTTACATACCCACGTGTGTAGAGCATTGGGCCTGGAATCAGGAACACTGAGTTCAAATTCAACTTTAGACATTTACTAACTGTATGACCCTGGGCAAATCACTTAAACCTGTTTGCCTCAATTTCCTCATCTATGAAATGAGCTGAAGAAGGAGGTAGCAAACCACTCCAGTATCTTTGCCAAGAAAACCCCAAATGGGGTCACAAAGAGGCAGCCACAACTGAAACCACTGAACAACAACATACATATTTGTGTGTATGAGTATATATCTATAGATAGATATAGATATATGTATACATACATACATAGACACAGCTATATTCTCCATCCCTAGTCTGTCCCCTAAGCTTCACTCCCAGGTCATCAATGGCCAGTAAAGTATTTCAAACCCAATGTCCCAGAGATCTCTTAAGTTCAACTTGTCCAAAATTGAACCCATGTTATTTTCCGTCTTCCAGACTTTCCCATTTCTATTGAAGGCATCCCCAGTGTCTTACATTCATAATCTCAGCATTGTCTCTGACTCCACACTTCCTCACCTCATACGCCCTATTGTCAAATCTTGCTGATTTACTTTGACAGTCTCTCAAATTTAACCCTTTCTCTTCACTTTCACACCTGTTAGCTTAGTTCAGGCTTTAACCACGTGATGAAGATTATTGCAACAGCCTCCCTGTTGGGCTCCTTGCTTCAAGTCTCTCTTCCCACTCCAGTCCATCCTACACACTGCTGCTGAAAGGATTTTCCTGAGGCACAGATCTGACCATGTGACTGACTACCCTATTCAACCAACTCTGTGGCTTCTGAAAGAAAATAGACATTCTTCTGTTTAGCTTTTAAAGCCCTTATAAGCCAGTCCCAGCCTGTCTTTCTGGCCTCACTGGCTATTACTCCCCCTCCTGCACTCTGGGGTCCAGCCAAATTGTCCTTCCCTCTGTTCTTTACACCCAACAATCCACCCCCCATTTCCAGGCCTTTGCACTGGCTTCCCACATACCTGGGATGCAATTCCTCCTTGTTTCTAAGACAGTTCCTCTCTTCCTTTAAGATGTAGCTCAAGCACCATCTTCTTTATAAAGCCTTTCTTGCTTTCCAGGTCCCCCTATTGTAACCCACCAGTATCTTCCCTCCCAGACTGCCTTGTACTTAACCATTGTGTGTATGCATACGTGTGTGTGTGTGTGTGTGTGTGTGTGTGTGTGATGCATGTGTATACACATATATTTGTATTTACTTTAGACTTATGCTGTATGTGTGTCTTATACATATGTTTGTATGTGTACATATATCTGTATTTACTTTAGACATGCTATATCTATTTCTGTATCTATAAATATGTATATATACATACACACAAACTACATATGTGTGTGTGTATTTATGTATGTATGTATATATATATACTTGTTGTCTCCCCAGTTGTTGTTGTTGTTTGTCCTTCATTCTTGAAGAGACCAGTGACATCTGGAGGTGTTGTCTTGACTTGCAAGTGAACTGCATTTAAACGTGGGAGGGCTGTGCGGTCATCAGCCTCACTCTTTGGAGTCACTGGAGTCTAGTAGCAAGGCATAGGACATGATGATTGGAGATGGCCCCAGATGTAGTGGGGCATCTTGGCCTTTTTAAGTTAAGGTCTTTCCCAGGTCTCAGTTTGTCTGAGGCAATGCCCATTCAGTGATTAAAGGCTAGGTTGATGTTTGTTGATGGTGTTCATCCTTCCTTCTTAAAGAGGACTGGTGACATCAGGAGGGGGATGTCTGGATTTGTAAGTGATGCACTTGATGGACAGGAATTAAGATAATTGAAAGGAGACCTTTGACAGACAGGCATACTAAGAGAAAAATTGACGGAAGTGTCAAGTTCAGACTAATACTACATAGTAACAACATTCAGACCTCTCTAAATATGAAATACAGCAAAGTCCTGATTTATGGAAAAAAATGAGTGCTGTGAAGGTGAAGTAGTTGTTTTATTTGAACTGCATGTTTCTGCTGGGCTGGAACCAATGACCATATTTTATATAATTATAACTTTGCATAATTGACTATATTATACTGTATATAGTATATACACATAGTATATATGAATGTATACCATATGGTATATAGTAGCATATGCATATAGTATAAATATATAAATTATAATAGAGTAATAACAATTGTAATTTCAAATATATGGGACTACTTCATAGGATTTATTATTAGTACTCATTGGGACCTAGGAGTACAGACTGCCTATGCATTTCAGAGCTGGCTTCCCTACACAGCCTCGTCAGTATTTCCTAAGCAGTCGTGAACATCAAATCATATGATTGGCTCATGGAGGCATAGATTTGGATCTAGAAGACACTATAGAGATCATTCAGCCTAACCTCTTTTTACATATGAGGAAACTGATGCACAAAGGTGAAGGAACTTGCCTGAGTCACACAGGTAAATGGTGAAGCTGGGACTAGAACCAAGGTTCTCTCTGCATTGCACCAAGCCTAGCTCTTGCTAGAGGCCTCATAACATTCAGAGGTAGCGTAATGTGGTGGAAAGAGCACTGGACTTAGATTCAGACGTGGCAGCCAGACGGTATTTGACTAGCTTGGTTGAGATTTGACCACAGTATGTGCTTGCCTCTTATTGGCACATTATGTTGGACTTTAAAAAAAAAAAAAGGTTTGACTTTGGTAGCCTTGCTTAGAGAAGATCTTATTTACTTACTTACCTAAGAAGATCTGAATTCAAGTCTTAGTAGCTATATGACTTTTACTAAAATATTTCTCCAATCTGGGCCCCAGTCCTTCATCTCTAAGAGAGGGGCAATGTGGTTATAGGCAAGGGTATGCTGAACTTCCAGTCAGGAAGAAGACATGGATTCATCTCCTGCCTCTGACACTTCCTATTTCTCTATTTCTCTAAGTCTCAGTTTCTCATCTGGAAAATGGACATAAGTGTACCCATGGAACCTACCTCACAGGATTGTGAGTCTAATCTTGATTGTTGCCTTGCAACTTTGAAGTAATATACACATTTCAATTATTACTACTGCCGAAGAGACAGCACGGTCTAGTGTATCTACCACTGACTTCAGAGTGAGAAAGAACTGAGTTCAGATCCACTGCCATAGTGGTATTGTGACCCTGGGCAAGTCACTTAACCCTATTTGTCTCAGTTTCTTCATTTGTAAAATGGACTGGAGAAGTAAATGGCAAACCATTCCAGTATCTTTGCCAAGAAAATTCCAAACAGGCTCACAAAGACTCAGACAGGGCTGAAATGACTGAACAACCAAAAGGTCAGTTCTGTTGACTTACATTGGCAAAGGGATTCTTTTCATTAGGAGGTCTCTACATGAATAAAAGCACAGCTATTCCTTTCCTTCCCCCTCAAAGTTACCTATGTTATGGGGTTATCCTAAGGACCAACTGGGAGAATGTATGAAGATAAGCAGTAGCCCACGGGCAAAGCAAGAGGGGTTCCTACCAGGAGCTGGTCACCTTCCTCTTCCCTTCTCCAGATCACCTACCCCTCGAGTATAAAAGGGTGTCAGAGAGCCCCGCAGACATCTGCTTCAGGGAGCCCTTTTCTTCCTCAACACTAGCTCCCTTTGCCCAGTTCCCACCAGGCACTGGGTGCCCTTTCTTCAATGTATACACTGTCTCCCCACCCTTGCCCATCCTTGTTCCTTCCTGAGGTAATATTCAGAGCTCCACTCCAAATTTCAGAGCCATTGTCTCCTTCATCTCCTTCATGACATCATGGGTCAAGGATCTCCTGCCCTGTCATTGTTCTCCAAGGTCTATCAGACCTTACAGTCCACTCTGGGTCCTGGGATTTTCCATCTGTCCTGAAGCTGGACTCTCCCTTCATTAGAATGGGAGCTTCCTGAAAGCAAGTACTTCCCTCCCTTCTATCTGTATCCCCAGCACTTAGCACGGTGCTTACACATGCAAAGTACTTAATAAATGTTTTTCCATTACATTCTACCTCATTTCAAGCATCCAAAGCATTTATAACAGTAAGGCATTATCTAAATGTGAGCTGCTCTAATTATCACCAGCATGGAAGAGATGCTCAAAGAAAACAAGACCTTGGGTTTTGAGACTTCCAGGAGTCAAGATGGCAGAGGAAGAAGTAAGTCACTTTTACTCTCCCTTATTGATCTCTGCAAGCCCAGAAAGTGTCACCCCAGGAAAAACCTCAGAACAGCTGAGCCAACAGAAAGACTGGGTGTAGCAGTTTTGTAGCCCAGGAAGCTTGGAGAATTAAAACAGGAAAGGTTGGTTTTGCTCTGGTGGAGGGGGAGGAGTACAGGATGGGAGGCATCCCAGCAAACCAACAGCAAGCTACACCTCAGCAAACTGGGAGGAGATCCTGAACCCCAAGGTGGTGGGGCAGGCAAGTGCCAACACCAGGACCCCTTGAGTGCCTTGGCACAGGCAGGGGAACAAGTAGACTCCAGCTTGGAAAACCACCACATACACTGGTAGGCAGGTGTCCTCCAACATCCAAACCTCCAATGTTTCAGTACAACTCCAGGAGGCACATCTCCGGGTGGGCAGACATCCTCTGGTGACCAAGCCTTCCAGTGCTTCATAGCACCATGGATGAGTTGGCATCCTCCAGCGGACAGGCCCCTCCCCCAGGGGGATTCAGTGCTGCTGACCCCAGCTCAGCACCAGGTAAGCTGCCAAATCCCTATAGAGTCCAGTTGCCAGGACCTGAGGCATCCAGCACACAAAGCCAGTGACCAGGTCCCAAGCTCCCAGCACAAGAAGCTTGAGCCAGTGCCTCCTGTGCTCCAGAAGAACAAAAAGCAGAAACAGACAATGACCATAGATTCTTACTATGGAGACAGGGAAGATCAAGGATCAAAATCAGAAGAGACTAAAAATTAATTGGAAACTAAATAATCTAATTCTAAAGAATGAGTGGGTCAAATAACAAATCATGGAAACAATAACTTCATCCAAGAGAATGACAATCATGAGACAGCATACAAAAACTATCAACATAATTGACCATGTCAACAGCAAAACTAACAAATCATATGATTATCTCAATAGATGCAGAAAAGGCTTTTAATGAAATATAACACCCATTCCCGTTGAAAATGCTAGAGAGACGGGGCAGAGGCAAGATGGCGGAGTGAAAGCAGTGACTTGCTTGAGCTCTCCCCCAAACCCCTCCAAATACCTATAAAAAATGCCTCTAAACAAATTCTAAAGCAACAGAACCCACAAAAAGACAGAGTGAAGCAAATTTCCAGCCCAAGACAACCTGGATGGTTGATCAAAAAGGTATATCAAGCTGGGCGGGAAGAGGAGCGCAGTGTGGTGTGGCTGTGCAGGCCGCAGTGACCCTGGAGCAGGCCTCAGAGGACTGAATCTCAGGCAGCTGTGGCAGCTTCCAGACCTCTCAACCCACAAACACCAAAGACAACTTAGAAGGTCAGTGGGAAAAGTCTGTTTCTGCAGTGCTGAGAGAGGAGCGTGGTGAGAGCCAGCTCCAGAGCACAGAGCGCAGCCACCGGAGTGATGGCTGCGTCCTGAGCTTCTGGCCCACAGACTGAGGGGGAATCTAGTGGCTGATCAGAGGGACATTGCAGGGATCTCTTTGCCAGTGCTGAGCCAGGAATCTCTTGCTTTGCCTGTCCTTGGATCTGGGTCACAGTTCTGGGTGGAGGCCCTGGGGCGAGGAGGAGTACTGTGGTGGAGCTTGCAGTGGCAGTGCAGAGAAAACCTTCTTCACAGTTCCAGGACAGAAAGGAGTACTTGTGGTCACTAATAGACCAGAGCACAGGCCAGGAAAGGAGTGAACACCTCGCCCCTTATCATACAACCTTGCAAGAACTGAAAATTTATAGGTCCCTATAAGTATCTTTGAAAACAGCTGTAAAAACAAAGCTTGGGACAGTATATTCACCACATCGGAAGCAGACTCTTACCTTAACAAAGAGTTTAAAACTCAAGTAATTGGCTGGAATCATGAGCAAGCAGTGCAAAAAGGGTCAGACTATATTCTCTTACTTTGGTGACAAAGAAGATGAAAACATACAACCAGAGGAAGACAACAAAGTCAAAGCTCCTACATCCAAAGCCTCCAAGAAAAATATGAATCAGTCCCAGGCCTTGAAAGAGCTCAAAAGGGATTTTGAGAAGCAAGTAAGAGAAGCAGAAGAAAAACTGGGAAGAGAAATGAGAATGATACAAGAAAATCATGAAAAACAAGTCAACAGCTTGCTAAAGGGGACTCAGAAAAATACGGAAGAAAATAACACCTTAAAAAATAGCCTAACCCAAATGGCAAAAGAGGTCCAAAAAGCCAGTGAGGAGAAGAATGCCCTAAAAAGCAAACTTGGCCAAATGGAAAAGGAAGTCTAAAAGAATACTGAAGAAAATACTTCCTTAAAAAATAGAATGGAGCAATTGGAAGCTAGTGACTTTATGAGAAATCAAGACAGTGTAAAACAAATCCAAAAGCATGAAAAATTGGAAAATAATGTGAAATATCTCATTGGAAAAACAACTGGCCTGGAAAATAGATCCAGAAGAGATAATTTAAAAATTATTAGACTATCTGAAAGCCATGATCAAAAAAAGAGCCTAGACATCATTTTTCAAGAAATTATCAAGGAAAACTGCCCTGATATTTTAGAACCAGAGGGCAAAATAGAAACTAAAAGAATCCACAGACCTCCTCCTGAAAGAGATCCCCAAAGGAAAACTCCTAGGAATATTGTAGCCAAATTCCAGAGTTGCCAGGTCAAGGAGAAAATATTACAAGCTGCCAGAAAGAAACAATTCAAGTATTGCGGAAACAATCAGGATAACACAAGATTTAGCAGCTTCTACATTAAAGGACCGCAGGGCATGGAATATAATATTCCAGAGGGCAAAGGACATATGATTACAACCAAGAATCACCTACCCAGCAAAACTGAGTCTAATCCTTCAGGGGGAAAAATGGTCATTCAGTGAAATAGAGGACTTTCAAACATTCTTGATGAAAAGACCAGAGCTGAATAGAAAATTTGACTTTCAAACACAAGACTCAAGTGGAACATGAAGAGGTAAACAGGAAAGAGAAATCATAAGACACTTCTTAAGGTTGAACTGTTCAGATTCCTTCATGGAAAGATGATATTTATAACTCATGAGACCTTTGTCAGTATGAGGGTAGTTGGAGGGGAAAAAATTATATGTATGTAGATAGATAGATAGATAGATAGAGGACACAGGGTGAGTTGAAGACTAAGGGGTCATATCTGGAGAATAAAATTAAGGGATGAGAGAAAATTATACTAGGAGAAGAAGAAATGGAGAGGTAGAACAGAGTAGACTGGAAGAGGGGGTAATCAGAAGCAAATACCTCTGAGAAGGGACAGGGTCAAAAGAAAGAATAGAATAAATGGGGTGGGGCAGGATAAGATTAAGGGAAATAGAGTTAGTTTTTCACAACATGTCTACTATGGAAGTGTTTTGCATAACTGCACATGTATAACCTATATTGAGTTGCTTGCCTTTTCAATGAGTGCGGGTGGGAAGGGAGGAAGGGAGAAAATTTGGAACCCACAGTTTTAAAAACACATGTTTAAAAAAAAAGTTTTCACATGCAACTGGGATATAAGAAATACAGGAAATGGGGTACAGAAGTCTATCTTGCCCTATAGGAAAACAGAAGGGGAAGGGGATAAGAGAAGGGGGGGAGAGATAGAAGAGAGGGCAGACTAGGGGAAGGGGTGTTCATAATGCATGCCATCGGGGTGGGGGGAGGGGTGAGATGGGGTGAAAATTTGGAACTCAAAATCTTGTGGAAGTAAATGTTGAAAAGTAAAAATAAATAAATTCATATAAAAAATGCTAGAGAGATAGGACTAAATGGAATTGTCCTTAAAATGATAGGTACTGAATAGAGGAGAAAAGGAAATCACAAGGGATGGCTTTTTCCTTTGTCAGTAAAGCTAGAGGTAAGAAACTTTGACTCTGGGCAAGTCACTTAGTCACTTAACCCTATTTGCCCCAGTTTCGTCATCTGTAAAATGGGCTAGAGAAGGAAATGGCAAGCCATTTCAGTATCTTTGCCAAGAAAACCCCAAATGGGGTCACTGAGAGTCAGATAACACTGGACAACAAGAAAGAAATATTTGGATATATACAGGAAATTTCTTATCATTGTCCTCCTTGGGTATTAACTTTGCACCAGATTTTCTGGGTCAAGGGGTGTGGCCATTTTAATTGCTTTCTATTTGCATAGTCCTAAATTGTTTCTGAAAAGGCTCCTGCTGATTTACAGATTTACTAACCATGTATTAATTTATTTATGGTTTCATACCTAGCTCCTATCATAGGGAGTTTTTTAAGGCTGTTGCATTGTGAATATAATTTCTTTTTCTACTGTTTCCCCCTGGATATCATTGCTATATAGAAGTACTGATCTTTTGATCAACTTTGTTGTATCTTGAACCTTTATAAGATTTTTCATTATCTCAATTAGTTTCTTTGCTGATTTGCTGGGATTTTCCAAGGCCCACTTATCTACAGATAAGTCTGATCTTCTCTCTCTTTTTCTGGAGTTTGTACCATTAATTTTTTTTCTATTGTCTTCTAGTTATTATAATCATTTCTATTGCTAGAACTAAAGTTTCTGAATTCCTATTTAAAAAAAAAATGGAAAGAGGGACCATCTCTAATTTGATTTTTGTTTTTGGGAGGAGGACATTAGCATCTCCTTCCTACCAAAATAATGCCAGGTATTATGATTCTGATTGTTGTTTAATGTACCTTTAAAAAACAAACTAACAGTGAGTGCTTCTAGTGAGTGCTTATGCTTTTAAAGACTTTTTCTTTTATTTTTGTTTAAGCAACTAGTATTGTGTCAGAGGCTTTTTATGCATCTCTCAATATACTTCTGTGGATTGGGGCTGAAGTATTTTCACAATCATATTTTTTTCCTAATGTTGAATTATCTTTGCATCTGTCTACAAAGTCAGTCTGGTCATAATGAATTCTCTGTCAGAGGTACTGCTATGCTTTTTTTTTTTTCTGGCTAGGAATGGTATGTCGGTAATCATTCAAGATACTAGTCTAGGGGCAGCTAGGTGACCCAGTGGATAGAGCACCAGCCCTGAAGTCAGGAGGACCCGAGTTCAAATCCGGCCTCAGACCAAACACTTGACACTTACTAGCTGTGTGACCCTGGGCAAATCACTTAATCCCAATTGCCTAAAAAAATAAAAATCGTTTGACAATCTGTCTCCCAGTTTAAATGGTCCTCCACAGAGGGTTGCCTAGCCTCTCCTATGCTAAATGGAATATTCAGGCCAGAAATTTTCCTCACCTGTGTCTTCAGGACACACTTAACTACTGGTTCTCTTCTTCCTCAGATGCTGAAGAGAAGACAGATAGAATAGCTGCCCACTCCCAGTCAGAAGCGCTGTGGTGTCATTGATGGAGGGATGGCAAAGCTTTGGTGACTTGGGTCATCATCTCATTCCCTGCTAAGCTCCTTTTCAGGGATGCAAATGCTTTTTGTGCAGCACACAAGGCAGAGGCAACCAACCCCTTTTGGCCTTGAGTGAGACATTTCTGGAACCAGCAGCAGGTAGAGAAAGAACATACAGCATGTCTGGCAGGAGCATTGACAGCCAGGTTCTTCTGGAGCTCTTCCTAGGAGAAGCTGCTGTTGAAGTAGGGCTGCTGAAGCCAGGAGGAGTCTGGAGGGAAAGAGGAGGATTTTGGTATTGGGGGCAAGGCCAGTGACTGAAATTTGGTGTGAGGCCTCTGGAATTTGTGGCTTAGGTGTGAGGGAAAGTTGAGGGAAGGAAAGCAAGCCAAAACAGGTCAAGGTCATGCAGGAGTAGCAGAGGGAATGGATGAGCTGGCCTCATAAAGAGGCCTTCAGGATGAAGGGCTGCTGTGAAGAGACCAAAAAGAGAGTAGGATCCATTGATTAGTGGAAGGGTTGTGTGGTGACCATGGGTCAGGAACAATGTCTAGGAGAGACCACCAATTAAGGAAGCACAGCAATGATGTAGAGATGCAGAAGAGAGGCTACAAGGAAAATGAAAAAGTGAACTTGGAAAGTCAACAGATTGTAGTTGCTAAGAAGAGAAAAGAATGCGTGAGCTCTGTGCTGAAGAGGAAGGAAAAGTTGGGAGCAGGTGAAGTTGGCAGGCAGTAAGGAAGATCCCTGAAGCACCATTTTTCAACCTTCAGGGCAGTTCTGAGAGGGAATAGAAGGAATAATGGGGCCCTGGGTGGTTCTTTGGAGGAAAGGAAGGATTGCTTAGGACACTGCATAGAGAAGTCAAGCCACTAGAGAAACGAGCTTTCTATTTCAGTGTTGGTCCAGGGGAGAGATTGAGCTCTTTCTGCTTCAAAGGAAAACAGGTGAGTCTCTGACTTAAAAGAGAGGATCCAGGAAACAGTGTGCCAAGGTGGGAGAGGCAAAGGTGAGCAGAAACAGGTGTTGAAAATTAACTGTTTCTCTCTTGCTAGGAGGAAGTTGGCCTCCAGTTTCTCTCCAGGGGACTCAGAATAGTAGAAACTGAGACACTGAGGGGAGCAGAGATCTGATTGAGGTTGGGAAACCATAATGTGTGCAGACCAAGTCAGAAGAGAGGTGTCATGGAGGCTAAAGTGCAGATTCCTCCAGCCCCAGTGGGTAATTTGGCAGGTGCAGAAAAGAAAGTGCCAAGTAACTGAAAGAAGCAAATTTCAGCCTGGTGGGAGGAGAAGATCACTTAGGGCACATAACTCTTGTGTGTGATTCCAAAAGGATGGAAGTCAGGGCCCCTGAGAGGATGGGGAGATGAAAGTCAAAGGCCCCAGGGTGTCTAGGCCTGACCTCTGCCCTCCTTGAGCTCCAGAGCCCAAACCCAAGAGGAAGCATTGCCTTTGCTACTCTGAGGTGGTCTGCTGGAATGATGGAGGATTGTTGTGGTGGTTGCATCATGCCATGGTAACAGAATGAAGGGGGTGCTAAGATACCTGAGGTATCCAGTGGCATTTGCCTTGTAGTGGTAGAAGGTGCAGTGGAGGTCAGTGGAGAGGAGAGGAGAGTCGGGTGATTTTCTTTGTGGTGTTTTCTGGAGGTGTGGTTTTGGTGTGTTGTCCATCATCTTTATCTGGGATCCTAGGAGCCATTTGTGGCCAAGTAGGTATGTGCAGCTTTCTTTGCTGGCCATTAATATTCATTGTGTTCATCAGGTAGTCTAAGCCCATAGTTGTTCCATTTCTTTAGGCCTTAAGTACGCTACCATGGTCAAAGGCTTAGGGCTTTTAGGGAGAGACGGGGAGAAGGAGAAAGGTGGGATATTGAGAGGTGAGCTCTTCGCCAAGCCACAGATGCTAAGAAACTGAAATAAATCTTGCCAAGATAGTGGTAATTGGAAGTCCTGAGGAGCAAACGGAGAGGATATCTATATATTTCTCTATGTCTCTGTCTGTCTATCTACTATCCTTATGTATATCTATCTCTGTATATTTCTGTCTATCTCTATATCATTATGTTCCTATCTATCTGTCTTTCTATGTATCTAAATATGAGAACTAGAAGTCTAAGTTCCATTGATTCAAAAAAGAGAAAGCTCAAAACTCGATATACCTTTGCTTCCATGGTCACTCAGCCAGGTGAATAGTAAATGTTAATGGAAATGTCAGTATGGAGGTAGAGAAGTCCTTTTTCTTCATCACCCTCTTTGCTGTAAATTGAGGGACTTGAGTAGTGTTAACAGGGATAGAAAAGACCCTTTCTCTCACTTTAACATGACCCTTATTGTATCATTCACTCATACCCGAGAAATACAAGAAGGACGCAAGAAGAGACATTCAATGCCAAAGGCTATATAGACTTGAAATGGTAGCTTGAGGTCAAGCAACACACTTGATAATTTTGTGGACACAAAACATTTGACATTTCTTTTGTAGACTTGCGTGGAATCATAGTGAATTCAGCCCCATCTATCCATCTGTACATATATAGATACCAAAAAAAATACCTGTTTGGGTGGAGTGTGTGTGTATGTGTGTGTTCATCAAAGTGAATGTGTGTATATTCTTTTATCCATAAAGGACTAATCCTAGAGAAGGCCCAATTGTGATGGGAAACAACAAAACTTTTCCAACTGGCTGCCATCTCTTTCTTGACTACTACATTGAAAAGCCGAGTGACCTAGACTGTTGTGGAATTGGAATGTGGGCAGTGGAATGTGGTTTTGGGAGCAGTTGGATGGTAGTAAGGTTGGACTCGGGGAGGAACAAGAGGAGAAGGATGAGAGGAAGAAGGAGGAAGAAAAACATTTGTTACTCTACAGTGATGCCGTACCTCAGATTGATAATGAGCAATATCCACAAAGACTGACTGCCTCAGTTGTTTTCAGATCGTTTGCTTCTCTTGCTCATCTAAAGGCCTTTTTTCCTTGGGTCTGGAACCAAGAGAAGGGGCTAGAGAAGTAGAATATGTTGTGGTGAACACATTAAAGGGATAATAGGATTCACTCTTGTCTTCCTAGCAGATTCTTCCCAATAGCTACTTCATCAAGAGCCAGTCTAGGATTGATTGGGATTATCAAAAGTTAAGGAAGTCTTCACTTGGATGGTATACAATCTGTCCCTCCCTGTGGATACAAAGCAGTGTCTTCATGAGATTCTTCTTGTTTGGTTATAAGACATCTTGTGAGTGTGTCCCTTGCACAAACCATCTCAGAGTAACTCTTTCTTCCTTCTACAGACAAGGCCAATTCTCAAAATAGACAAGGAAGGCAAATATCACATAGGTGACCTCAGACTGACCAAGTTTCCCTGAAATTCCCACCTTGGTGGGTCTCAGGATCTTTCTTCCAGATTGTACTGCTTCTCAGCATTATGGCCATTGTTCCTGGAATACAAGGGAGAACGCATTTCTTTGGATTTGCAAAGAGTGGCATGTCAGAGTTTCGTTTTCAGGGAGATTTCCTATCTGATTCTCTCTGACCACTCCGTCACCTTTCCTCTCATGGGCAATTCCATCCTTGCTGTTCACTTCTGGATTTTGAGAGGGGCCCCTTCATTTTCGAATAGGTGAATCTATTTCTCTTCCACCATCTAGAATTTGACAATATATCTCTCAGGTTAAATAGTCCTCCACAAAGGGTCACCCAGACCCTCCTATGCTAAATGGAATATTCAGACCAGAAATTTTCCTCACCTGTGTCTTCAGGACACACTCAAGTGTTGACTCTCTTCTTCCCTTGGATGCTAAAGAGAAGACAGGGCTAGAATAGCTTCCCAGTCCCAGTCAGAAGCATTGTGGTGTCATTGATGGAGGGATGACAAGGCTTTGGTGACTTGGGTCATCATCTCGTTCCCTGCTGAGCTCCTTTTCAGGCATATGAATGCTTTTTGTGTAGCTGCCCATAAGTCAGAGGTAATCACCCCCTTTTGGCTGTAAGTTCTTTAACCATTCCCCAATTGATGGACATCCCCTCAATTTCCAAATCTATGCCTCCACAAAAAGAGCTCCTATAAATATTTTTTGTACAAATATGTACTTTTCCCTTTAAAAAAACCTGTTTAGAATATATGGCTCGTTGTAGTATTGCTGGATCTCAAAGGGTGTGAGAGATAAGTTCAGAGCAGTGTTAGCTTATTGCTTTAAAATTCTTTGTTTTGCTTTTCTAGAGAAGAATATGTTCACTTCTTTCTTTAAAAAGATTTCTTTTCAGCTGGAAAGCAGTGAAGCTGCAGAAAAGAAAACATCATAGCTAAGGAAATTACCTCTACAATGGAAAACCTTCCTAATGATAATTTTACTGTGGAATGTCTCTGGAGAACAGGTAAACTCATGTATTACTAGTGAGGTTATAGAATGTAGAATGTAAACTAAACTACAACAAACTATGTGCCAGAATGCTTATCAAGTTACAACCATCACAGGGTGTTCCCCCCATATGTCCCTGTCATCTTTTACTGAAATTACACCCAATGGAGTGCCTTATATATATAGTAAAGAAGGGATGATTATATTCTTATAGCATTTGTAGTAGTAGTCGTATTTGGTTACTCCCAAATCCTGCAGATGCCTGAGGTGCCTGGCAAGTTTAGTCAGTCTGAAGAAATTCTAGATTATCAACACAAAAGAATAATACCAAGAATTAAAATTGATCAGTAAGTGGAAAGGAAAAGAAAAATTCTAGAAATATTCCTGTGAATTTGTGTAAGAGGACAGACACACACACACACACACACACACACACACACACACACACACATATATACATACACACAGGCAAACGAAAACAAAAAAATATCAATTAATTTAGTAGCCTCCCACAGGGAAATATATATGCTCAGAATAAAAAGAGAAATGTTAAATAGTGATGAATGTACAAATCATTAAAGGGGCATACAGGGAATAACTGATAAAAAGTTGTCAATATACTATTGATTTCAGTGAATGGAATGTAATATGCCTAATTTATTCAATTATAATATTGGAAGAATTGGAATAGAAATGAAGAATCTTGATGCCCAAGTCAACATTCTCCCCATTTTAAGCACTTATGTTGTTGGTTTTGTTTTTCCAGAGAAATGGAATTAAAAAGACAAGAGCTGGCAACACAAGCAGCCTGGGAATGTAAAGCTGAGAAATTTTTCATCGAAATTAAAGAGATACATGCCATGGTGAGAGGGGGCAATTGATGGGTACTTTCCCCATTTTTTCCACAAACCTTTCCTCAGGGCCTATTTGTGTGAAATCTCAAGAAAACTGGGGAATGTAGTGAGGAGGATGTAGGAAAGGCATCAAAGCAATATTCCCAAATTGGAGGATGCTGGCAGTTTTGATGGGCATCCCAAAGCTTAAAAACAAATGTTTCTGTGGAGAACCAATGTCTCTCAATTCTTCCTAGAAATTCTGAATTAGGGATGAATTTTATTTTTCAGCCTTATACTGTTAAGAGTGACATGAATTTACTGTTGTTTCCAAAATAAGTATTACTTAAAACAAATCACTCTTCCTAGCTTCAACAATTTGAAACACTAATAAACATCATAAAAATCACACATCCATTATTGGGGGGGTGTTATAAAGTCTATCTCCGATTCATGCCCATACTTTCATCCCGTTTCCCTGTCATACAAAGATATATACAAACATACACACACAAACATGTATACAACACTGCTGCATATATACTTCCTAAATAAGGAAACAGTTTAGCAAAACCTCCCAAGATAACTGCATCTGTAGCCCACAGCCTCTCTACCATCAGGAAGGAACCGTATTTCATTGTCTGTTTCCTAGGATGTTTCAATACAATTAATAGAGAATGGCAACCGCTCATGGTTGTTTTCATTTTTATTCATTTTGTTCATGGCTACTGTGCTCCTTACCTCATATTACATTGGTTCATAAAGGATTACCTAGGTTGCTCTGCGTGTTCTTTGAATTTGTCATTTGGGACACCACTGAATTTTACTCTCCAAAGTTACCAAATGGTGACTTTTGGTGCAAATCTAAAGACTTTATCTCTTCTCTTATTCTTATCTTTATCATGTCTTAAGTGTATCTCTTCTCTATTCCTATCTTTCTTGATCTCTCCACAGTCTTTGACACCTTTGCTCATCCTATTCTCTTGGACAGGCTTTCCTCTCTGTGTGTTTGTGACACTGCTTCCACCTTCTTATTCGTTTTGTTTTTTTTTTTTCAATCCATCTGAGTCTCTTCTGTAGGATCTCTATCCAGGCCATGGCCCTCAACATGGGTATGTCCTCCAAGGCATTGTCCTCTTCCTTCTTAACTTCTCTTTCTATAAGGTCTTGCTTGGTAATCCAGTGAGTTCAGTGAATCAGCAGTCCATGTAAACATTCTCTTGCCAAGCCTTGTCCTTTCTACCTATACAACATTTCTGTTATACATCCCCTTTTTTCCACTCTCTGTGTCATCACATTGGTGTAGGACTTCTTTGATTTGTCCCCAGGTGATTGAAAGAGCCTCTCCTTTCCTCAGTTCTCCCTCAGTTTCAATATAGTCTACCATCACCCACCAAAAAGGTCTTCTGAGAACATCTGTCTGTCCATATTTCTTCCCTTTTCAGTAGTATCCAGAGGCTCCTAAATAACATATAAAATTCTGACTTTGGCTTTTACAGCCCTTCACCAACTGGCCTTTTTCCAACCTTTCTAGTCTTATGATTTGTTCCTATCCAAGTACTCTAAGATGCAGAGACCTGGGTTACTCTCTTGCTGTCCCTCAGACACCAGCCTCCATGTGCCACCTCCACACTTTCTCAGGCTCTGTTCTCTATGTTTGCAAAATTCTCTGTTTTCACCTCTACCTCTTGGCTCTCACATCCCCCAAGACTCAAATTCTGCCTTCTGAAAGAGCCCTTTTGTAGTGACCTTTCCTTATTAAAACCCCCATCTCTATCCCCCCAGTTAGTGTCTGTCTTCTGAGATTATTTTCCATTGATGCTCTAAACATCTGTGACATAAAACTTTTGATGTTTTTGTTTTCCAGTTGTTTTCCAATTCTAATGGAACTCTTTGAGGTCAGGAAATTGTGTTTTCGCCCTTCTTTGTGTCTTCACAGTTCAGCACTTTGACTGACACATGATAAATGTTTAATAAATGCTCATTGACTGGACTTAATATCACATTTTATTCACATCTCACAATTGAGGGGTGTTAAATGCACATTATTTGACACAACCTATGTGATAAGTTTTTTTAAAAACAATGTCTAGGGGCAGCTAGGTGGATAGAGCTCTGGCCTTGGAGTCAGGAGAACCCCGAGTTCAAATCCGATCTCAGACACTTGACGTTTACTATCTGTGTGACCTTAGGTGACACTTAACCCCAATTGCCTCACCAAAAAGCAAAAAAAGAAACAAAACAAAAAACAATGCTTACCTGCAGATAAATCAAAAATAAGTGAATGAAGCTCATGATGGCATCAGTCCAAATCTGTACAAGTCTTGGTGTTGTGTAGATGACAAAAAGCAGCAGCCAGTTATGATGATGGGTAATTCAAAGCAATCAGCTGAATTTGTTAACATTTCTCCATTTCTAAACTGTCTTTAAAGAAAATCATATATGAAGTCACACCATCATCTTGGAAGTCTAAGGGAGCCACCATGGCATCTGGATTCATGTTTTCACCTATGAAGAATGATAGTTTTAAAAACTAAGAAGGTTATGTTTGATTTGTTCTGCAGCTCTCCTCATAAAAGGTCTTATTCTCTCTGGCTTGTATTCTTCAAGTCTGCATTTGATTGATTTCATATAACCTTTGATGTACTTTTTGTAGGATTTTTTTGTGAAACTATTTTCTTGTAGATGATGATTTAATACTGTGTCAACTCCGGTGATTATAGTGGCATCTCTTCCTTCACCGTCAAGACCTTCAGCAGAGGCATTTCCAGTGATGAGTGAATCATCAATGGTACCCTCTGCCCTGCTATCTTCCTCTCCACCTCCTGGCACAGCCAGTTCACGGGATATCCTGATCTTGTAAATGTCTGAGAGCATCTCATCATAGCTTATGAGGTCCTGGTAGATGATGGTGACTGTGGGGTGATAGTGCTGCAGACGGGCAGCCCAAGTGCTGTGCAATGCAGTCCAAGAGGAGCTTGGTGCGGTAAAGGAGGAGAGGTCAAAAAAGCCAAGTCAGCTGCTCTCCAGCCTCTTAGAGAGGGCACCATATCTCACCATTTTTTTCAGCCAGTCTCTGATCAATAGACATGCACTTTGTTTCCCACCAGGAAAATGTGGTTGTGTGTGTGTGGAACTTATCTCTTGTCTTTGAAGTCATTGGACTATATGTGTCCAGGAGTGGGATCAATGATTCAAAAAGCATGGTCATTTGAACACCTTTTCTTATGTAACCCCAATTATTTTCTCCACAACTCTTAGAGTCTCAGACACTTTTGAGCACAAATGTTAAATAAAATATTAGCAAAGAGATTACAAAAATTTATCACCAGGATAATAAACTCTGACCAGGTAGAATTTGTACCAGGAATGCAGGACTGATTCAATATTAGGAAATCTACCAGCATAAACAACCATATCAATAACAAAACCAACAGAAATCATGTGCTTATCTTAATAGATGCAGAAAAAGCTTTTGACAAAATACAACACACATTCCCATTGAAAACACTGGATAGGAATAAATGGAGTTGTCCTTAAAAAGATAAGTAGCATCTGTCTAAAACCATCAGTAAGCATTATATTTAATGGGAATAAGCTGGAAGCTTTCCCAGTAAGATCAGAGGAGAAAAAAGGATGTCCATTATCACCGTTATTCAATATTGTACTCGAAATGTTAGCTTTAGCAATAAGAGAAGAAAAAGAAATTGAAGGAATTAGAATAGGCAATGAGGAAACAAAACTATCATTCTTTACAGCTGATAGGATGGTATACTCGGAGAATCAACTAAAAAACTACTTGAAATAATTAACAACTTTAGCAAAGTTGCAGGCTATAAAAGCAACCCACATAAATCATCAGCATTTCCATATATTACTAAGAAAACCTAGCAGCAAGAGATAAAAAGAGAAATCCCATTTAAAATAACTGTAGACAGAATAAAATATTTGGGAGTCTATCTGCCATGACAACCCCAGAAACTGTATGAACACAATTACAAAACACTTTTCACACAAAGTGAGATCTCAATAATCAGAAAAACATCAGTTGTTCATGGGTATGCCAAGCTAATATAATAAAAATGAGACTTCTATCTAAGTCAGTGCCATACCAATCAGACTACCAAAAATTATTTTATAGGGCTAGAAAAAATTACAAAATTCATCTGGAAGAACAAAAGGTCAAGAACATCAAGGGAATTAATGAAAATGCAAAGTAAATTGTACCACATCTAAAACTATATTATAAAGCATCAATCATCAAAACTATTTGGTACTGGCTAAGAAATAGTGTGGTGGATCACTAGAATAGGTTAGGTAGACAAGACAAAGTAATCAATGATGACAGTAATTTACCTAGTTGACAAAAACTGCTGGAGAAAACTGGAAAATTAGTATGGCAGAAATTAGGCATAGAC
Organism: Phascolarctos cinereus; assembly: GCF_003287225.1. Lineage (NCBI taxonomy): Eukaryota > Metazoa > Chordata > Mammalia > Diprotodontia > Phascolarctidae > Phascolarctos > Phascolarctos cinereus. The sequence continues at coordinate 243,630,869 of NW_027556098.1, forward strand.
CAACATCTAAGCATCATATACAAATATAAGATCAAAATTGGTACATGATTTAGATAAAAAGGATGATATCATAAGCAGATTAGGAGAGCAAGGAATAGTTTGCCGGTCAGATCTATGGAAAAGGAAAGATTTCACATGACCAAACAAGAGATAGACAACATTATGAAATGTGAAATGGATAATTTTGATTTCATTAAATGTAAGTTTTTGCACAAAGCCAACGCAACCAAGAACAGAAGGAAAGCAGAAAGCTGGGAAACACAGCCATTTTTTTTACATGCTTTTTACACTTTTTTATAGCTACTGTTTCTGATAAAGACATAATTTATAAAATATATAAAGAATTGAGTCAAATTTATCAGAATAGAAATCATTCCCCAGTTGATAAATGGAGAAAGGATATGAACAGGCAGTTTTCAGATGAATAACTTAAAGCTATCCATAGTCCTATGAAAAAATGCTCTAAATCACTATTAATTAGAGAAATGTAAATTCAAACAACTCTGAGGTACCACCTCACACTTATCAAGTTGGCTAATATGACAAAAAAGGAAAATGATAATATACCAAATGGAGTACATATGCAGAACAGGCAAAAAATGAGGTTATGTTCAAATGACATGTCTGATAATATTCTTTTGTTATTCCAAAACCTTGGGATGCTTGAAAGGTCTGACCAGTTGAGACTATCGGAAGAAATTCTAGATTATCATAGAAGAATACCAGGAATTGAAATACATCAGTATAAGTAACAGAAAAATTCTGGCAATATCTTTGTGAATTCTTATGAGCATAGAAAATAAAACCAGAATAAAGGAGTATACATTAATTTAGGAACCACCCACGAGAAAACATTCATGTTTAGAATTACAAGAGAAATGTCACACAGATGGTGATGAATGGACAAGATGTTAAAGGGGACACACAAGTGATTGACTGACAAGCTGACAATATTATATAGATGTCAATGAATGGAATCCAGTATACCTAATTCACTCAACTGTATCAATGACAGAATTGGGATAGAAGCCAAGACTCTTGATACCCAAGTCAGCATTTTGCCCACTTAAAACACACACAATGTTGATTTTGTTTTTCTAGAGAAAGTGATTTCAAAAAACGAGAACTGGCTAAAACAACAATTTTAGAAGAACAAACGCAAACGTTCCTCAAGGACATTAAAGAGATATGTGCCATGGTGAGAGAGTCTAATTAGTGGATACTTTTCCCAATTAAATTCCACAAGGATTTATTCAGGGCCTGTTTGTGTGCACTCTCCCAAAAATTGTGTGATAGAGTGAGGAAGAGATAGAAAGGAAGTAAAAGCAATGTCCCCAACTTGGGGTTGCTAGCAGTTTGGGTGGGCATCCCAACACATAAAAACCAATGTTTTTGCAAAGAGAAAATGTCAAACCCGTGTCCCTATGAATTCTGAATTAGGGGGAAATTTTTTAAAATTATTGTAATAGTATTCTTTTCAAGTAGCAATAGTAATATATAAATTCACTATTGTTTCCAAAAGAACTATTACTTAAAACAAATCATTCTTCCTGGTTTCAACAATTTGAAACACTAGTAAACTTTGTGAAACTCATCACATCAATTATATTGTGGGAAACGGGTTTATAAAGTTTATCTATATGTTATGTATGTATAAGGTAGTAATTCTGAGATTCATACATACTTTCACCATTGAACAGTTCTCTGTAATACAAACATACATGCATGAATATACACATACATACATACATAAATACTTCATGAACAAACAGTTCAGTAAAACCTGCAAACATAACTGAATCTGAAGGAATATGTATTTTGGATTTGGAGCCTTCTGTTTTCTAGGCTTAGGCTATGATTTTTCAATACAATTAATAAGAGAATGGCAAACTTTCACTGTTGTTCTCAAGTTTATTAATATTAGTTATACCAAATATTTTCCTTAACTTGTTCTATATCAGTTCATAAATGTTTACCTACACTGGTCTGAATTCTTTGAATTTGTTTTTTTCCTACTGCGGTAAAATCATGCAAAGTTAGCAATGATGACTTCTGTTTCAAATCTAAAGACTTTTTCTCAGTTCTTATCTTTCTTGCCCTCTCTGCAAACTTTGACACCATTGATGATAATCTTATTCTCCTGGATAAGCTTTCCTCTCTAAGTTTTTGTGACACCTTCTCTCTACTCACAGGAACACTACTTACCCTGCAGGATTCATACTGCTTTCACCTCTTGCCTGGACTACTGAAATAACACTTTTTAAAATTAAAAAATTTAATAACAGCTTTTGTTTTTTAAGATCTCCACAATTTCTTCTAGTGTCCCTCCTCTCTTTCAGAGACCCCTACACACATTACAAGAAATATTTTAAACAATAAAAGAGGAGAAGAAGAAGAGGAAAACAATGAACCAGACCAGTCAATGCATTGAACAAAGTAGGAAAATAGAGGCAATATTGCTTTGCCAGTCCTGGAGGGCATCTCTTCTCATTTGTCCTCATTGGATCATGCTTCCTCTTTCAGGGGGGAAAATGCTTGTATTGAGCTGAGGAAATTAAAGAAAAATTGCTACAGATACGTGAGTAGGATTTTCTTTCTGTGTCTCTTTTTGGGCACTGACTCCTGTGTGTTTCTTAGAATGTTTACCCTTTATAAAGTTGGTAGCCTGAATGCTTTGGAACTGATGACTCTTTCTGGCTTGGACTAGGTTTTTGAAAGTCAGTTCAAAATCCATATTTCACTTTCACACATTCCACGATAGAAGGAGTATTGAGGAAAAGACTATCACTTCCTTCATAAATCATATTGGCCAAAAAGAAAATTCATCTGAACACAAGTTCAGCTTACAGATTTCCCAAATTTGGTTTTGATTTTTTTTAAACACATTTTATTTCTCTCTTTCTAAAAATGTTTCTTTTCCACAGGAAAACAATGAAGCTCCTACAGTGGACAGCATCATTGAAACGAAAGCCATCACAAAAAAAAAGTATGTTAATTTTGATGTTTCAACTCTGGCATCTACCTGGAAAACCAGGTAAACTCAAGTACAACTAGTGGGGATTTAAGAATGGTAGAATCTCAAGAAAACAATCTTGCAGCATCCTGGTAAAGTCTAAAACATAACTGTATCCCATGTCTGTCCCTGTCATCCTTTTACTTGGAATATACCTAATGGAGACTATTATGCAAACAGGTAAAAAGAGAGGTGATTTTCAAATAATTTTCTCCAATAACCTGGAGATGCCTGAAAAGCCTGACAAGTTAAGACTGTCTGAAGAAATTTTAAATAATCACTATAAAAAGCATAATGGCAGGAATGTTAAATAGATTAGTATAAGGAACAAGAAAATTTTGGAAAAACTGTGAATTAATGTGAGCACATGGAACCAGAATAAAAGAGTCTACAATATTTGAACCGTCACCCACAAGGAAACATATATGCTTTGAAGTAAGAGGAATGTTTTACAGAGAGTGATGGATAGACAAAACGGTAAAGGGGACACACAAGAGAATAACTGATAGGTAGAATTCAATGAATGGAATCGACTATACCTAAATTCATTCAACTAGATCAGTGGAAGAATTGGGAGAGAAGCCAAGAATCTTGATATCCAAATCCACACTCTCTCCACTTAAAACACTTAAAATGTTTATTTTATATTTCAGAGAAACTGAATTGAAAACACAGGAGCTGATCATAACAACAGCCTGTCAAGAGAGAGCACAGAAATTTTACAATGAAGTGAAAAAGATATTGGCCATGGTGAGAGAGAGTTCAGTTCATTAGTACTTTTCCCATTTGAATTCAGTGATTTACTTAGAGCCTATTTGTGTGCAGTGTCCTGAAAAGTATGAGATGTAATGAGGAGGCTATAGGAAAAGCATTAAAGTAATGCCCCCAACTTGGGTGGTACTGGTAGTTGGAACCCCAAAAACTGAAAACAACTATTTCTACAGAGAGGAAATGCCACTCCCTTGTTCCCACAGAATTCTGAAGGTGGCAAAAATTTTATTTTTTTACCATTGTAATTTTATTCTTTTCAAGTGGCAATAGTTTTTTCTAATTAATTTATTTATTTTTAGTTTTCAGCATTCACTTCCATATGCTTTTTTGCTTTTTTTCTGGAAAAAGAAAGTATTTGTTTTATTCTGAACTTAAGAAGTAAAACAAGCATTACCATGACGTAGTACAATTTTTACAAAAAGGTGATTATGCCTGAAACTGAAAATCTGTTATCAAGAACTTGCTGTTCCTTTTAAATATATACATAAAGTTATCATGTAACTTTTTTCTTTTTTTCTTCCCTCCTCCTCCCCCCCGAAGAACTTCTCTCTTTTTATTTTTGAAAAATTTATTTATTTATTTGCGGTTTTCAACATTCACTTCCATAAGCTTTTGAGTTTTAAATTTTCTTCCCCTCTCCTCTCCTCCCTCCCCAAGACCGTATGTAATCTGATGTAGGCTCTACATATACATTCTTATTAAACATATTTTCACACTAGTCATGTTGTAAAGAAGCATTAGAACGAATGTGAGGAACCACAAGAAAGAAGTGAAACAATTTTAAAAAAAAAGAAAAGAAAAAGCAAATAGTATGCTTCGATCTGCATTCAGACTCCATAGTTCTTTCTTAGGATGTGGATAGCATTTTCCATCGTGAGTCTCTTGGAGTTGTTTTAGATCCTTTTATTGCTGAGAAGAGCTAATTCTGTCAGACTCAGTCATCACACAATGTGGCTGTACTGTGTACAATATTCTCCTGGTTCTGCTCATTTCATTCGGCATCAATTCATATAAGTCCTTCCAGGTTTTCCTGAAGTCCATCTCTTCATCATTCTTATAGCACAATCGTATTCCATTACATTCATATACCACAACTTGCTTAGCCATTCCCCAATTGTTGGGTGTCCCCTCAATTGCCACTTCTTGGCTACCACAAAAAAAAAGCTGCTATAAATATTTTTGCACACGTGGGTGCTTTTTCCCATTTTTACAGTCTTTTTGGGATACAGCCCTAGAAGTGGGATTGCTGGGTCAAAGGGTATGCACATTTTTATAGCCTTTTGGGCATAGTTCCAAATTTCTCTCCAGAATGATTGGATCAGTTCACAACTCCACCAACAATGCATTAGTGTTCCAGTTTTCCCACATCTCCAGTATTTATCATGTTCCTATTTTGTCATGTTAGCCAATCTGATAGGTATGATGCAGCACCTAAGAGTTGTTTTGATTTGCATCTCTCCAATCAATAGTGATGAAGAGCATTTTTCATATGATTATAAATAGCTTTAATTTCTTCATCTGAGAACTGCCTGTTCCCATCCTTTGACCGTTTACCAATTGGTGAACCATAGATTGGAACCCCTAAGGGCTATAAAACTGTGCACACCCTTTTACACAGCAATACCACTTCTAGGTCTGTATCCCAAAGAGAGATCATAGAAATGGGAAAGGGACCCACATGTTCAAAAATATTTATGGTAATTCTTTTTGTGGTGGCAAAGAATTGGCAATTGAGGGGATGCCCATGAATTGGGGAATGGCTGAACAAGTTATGGTGTATGAATGTAATGGAATACTATTGTGCTGTAAGAAGTTGTGAGCAGGTGGACTTCAGAAAAACTTGGAAGGACTTGTATGAACTGATGCTAAATGAAGTGAACAGAAGCAGGAGACAGTTATACACAGAAACAGCCACGTTGTGTGATGACTAACTTTGATAGACTGATCTCTTCTTCGAAATGCAAGGCTCCAAGGCAACTCCAAAAGGCTCACGATGGAAAATGCTATCTATATCCAGAGAAAGAATCATGGAGTCTGAATGCAGATTGAAGCATTTTCTTTGCTCTCTCTATTTTTTTTTCTTCTTTCTTGTGGTTTCTCCCATGGTTTCTAATTCTTCTTTACAACATGATTAGCGTGAAAATAAGTTTAATATGAATGTATATGTAGAGTCTATATCAAATTGCGTGTCATCTTCAGGTGGAGAGAGGGGGAGAGATGGGAAGAAAATTTGGAACTCAAAATCTTATGGAAGTGAATGTTGAAAATTAAAAACAAATAATTTTTTTAACAAAGAAAAAAATATATCACAGAAAGGAACTTCTTTCTATTGTACATGATGTTTGAGTATTCCTTTCTTTTGCTAAGTCTAGCAATGCCTCCAGAGCTTACCAAGTTAAACTGTGTATTATGCTATTCTCAACTTTGTGCCTGTTTTGCAGTTTTTCTTGCAGTTTGTCTAGAACAATATCCCTACTTCTTTGTGTTCTAAGGCTCCTTGCACAATGGGCCTCTGAGTTCACTTGCTTCTATCCAGACTATTCTCCTCATCTGTCTTACTTTTTTCTTTTCCTTGTTTAACCAGGACCAAAGAGTTTAGATCAGGACTGCTTTAGGATAGAGTTTGCCATGTTGTAATAGTGGCCCTGAGTGTCCCTATGTTTTTTTCAAATTTTTCCACTGAAAATCTCCAACAATCTTTTGTCTAATCTTACACTTTTTCTCAGCCTTTGGAATTTCTTACTTCTCCACCACTTGTGACCCAGTGGAGTTTTCCTTCCATGTACAGATTCTCTCCTCCCTCTCCTTTCATGATACTGCTTTCTCCTGATACCCCTCCCACCAGTTGTATATTTTTCATTTCTCTATGTTGACTCACCTTCTATCTCCCACTCAATAAAGTAAGACTGAGTGTTCTCTTGCTTTCTCTTCTCTGTAATCTCTCTCTACTACCTCTTTCTTCCTGATCTCATCAGTTTCCTCTGGGTAAATGAGTATCTCTCTACAGAAAACTCCCAAATGTATAACTCCAAGCACAATCTGTTTCTTGAGTACCAGTCCTTGTCTGGTCCTTCCCTGACTCTGGGCCTTGCACAAAACCAGGGGGATCCCTGGTCTGGCCTGAGAATGTGGGGCCCAGTGTTCTTCCCTGCTTGTACAGCATCCCTCTAAGACAGTCAGTGTTACCTGCCTCAAATCTCCTGCATGTGATGGAAGCCAGGTAGATACACCCTTGCTTCTCCTTTCACCTAGGCTCTTTGCACTGATCCCCCTCTGGCAGGGGTGGGGGATGTGGGGGTTCTCACTGTCCTGAGGCCCCTGAAGAGTATTATAAATTATGGAAACCCCAGTGGTTCTACCTACCCCACCCATACCCTTCAGCCTCTTATTTATACTAAAAGCTGCTTGATTTCACTGAAAAAAGATCAATCAACATGCCTCCCGTGCTCAACACATCCACATTTTCTTCCCACAAAACCTGACACTTCCTCTATGGAGGGTACTGCCTTCTGTTCAGTCATTTAGCTCACTGTTCTCAGAATCCTCTTCGACTCTTTAGACTCCCTCACTTAGGCCTATGTATCATGCTATCAGCTTTCAGTTCTTATCACTTCTGCCTCTGTAACATCTCTTGTATTTACTCCTTTCTCTCTACTCATAGGAGAACTACTTTTCCTGGTTGAGGTTCCTATCACCTCTTGCCTGGACTTAGTTATCATTGTATTTTAAGAAATTAAAATTTTTATTGATAACTTTTTAAAAAAAAATTTCTCCTAGTGTTCTGCCCCTTTCTCGGAGATTCTCACACACTTTATTTTAAAACAATAAAAGAGAAGAGGAAGAAAACGAATACAATTGCAAAGGCAGTCAATATATTGAAAAATGTTGTAGACTATAGATAATATTGCACCCCCTTGTATTGAGCAACTTCTGTAAAAGAGTGAGGATTAGGAGTCTCTTCTCACATCTTCTCTTTGGGTCAGGTTTGCTCTTTAAAGTTTGCAACTTTATCTGCATTGTTGTACAGAGAATAATTAAAATTTCCTGCAAATGTGTCATTAGGATTTACCCTCTGTGCTTGTGAATTTGGACTGTTGAGCATTGGCACCTGTGGGTTTCTGAGGATGTTTCCAAAGTTGGTAGCCTGAATGCTTTAGAAATGATATGATAACTTTCTCACTTGGACTACACTTTTTGGAAGTTGGTTCAAAGTCCTTATTGTGCTTTCACATGTTTTGCCTTGGAAGGGGTATTGAGAAAATGATTCTAATCTCCTTCGGACATCTTTTCTGCCTAAAAAATTACCAAAACAAAAAGTTCAAAGTAGTCTCAGTTCAAAATTTTGACTTTGAATTTCTTTAAAAATATTTTTTTTCTCTCTTCCTAACAATGTTTCTTTTCTACAGGAAAAAATTGAAGTGGAAAGTGGAACTGAAGAGGAAAATGGTTTTGATGATTATTCAATTCTATTATCTCTCTGGAGAACCAGGTATACTCATGTAGTACTAGTCAGTTTTCAGAATGGTAGAATCTCTTTAGGAAAAAAAATGCAGTAATATTTTTAGACAGTCATAAAAAATAAGTGTATCCCACCTCTGTCTCTGTCATTCTTTTATTGAGAATATACCAGGTGGAGCGGTAAAAGGAGGTTATGTTCAAATACCATTTCTAGTAGTATTCTTTAGTTACTCCAAAAACCTGGAGGTGCCTGAAATGTCTGGCAAGTGGAGACTGAGAAAATTCTAGATGACCAACAGAGAAGAATAATGCCAGGAACTGAAATCGATCAGTTTAAGGAAAAGGAAGATTATAGAAACATCTGTATAATTTAGTGTGAGCACAAAAAAATAAAACCAGAATACAAGAGCATGCATTAATTTAGCAACCACTCCTAAAGTGATCTATGTGCTTTGAATTTAAAAAGCAATGTTATACAGAGAGGGAGAAATAGACAAAATGGTAAAGAAGACACACAAGGAATTACTGATAAGAAGTTGTCAGTATTATATAGATTTCAATTAAAGCAATCCAATAGGCCTAATTCACTCCATTATCAGTAAAAGTATTGGGGTAAATGCCAATCTCTTGATACCCAAGTTAGAACTCTCCCCACTTAAAACACATACACGGTTTTGTTTTCCAGAGAAGCTGTATATAAGAAACAAAGACTGCAATTCCAAACAGTTTTAGAAGAAAGAAGTCAGACATTCTTCAAAGAAGTCAAAGAGTTATGTGCTATGAGGAGAGAATTCAATTCAAAGGTACTTTTTCTTTGCCAGTAACTCGGTCATGTGGTGAAAACTAGCTCAAACCAAATGGCTGTCATAAGAACATCAAATTAGCAGCTCCTAGACTAGGGAATTCACATTTCCCCACACTCCTTGTTGCTCCTGTCTTTATCTAAACCAGATACTTGATTTAGACCCTACCACCAACAATAGGATAAAGGGAGAACCTCAAAGAATCTGTGAGGATCTGACTTATAAATTGAGTCCTTTGGGTTAAAAAGTTGATATTTACCAGTGAAGATGTAAGCTAAAGTTAAGAGCACTTCTTAAATTGGCATTAACACCATCATTGAACTTCTTTGTTACTATTCAGTTACTTTCAGTTTGGGTTTTCTTGGCAAAAATACTGGAGTGGTTTGGATTGCCTTCTCCAGCTCATTTTGCAGATGAGGAAACTTGGGCAAACCAGGTTAAGTAGCTTGCCCAAAGTCACACAGCTGGTCAATGTGTGAGGCCAGATTGCAACTCACGAGGATGAGTCTTCCTGACACCAGGCCTGCCACTCTATCCACTGTGCCTCCTAGCGACCCCATTTGAATTCTGGGATTCTTCACCTTGGATTCAAGTCCCCCAAAGGGATGAAACAAACATCAGTTTTCTTACCTATGACTGTCTTGTGATGTGAAGATAGTGGATTGTTATGTTCACATATTTAGGCACATATAAGATTCTGGACCCAGGTTTTTTTTAATATATGACATATAATCATCTCATCTTGTTATTTTCACAAAAAAAAATTCCAAAATTTTTAATCTAGCTATTTACCTTAGTTATTTACTCTAGTCCAATACTCTCATCTTACAGATGAGAAATCATCACTTACTGGAGGTAACAGATTGCTAAATGTTTTACCTTTGTGCCAACATTTGCTTGGCTCTTGGCATCCAAGGATGTAAATGGGATTCAACTGACAAAATTCTTTGAACTTATCTGAGCAAAGTGCTAAGGAAAATTTCTCCTTGTGTTTAACTGAATTTGATTGTATGGGGAACTGCAAACTCTGATGTTCCTGCATTACAAGCATATTTTCCTTAGCATTTCTTAATTTCTATTGGGGAAAAAAGTGAAATCATGCTAAAATGCTACTGTATGCACATGGTGGGTTCCTACGGCAGTTAAAAACACTGTACAGTTACCATTTTGATAAGCCTTAACCTGGATGTACTGAATACTATTATCACTTCTACTTCCCATTACCAAGACTGTTGGTGGAAAGCTCAAACAGAAATGGGGATTACTAAATCATACACACAAGGATCGCTATGGGCTTCATATTCACATTTTAAAATGTAGTATCATCCATGTTTCACTGTATTTTGTTTTTTATTGTTAAATATTTACCAATTACATTTTAATCTGGTTTGGGCTGCTATGGGGAGTACTGTGAGTCATGTATGACAACTCTGATCTAGAATGCATACCTAACATTAATATTAGCCATCTCTTAGCAAAATCCAAATGTATAATGAGCTGTTTTAGAAGCAGTAAATTGCTCATCACCAGAAGTTTTTTAAAGTGGAAGTGGAATGAGCACTTGTAGATTCTGTAGAGGTGATTTTCAGTCAGTATGCTTTGGACTAGGCGACCTCTAAAGTTACTTTCAGCTAAAATTCTAGATTATTATCCACACATGAAAAAGAAAATATCTTTGACAATAAGCACTAAGATTGATTTATAATTTTTGTAAGAGAAAAGACCTGAAAAATACTCTAGCTATCACTATTTCTCCTCTGTCAGATAGTAAAAATTATCAAATAGAACATTACAGATAAGAATGCAATCCTAAGTCAGTAAAGTCTGACTCTGTGATGCAATAATTATCTAAAAGCAAAGTAAAACTTAGTCTTACCTATTATGAATGATTTTGCCTGAAAATAAGGTTCATCATTTTTAACAACAAAAAAATCTCTCTCAATTTTCTTGAAGACATTTCTACTTGAGAAATTCATAGCTGAATCTGTCATGAACTTGACATCTATAACACTTTCACTTCCAAGGTTATATTTAATATTCTAACATCCTTACAATGGCCCTTTAACAAAAAACTCTATATGACAGAAAGATTACAACAGATAATTAGACTAGATTACAATGATAAAAACCACAAAAGTGCAAAATGATTCAAATACAGAGCATACATAGACATACTTACACACCCCCTTTAGGCAATTTTGATGACTGAAGCTACTTTGCTATTTTCTGTTGTAATGTTTATACTATTTGGTAATGACAATCATAAAAGCATTTTGTCATCTCTGAATACTTCAAAATATTAGTACTCACAATTCTGAACAAAGCTACAGAGAATAACTAAATGAAGACTTATTTTGATTTCTTTGTGGTGACATTAACAACAAAAGAACCATAGCAGAGGATGATGGTGCACACAGAGCTTTTGAAGGTAAAACCAAAACCACAAAATCTCAAACAAGATACCACCTAGGGGTACAACTCGTAACCAAGCAGCAGACACTGACATCTGCTGGAACAGATCAGATTTAATTTAACTATCCATCATCTATGAGAAGAAACCCTCTAGTGGACAGTATCTTAGGTGCACTTTCTATATATAATACTTGAATCTCTGGGTGTTGTTTATTCTGTAAAGAGGGAATTGAGCAATGAATAATCTGACAGTTTCAGTTGCTGTGAAGTACAGCATGTTAGAACAGTTGCATGTCTTCACCATTAGATTCCACAAAACAGTTGGGAATGGATGAATGAAAAAGCATTTATAAGCACTTACTATTGGCTAGGCACAAGGAATGATACAAATACAAATGGCCTTAAAGTGCTCACATTCAACAGGAGAAGACAATACAATATAGAAGAATGGTGGCCGGGGGTGGGTGGTGGTGGTGGTGGGTGTTTTATGGTCAGGGATGTGACAATGATAGTTGAGTGGAAATTCAATGAAACTGACAGACTTGCCGTTCCAGGAATTGGTACTGTGGTGTAGATTACTGTTTTCACAGTCACACATGGAATGAAGGGAAAGAGGAAGTATTTGCAACTTAAAATAAACTGGCATCAAGATGGATGGGAGCAGCAAAAAGTGCTGGGTCTGAGTTAGGCCTGACTCAGACCAGAGTCACATAAATCTGAAGTAAAAAAGGAAGGATTTGAGCCCAGGGCCTCCACACTTATGGACCTCAGCAACTCATTCAGAACTTAATAGTCTTAAAAGAAATGTCTCAGGGCAGAGGTTTCAAACGTGTGGCTCACAAAACTTCCAAATGTGTCCAGAAACAGATTAATATGCAAATGGGAAAAATTTAACAACATAAATAAAAACACAACAGAACACAGATATTATGAATATGCAGTTTTCTAAGTTAACATGTATCTGCAGGGATCTTTAGATGGGGTTCAGTGGTCCCCATTTCTTTTTGTGTTTGACACCACTGGCCTACAGCGCTGAGATGTGGCTTACAGCTATAGTACTATGCCAGAGACTGGCACCTTCCATCCTCTTATCCTCATTCTTCATCTATAAAATGGGAATGACATACATTGTACTTAGGGTTGGTATGAAGATCAAAAGATACAATGTAAAGCACTGTGCCAACTTTAAAGTTGAGAGCAAAGGGTGTATGGTTACTTCTTTTAAAATACTGATAGCGCCAGCTCTGCACACAAAGAATGCATGTCTTCTTATTTCAAGTCCTTCCACTATACCACAAATAGACTATAATAAATATGAGGCATAACAGTGTAGTGAAAAGAAAGCTGGACTTAAAGAGTTTGGAGACCCAGGATCTTACTCCTCACATATTCTCTCTCTGTAGTCCTGGTCAGGTTGCTTCTTTGAAACTCAATTTTTTCATCTGTAAAACGGGGATAATTATAATACCACCCACTGGACAAGGTAATTGTGAGGATCAAATGAGAACGTATAAAGTGTTTTCTAAACCAAAAAGTGCAATATAAATGTTAGCTACGATCATTATTAATGGACATAACTAAAGGTCATAATTTTAAAAAGTAAAAACATTTTCACAGATTAGTACACAGAAGGGAGAAAGGAAGGGAGAGGAGAAGCAGTATGGCAAAGTGGATAGATAGCAGGCTGGCCTTGAGTCAGGAAGGCCTAGGACCGGGTCCTATATCTGGCACGTTCTAGCTTTGTGTCCATGGGAAAGCTAGTTTAACTTTTCAATACCCCAGGCAAATTTCTAGGCTATAAGTTACAGATGAGTTGCCAATACACATTGGTGGAGAGAGTTTCTACATGATGGAGTTCTTTATGTCAGTGACATTAGAGATCTTTTGCATCCATCCTAGGAGGAAAGAAAAAAAATGTAGGAAACATTAGGTGTACATACCTTTTCCAACAGCATTTCTCTTTCATTTTCAACCTCCTCACTCCATATGGTCATATCATTTTTGGTTTTCTGTGTTACAGTTAGTACTACTAATTTGCCAGAATTCACTTCTAGAAACATTGATTCAAAATCTAGTGAGAGAATAAAATCAACATTCAGTGGAGATATAGACTATAATTTTGTTCTTACCTTCTTCTCATTCAATCCCCAAAATAAGGTACCGTACAGTGCCAAAGCTTTTCAACATCCATCATAAGAATTATTTAACTTAAATGGGTTGTCATTATTATATTTATTTAATAAGCTATTTATGTAACCTTACTCAAATTATTTTTAAAAAGTAAAGTAAGTACTGCAGTATTATCCCATTTCTAACAGATGAAACAAGACCATAGTGGTGTCAGAGATGGCACTTTTGAAATTAGGTCTCTCCTAACTCTGAGTCTAGTACTTTTTCTACTAGACACTGCAGCTTCTCAATAATGATGATGACAACAATTATTACTATTATTATTATTATTATTATTATCATTTCTTCTACAGACGAATAGATTGGAATTTCAAATGTAAAATCTGGGTTTATCCTTATCCTTTATAGACTAGAAAAACTTCCACCAAGGTCCTATTCCAATGTTTCATCAAGACACTGAAGTGACCCTGGCTTTTGAAGGCTATGTTGGTAAAACAAATTTTAGCAGGGCCTACTGAGCTTGAAGAACTTTAGGGACAGGCCCAATGGCAGACTGTCTGAGGGAAAGTTTAACCGAAGTTTGAAGAGGCTTATCACTAAAATGATCAATTTTGTACTGCCATATCAACTCATGCAGGTCTTCCATTATGATGTAAAGTGGTTGCAATGTGCCTCAGTGGAGGGAGTACATATGCCAGTGATATCATAAATTTTTAAAAAGTCTTTAAAGAAGGCTACATAGAAATTCCAGCATTATTATCTTGGTAAAGCTTGATCAGGATGTAAGCAAAGCATTTAGGGAAGAAAGACATTACTGTAGTATCTTTTTTTTTTGTAAAGAAAAGAATACTGTAATTTCTGCAAGGTACTTTGTACATAAGAACGGAAAGTGAAACTCAAAATAAGCCCAATTACTTTAAAAGATGCAAACAATTTCTGAAAAAGAGGAACAAATTTTGGTTTCCTAAGATGAACTTCAAACTCAATTTACGTTCAAATTACTTTTTAATAAGACATTAAATCTCTTTCATAATTCTGTTGACAAACACACATGTACTAGAACTAAGTGAAACCAGAGGTCATTCTACTCTTTCATTTTACTGACAAAATAAAGGCCCAAAAAAGTTTGCTTAAAGTTACATTATCCGGTAAGGCTCGGAGTCAGGACTGGAACCCAAGCCTGACTCCTGCTGGTATTCCAGTACACTAAGCTGAAGTATTTTAGAATCCCATCCAGGGTTCACAAAAACACAATGTGGTAGAATGCAAGTTCTTTGAGGACAGAGGCTGATGATTTTATATCTTAGTGCCTAGCACAATGGATATAGTAGGGGAACTGTTAATTATTAATAACACACTGTTAATTAATGTTTATTATAACACAGCAGCACAGTCAATTTTCTATTCCAAAACAGAGTAGGAAAAAAAGGATAGCATGAAAAGTGACAAAACTAAATTCCTCCTTAAGGAATGTCATTATGGGGTAATATGTTACAAAGTACTTACTATGGCCAAGGTAAGAGCATTCAGATGTCAAAGATGTATTAACTGAGATTCAAACTTACTACCACTAGGGAGCATTCTTCAGTAGTACAAAAATTACCTCTGTTATCTGGTTACCAATGCCACAGAAAATAAAACATACTGTACCTTTTCGAAGCAGCTCTGGACATGTTTGTATTACACATTCTACTTTGGCACTTTCAAAATAAGTTTCTGCTCTATTAATTTCCTACTGTTCAACAGGTGCATCACTTCCCTAAGGAGAACAAAACAATATAAGTAGGTAACATCTGCATTTCAAGTAATGTGTCATCTTACTGAGTTGTCTCTAGTTAGCTTGATGTAGCTAAATCTAAATCTATATCTATGAAATACAGGCTCTAATCACACAGGGGTAGAGGCATGAACAATTAAAGTTATTTTTATAATACATATTCTGTCAAATTAAACTATTTCTTCTAAGAAATAAAGAAAAAGAGTCTCACATATATAAATGTGATAATGATATTTATTTCCAAGATCTGATTTCATAAAGAACAGAACACATAACAGGTTAAGAAATGGGTCAAAACTTCAGAATTATACTGCAGCGACAACTGTGAAATCATCTTGTAACACTTCACTATTTGTCTTTTCTGTAAAACAAGGACGGTATTAACCTACATAGGATTCTTGTGTGAGATGACAGATGATATAAATAATTATCAAGCACTTAACAAAGAGATACATACAATTTAAGGCCCAAAGGTATCATTATGTTCAAAATAATGAATAACTTAATTGGTCAAACAAAAAGTATTATTACCTGTCAACCAAACATTCTCTGTATATTACCACATTCTGATCAAGTGAGAAAAAACACTTTTACTTTCCCACTCTTCTCTTTAATCCTTGACACACCAACATATTGCTTCCAACTTACAACAGTTTTGCCTGTATAGGAAGCTTTCATCTTCCCTTTTTTAAAAAAATTAAAATAATTTTCTACTTTATTAAAACGAAGAATTTCTCACCAGGAGTTTGCTCCCTAATCTGAGTTGTCAAAGGGACTTTAGGTATGATTTGGAGATTCCTTATTGTGAATTTAAAATAAAATTCTATTTAGAATTAATTTTCAGTCTATATATTCAGGAAAATAACTTGGAATTCTGTTAAAAAAAAAGTGACTAAAACCTCCATACCTCCTGACCCAAAGACTCTACGCTAGCTAGTCATATGCTTCAAGGTCAAAGACATAAATGACATATATATGTAATCATATGAAGATGTATGTGTGTAAATTACATCTATACACATGCATATAAAAAATATTCACATCAGCACCTTTTGTGGTAGCAAAGAATTGAAAACAAAGTAAATGCCCATCAGCTGTGGAATGGTTGACCAAAGTGTGGCGCATCAATATAAAAATGGATCATTACTGTGTTGTGAGAAATAATGACTATGAAGAATTTAGAGAAGCACTGGAAGACTTAAATGAACTGATATAGAATGAAGTAAGCAGAATCAAACAAAATTCAATGGAAACAATGTAAATGAAATTGAACAAAAAAAGAAACCGAATGCTATGTAATTATAATGGTGAAATCTGGGCTGAGAAAAAAAGATGAGAAAAGCTACCACTCTCTCACATTCTTGGCAGAGGTGAGGTACTATGAATATATATGATTGTGTATGCCATCAAATTTGGTTATTCATTTTGTTGAACTGCCTTTCCCTTTCTGTTTCTTGCAATAAAGGATGGGTCTTTGAGTAGAGGAGAGGGAAGGGATATACTAAGAAATAAAGGTAATATAAGAAAAAATAACAATACTTTAATGAAATTCTATAATACGTAACCTAAAAAAAAATCAATAAAGGTCTGTTCAGTATAAGGAATAAAGGGAAAATGCACATGATGCAGTACCTTTCTAGAATATTTAGAAATAAATATTAGAACCCTTGCTAAAAATGCTGTACTATGGTATGGCAATAAGTAGTTGGAATATACTGAAAAGATCCTTCATCCCTACAATGTTTTTAATTTTTGCTCTGCAACACACAACAATCAAGAGGATTAAGTTGATACAGTATAATCTCTCTGGACACTCTCTCCAGAGACATCTGAAGGGAAATTATAAAAACTAAAAAGTATTACCTTAATGTCTTTGAGCTTTCATCCTGCAGACAGCTGTATGGGTAAAGTACATTTAAATGGTAGAAGCCTCAAACATTTAAAAAATAATCTGTATTCTCTGTAACAGCTTCTCATATTATGTGACATTCATGTCCCATACTCCCATTACTCCTCTATGGGACTCCACTCAAAGTGCTGGAAATTCTTCCTATAGATCACTGAACATTGTATAGAAACCAATATAATAGTTTTGCTACTTGCCTGGTCCATCTTCTTTTTCAGTTGTATTTGATGATAAACAGGTTTCACAGGTATTACATGGAATATGAATATGCTTACACGCACACACTGTGCCCACAGAAATTGTTTTGCAACCTGAATTAATTACAAGTTGTTGCTCCTATATCCTATAATGACAAAGTCAACCTGGAACTGGAGGTATGTGAACAGTAACAAGCATGCTAAGATATTTAAACACTCTACCTTAACTAGTGTTCCTGAAAAAAACTGAGAAATACATTTTTATACAAACTCTAACTAAAAGTCCAATTTTAAATATCACTTTTGGGCCAGGAATGCTTTTGCAGTAGATATCTCTCTGCCAGCTATAGTGCAATCATGCAGTTTAATCAATTAGCAATCAGCAAGTAGGTATTAAATTCTACTATATGCCAGGCACTGTTTTACATGTTAGGATACAAAGCTAAAAAGTCAAATAGCCTCTCCCCTCATTTAGCTGGCATTCTTATGGGTAAGCCAATTCACACACATATAAAATATATGAAAAATAAATGAGGGAGTTTTGAAAGGGAAGGCAGTAGCAGAACCTATAGTTTGAACAAACTAAGCTCAGACAAAGATAACTGTTTTTAGCACAGAACACCTCCTCCTTGTTAACAATATCTAACAATTTCTAGGGAATATCCAATCTTGAGAGGCAGCATGACAGAACAGCTAGCTAAAGGGCTGGTCTTGCAGTCAGGAAGACTGGGCTTTCTGGATTTGTCTAACACATGCTAGCTTTGTGACCACAAGCAAGTCAATTAACCTGAGTGCCTCAGGCAACTCCCTAGGATAAGTTACAGTTGAATTGCCAATTTGTAATGGTTGAAATAATATCATAAGATTTTTACACTTTTTTACTAGACACCAGTCTTACCTCAAATTCACTTACATACTGTGCCATCACAAATTCAGGCCTTTCACTTGATAAAGGCTCTGCTAGGACATCAGGCAAAGTTCTATGAACTGGACTTTTCTTCTGCAAAGGCGTTCCACTGAGGTGACAGTCAAAACCTATATTCCCAGGGAGCTGAAATCTTTGATCCTGGGGCCCAAATGGTCCCATAGTTTCATCTGGCCACACAGTTCTTGAACCTAAAAAGAAATGGAGATAATTATTTTTTTCTTCAATTTTGGCACAGAAGTTATAGGTTTTGGGCCTATGATTTTTGTAAAGCAAGAAATTCTTTTAAGAAAGTTCTGAGGGGAGGGAAGAAAGAGATTAAGGTCTTAGCAATGTGGATTTTAATGAGAACATACATCATCTACATAAATGCCATTTGTTAAATAAAATTCAAGATTTATTTTAAAAACATGTGCTAAAAATTTCAGTTTGGGTGTTCCGGTTTTTTTTTTCTGGCTGAAAACAGACATGTATTTGAACTGTCATTTTTTGGTTGTAGTTACTTTTAGAGACTCGCCTCTCTACTACAAGTCCATCTCTCTTGTATTTTCTACCTCCAGGATCTGGCTCAACACAGACTCCAAGATTTCCAACCAAGATGAGTGGAAAATAACGATACCACTAACATAAGTCAGAAACCACCTCTGGGGTGAAAATCATGAGGTTGTTTTTTTGGGGGTGGGGATGGGGGGAAACTTAAGGAGAAATCCATATATTACAAATATAGGATATGATTCTTTGGTTTAATTCTCTACGGAAGCAGATTTCCATTTTTTCCCTTTGCTTTTTCACATTTAATTTTTTTAAAATTTGGGTTATAAATACATCTTGGGAAAAAAAGAACACTAAAGAATTGGTAAGCATAATTATTATAGAACTTAAGAATAAAAAAGCGAGTGGTCTCACCAAATAGAAAGATCAGTTATTAATCACATGACAGACACAAACAACATTAATACTGCATGTCTATTTCCTAGCCACATTTGGCTGTCTTCAGACTATTTGCCACTGAGATAAATAGGACTTCGTAGCAATTTTCATCCTAACTAATCTGTTTAGGTTTGGGATGGAAAATCGTTATGATTAAAGTAGTAGTGCAATGTCCACTAAGTTTTGTCCAATATTTCAAAAATATCTCACTTACTTCATCAATATTTAGACTTAAATTAATTTCACCGTATCAGAATTGTTTCGGCATTTACTTTCTTTTCTTTAAACAAAAAAAAAAAAGGACTATGCGTCTCCATCTTGCTGATCAGCCCAGGAGTTTTGACCTGCTTTTTTCTGACCTGGGCTAGTGCTCCCCTCCTTTGGCATCTTGGAGCACCTTAGCACCCACCTGGCCCTTCTCCCCAAAACTCATCACGTTAGTGTGAGACAGTGTAGAAATCTGATCAGTATAGCCCTTCTGCAGCTTAGAACTCCAGAGCTCAAGTGCCTCAGTCTCCCTAGTATGAGGAATTATAAGCCTGTGGCCTCACACCCAACTCCTCACTTCCACTTTTATATGGCCCTAGTTAAGCATGAGTTCTATTTGCTGTGGAGTAGGAAGATGGATGCAAGAAGGATGACCAGAAGGAGGAAGAAGTGGCAAGATGCCCTAGAAGCTTGGTACTGTAGGGAAATTTCTGGCAGGAGAAACTGGGGGGCTAGCCATTCTATTCCATTCTATTTGGCCAAGAACAGGGACGGAGATGGAAATTGACAGTGGTCCAGGAAGCCAGTTTTTTGCTACTGCTGAGCAAATGCCTCCAAGAAGAGCTGGAATGAAACATACCAGTGAACAGAAATAAGGATGGAAGAGGACGGGACTGGTATATAAAACCATAACCTCAATGATTAATCAGTATACAAGACTAATGCTGGTCATCAGACTGGACTGCAGCTTTACATTCCACCTAGCCATCCAATTTCACCATCCATCAACAGCCACTGAGCTGCTCTTCCTCATCTGGACCTGTAGTATCCACTAAGCTTCAGACTGGGATCTCCACACTGGAGATTTCCTGAATCCATGACCTACTCCTTGGAAAAGTTAATTCATTCATTTTTGGCTAGCCAATCCTACTGAATGAGCCTGTCAATTCCTCCCTGACCTGTCCCCAGCACAAAACTCTCCTCCCTGGTTACCTACTCCTGTATGTGTTATTTTCCCTGTTGGAATGTAATTAGGAAAGAATGTCTCTTTTAAAATCTTTGTATCCTCAGCATTTAGTACAATGCCTAGCACATAATAAGCACCTAAAAATGTTTTTTTTTAAAATTCATTCCAAGGGGCAGCTAGGTGGCGCAGTGGATAGAACACACTGGCCTTGGAATCAGGAGGACCTGAGTTCAAATCCAGCCTCAGACACATAACAGTTACTAGCTGTGTGACCCTGGGCAAGTCACTTAACCCCAACTGCCTCACTGAAAAGCAAAAAAAAAATCATTCCTTCTGCTTTTAAAAAAATTGGCATCATTTCATAAAAGTTCCTAGACGTTCCTATTATGTTGGCCTTAATTGAACTAGATGATTCCATTGCATTAATGTACAAAATTCTTCAATCCTTACTTATTTCTATTAGACATTTAAGTATTTGTAGTTTTTTGTAATTACAACTAATTCTGCTATGAAAAAATTTTATTAAGTTTAATTTATGACACTTAAAAATATAGTGTATATCACGAACAATTGGCATTATTGGGGCAAATGGTACTACAATTTTTTGTGATTTTACTGGGTACTGCTAGATTATTCTCCAAAAAATTTGGTACTCTAATTTCACCAGAAATTAATTTACAGTTTCCCATAATCTCACCACTACTGAGTTTTTTGCTTTTAATTATATAATGCCAAGCTGATGGGTGTGATGTGGCACCCCAGAGTCATTTTAATTCACATCTCTTTGATAACTAGTACAGTTGAGCATATTTCAAGTTTTTTCATATTTTCAAGCTTTCATAATTCAAAATTCTCAACAACCTAGGCTTTTTCTTTTGAAAATTGCCTCTTTTGACCATCTTACCTATTGGACACTGGACATTAACTGTGTAAGGTTTTTTTTTTAACAGCTCCTTATGATTTTGATGTCAAGTTTTTAAATCAATCTTATCTGCCATAAATATTTTTCCAATCTTATTTTTTTCTGTATTGTTTCTGATTTGAATGTAGTCAAGCATATCTTTTGTCCCTAACAATTTCTATTTGTTGAACAGAAAAAAGTTATCTTCCATAAACTGAGACAAATGCATTTTTCCCTTTTTTCCATCCTTACATAGTTTTAGAAAAATAAAATTAAGCTTATCCACCTGTTGAAATTCAGAGAAGTATACAGCATTATATATTTGTAGGTCTAAATTTTGCTGGCATGTTGCCAATTTTCCCAAGAATATTAGATATTGAATCCTTTCCTCCAGGTTTTTACTTTACATATATTTATTATATAATGGTCTTTTGGGTTGGTTTTTTTCAAAAGAAGACCTAAATTATGTAATATTATTGGAACAGATTAATAAAGTTAAAATGAACTCTCCCCCAATAATTTATGTAATTCCAATCAAAATACCTAAGAGATTCTTTGTTATACCTAAATAAAATGAAAATAGCGTCAATTGTTATTCTTTGTACCCCAAAGTACCCTGTACCCAAAAACATTGCTAACCAATTTATAACATATTCTGAATCCTGAAGTGTAGGCTTTATCAGCTTAAAAACTTTATCAACTTTTTTCATCTTATCTCTGATATTCTTGTGCACTTGATTTTTTCCATATAAATTTCACTAAGATTGTATTTAGTTCTATAAATGAATCTCCTGGTATTTTCATTATAATTGCATAAACTAGATATACATTTGTAGAGTATTACCATTTTTACTTTATTAATCTGGCCCATTCATAAACACTGAATTTCCCCTTCAATTTACAGCTATCTATAAGCTGATACTGTACATGTTCAGGTAGGTCAATTCCCAAATATTTGATGTCTTTATTAAAAATGAATTTTTAATAGTTTTCTTGATCTTTGTTCTTGATAAGTAAAAATGCAAATGAGATCAGTTGAAGTTAAGGTGACAGTAGGATTTTAAGGTGGTACTCTAGTTATTAGAAAACGGATAAATGAAGCTGGAAAGAAGGGCTGAGGTTGAAGAGAAAGAATAGAGAATTATCTGGATTGACAACTAAAGCACAGGCTTAGGAATGAACGGAGGGCCAAGGGTTGAGCCTTCGGAAACACTTATTTAATAAGTTAAGGGATGTAAAAAGGAAATAGGAAAGCAGCAAGAAAATCAGAATAGCATAGTGAAACAGAAGATAAAAGAAAAAGTAAGTTTCAAGAACAAATGCATTTACATTTTGATATATAGGATGAAGGTGATGACTGAAGAAACTAGTGTTAGTAGATGAAAACCATATTAAAGGGCCTTAAGGAAAGATAAGCAGTGAGAAAACGGAGGCAGCAGACACAGATTATACACTGACAATGAAGGTATAAAAATTATAGAAATTTGAGGAGGTAGCAATATCACAGTCACATTTTGTCTGGATAAGTTAATACGTGAATATTTGAAGATAGGGAAGAAAAGGAAATGGAATAAGCTTTTATACAGGACCTATAATGTTCCAGGGA
>NW_027556098.1:243658871-243709625 GCF_003287225.1 Phascolarctos cinereus
GGGAAATGGGATGGAGAGATTTTGGGACTCAAAATTTAAAAAGAAAAGAATGCAAAAACAAATAAATGAAAATTTAAAGCTACTGCTAATAATCATAAGTCTAAATCAGATTAAGCAGTTTCAATTTACAATCACCTACATAATTATGAACAAACTTGTTCTTCTGATCACATGTCAGGTTCTTCAGATGATATTTTAAGACCCCTTTTGTAAAAGGAAACATTCCTCCAAAATCAAGAGAACATTTATATTTTTATACTGCAAGATATGCATATATGCAAAGTACTTACTGTACATGGACTATCTATATGTACAAGAATTGATTTAAGTTCCTAAAGGTCACCTGATAAAAATTAAATAAATACTATACTCTGCATATCAAAGCAATATTTCTTACAAATTTTTCCTTGTAAAAACATAGGCTCTTTCCAATTAGGTGAATTCATACTCTTCAGAAGTCACCTGAGGCAAGAGCGTACACTTTGCCAGGGGACTCTGAACCTACAAATAATGTTATTCAAAGGTATGAAGAATTTTCTTTTAAAACTACAGGGACTAACTTTTTTATGTTTACAACATTTTTACTATTATGTAAGGATTTTCCTTTATTTTACAGGTCTGTCATTAGCAGTCACGACTAAAAGCCAGTTACTGTTTACTGTTCTTATGAATCTATTATACTTTCATGGAACTGGAACTTTATTCCTAGCCTTCAATTTATCATGCTCTAAATCAGAGGTTCTTAATCTGGGGTTTGTGGATAGATAACAGAGGAGCATGAAAAATTTTTTTAATAACCTTATTTGAATATATTTGTTTTCCTCTGTATTTTATTTTATACCTTTAAAAACATTGAGAAGGGTCTATAGATTTCACCAGACTACCAAAGGACTCCATGACACAAAAAAAGAACTAAAAACCCTTGCTCCAAGTGGAGACAAAGGTTTACTTAATGAAAATGATGTTTAAAGGCTTTGATAATATCTGCGAGTATTATTTATTTTTCTTGTGCATTTTTTATTACATTAAAAATTTTTTACATTCATTTTTAATACTGAGTGCCCAAATTATCTCCCTTCCTCCATTCCCTCCTTATATAAGGCAAGTAATATGATACCCAGCCATGTAAAACATCCATACTAGCCATGTAGAAAAAGGAATACCTTTGCTCTCTTGGTCCATAGTGAAGGCTTACTTAATAAATGCTTTACCTATTCATAAAAGTTAGACATAGCAAAAATTATTTGAAAAGAAACTTTTAGTGAACCCGTTCCTGTTTTGAATTCAACTCAACAAACATTTATTAAGCAGCTACTATGTGCTGGGCTCTGCGAACGAGAAAGCAATGTGTTTATAAATCTAAGAGTTACAGATTTATTACAATGGAGAACCAAGAACACTTCTAATGACTCAACTGAAAAACAGGGTCAAAAACCATCATATTAAAAACATGCTAACCAATCAATCAACATTTGTTAATAATTTACTATGTGCCTGGCACTGTGAATGAGAGGGAATTGCATTTATAAACCCCAAAGCTATAGAATTCTTTAAGTGGGGAATCAAACACTCCATTTTTTATAACTCAATGGAAAATCTGGGTCAAAAACCACCATATCAAAAACACTCCAACAAATCAATCAATCAGGGGAATCAAACACTCCATTTTTTATAACTCAATGGAAAATCTGGGTCAAAAACCACCATATCAAAAACACTCCAACAAATCAATCCATCAACATTCATTAAGAGTCTACTATATGCTAAAACACTGTACTAAGCGCTGGGGATACAAAGGAGGCAAAACAGTCCCCAACATCTAGAAGTCTACAATCTAATGGGAGAGACAACATACAAACACATACATACAAAACTAGCTACACACAGGTTAAGTCCTTACATACGCATGTCGTGTTATGCTTTCATAGTATCCGCACCACAGTTTAGACTGTGATGGAAGGGACTGTCTTTTGCTTCTTTCTGCATCCTTACAGCGCTCGGCACAGTGCCTGGGCAAACAGCAGGCGCTAAATGCGTGTTTAATGACTGAATTCTTCATCTCCCAAGTCAAGATAAAAACAATCTGCCCTTCTCCCAATCCTCCCCTCACCAAAACACGGGAAGTTTCTGCTGCAGTTACCACCAGCTGTTTAAGAACTCGACTTAATTTACTCACATTGGCCATTTCTGGTGAGGAAAATAATAAAAACAATCTTTTCTTTTATTGCTTTTTTTCCCCTTTCCTAAATGGCAAGTTCTTCCTGGAAGAAAAAAGACAAAAACAGTAACAACGAGTTGGTGACAGGCAGTGAGTGACTGAGCTCCACAAGCCCCGCGACGAGCACTTTTCTTTGGCCCAAGGCTGGGACCCCGAGCCCCGGCAGCCTCCGCCCCCAAAGGCGTCACCCCCACCCTGTCCCCCCCAACTCCCAGCCCGGGGGTGGGGGCGCCAGGGCCCTGAGCACACAGACTCCCTGAGGTTTGGGGGCCTCCGCGAGACGGCGAAGGGACCGGGGCGTGGAGGGGACGGAGCGCTGAGAGAAGCGACACAGCCCCGGACCCGACTGACAGGGCTGGGACAGGGTCCGAGCGACAAGACTGTGACAGGGCTTGGAGAGAGGCTTCCAGAAGGAAACAACCCGGAAGGACGAGAGAGAACGAGGCGAAAACCACGACCAGAGAGGTACGGGGAGACAGAGGAACTAATGGAGGCCGCTGGTGTTTACCTGTGCTCAGGAGCCCCACTTTCTGGTCACCGCCAAAATGGCGTCAGCATCGTCACCGTCGCAGGGGGAGGTGGGAGAAATCGCTGCCAGAGAACATCGAGCGGAAGGAACGCCAACGCTCTATCGGGCGGAGGAAAGGCGACGCATGCGCAGACGATCACAAGCGGCTCCTTTTTCTCCACCCCTGGCCCGCCTCTTTCTCTCTTCTCTACTTCCTTTGGACGGCTGCTCTTGGAGCAATGCTGCAGGACTTAGAACGTTTAAGAAGCTAAGAAAAAGTGATGGCTCTTAGCGGTTGCGAGTTAAATTGCCGGCTGAGGGAGTGTAAGCTCAGAGTTTTAATTGTTAATTGATTGAATGAGCATTTAATTAATTTAAATGCTAAACTGTGCTAAGCAAATAGAAAATTAAAAAAAAAAAACAGGTTCCTGCCCTCAGGGTTCTTACATTCTAATGGGAAAGAAGCTCATTTACCGAGGGTGTGCTGGAGGCTGCTCTCACTACCTCTGGAAAAGCAACTAAAGTTTTCTTTATAAATTGTTTATACTTAAAAGTAATGGAGAAAACATTAATAATGCAAATTAAATTTAAAGTATTTTTTTCCTCTCTTGAAGAGTCAGCTGTTAAACTTTTTCCAGCACACCCTACCCCATACATAGGGGGATGGTGGCCAGGTAGGGGCTCTGTGATCCAGAAAAGTTCCAGGGTGATATTAGGACCAATGGGAAGTAAATTGACAACACTTTCCATTAGTGAGTTGATTTGATTCTTGCTTCCAGACCTTTTTGTTGTTTAGTCATGTCCCACAAAACCCTAATTGGGGTTGTCTTGGCAAAGATACTGGAATGGTTTGCCATTTTCTTATCCAGCTCATTTTACGGAGCAGAAAACTGAGACAAACAGGATTAAGTGACTTTCCCAGAGTCACCCATCTAGTAAGTGTCTGAGAGTGGATTTGAACTCAAGTCTTCCTGAGGCTAGGTCAAACACTCTATCCACTGAACTACCTAGCTGCCCTCCAGAACCATAGAGATTGTATTCCAAGAAAGCTGGTTGCGCTTAGGAGGCCTGGAGAGAATCAGTAAAAACTTATTTGAAGTAATTGTTTTTTATGTTGGAGACTGTAACTATTGCCATCAGAAGAGGTACCTGGAGGGTCAGTCCACCCTTCTTAGAGCACTCCTGAAACTTGAGCATTATCCAAAAAATTCCTCAAAGTACTGTCCTGTAGCCAATTCCAAGTTCTCTGCTAACTCAATTCTCTTAAAGTAAATGAACTTGCAATGGGAACTCACAATATTTTACAAAGATGTATAAAACAGAGACTACCTTTAAGGAGCCTAAAATCTAGCAGGGTGAATAAGAGGTGAACCGAAATAAGTAATACAAGGTAGAATGTGGTAAGTGAAATAAGAGTGGTTAATTCAAATTTTGCAGAAAGGTCAAGGGGAAGGGAAAAAATTATTTTGGTGATGGAGGTGGGGAGATGTTGAGAAAGCAGTTGCTTAGGGTGATGGGAATGGAAACAAGATTACAGAGGTTTAAGGAGAGTAATTGTGAAAGCCTAGAAATTGGGGGGAGGTGAAAAGGAAGAACAAAGGACATTTGGGGAGCTATAGGTATTTTTTTAGGGTAGAGAAGAGCTGGGAATATTAAGCACAGGAAAAGCAACAAGTAATTAGGGAAAGATGATATCAAGAAAGGGCTACTCTAAAGAAAAAGATCCAGGAGGGCATAAAAACTCACATTTATATTTATATAGCATTTAACAGCTTAAGAGACACTTTCCTTAAAACAACTCTGAAAAATAGAAATTTTAAGCATTACTTTTTCTCATTTTTGAGAACTCAAACAAACTTCAATTATTTGAAAGGCCCCAGAAGATAGAATCAGGAAGAATGGATGGAAATTGCAGAGAAGAAGTAAGGGCTTGATATCAGGACAAATTTAGGAACAATTAGATCTGTCTGTCCAAAGGTGAAATAGATTGTCTTGGGAAGGTCACATTTATATAGTGCTTAAAGGTTTATAAATAACTTTATGTACATGATCTCATTTGAGCTTCATAACACTTCTGAGAAAAATATCATAGGTATAAATTATTATTATTATTATTATTATTACTGTTGAGGAAACTGAGATTCTGAAAGGTCAAATGACTTACCAATGTTACAAAACTAGGATTGGACAGGATGTCTTTTGCTCCAGGGCCTTATCCACTACGTCACAAAGGCAAGTTTTGTGCTCATAAAAGGTTATCAAGCAAAGAAAGACTGGATTATACCTTTTGGGGAATATTGTAGAGCAGTGTTGTCAAACTCAAATAGAAGCTGATCTGGGCATGTTGACATTAAAAAAACACAAATTAACATCTACATTGTATGGTTTTTGAAATGTATTTTGTTAAACATTTTCTAATTACATTTTAATATGGTAGTTTTGCAGTTGGTGAATTTGGCTCATGGTGGTAGAAGAGATCTTTATGAGCAAGTTGGACTAGATGACCTGTATGGACCCTTTCAGTCCTGAGATTTTGTCTACACTAGTAAATAGTTGGAGTTGCAGCCTAAACGTGTCTACAACTTCAAAAAAAAAATTAATATTTTATTTTCCCAATTACATGTAAAAGCAATTTTAACATTCTTTTTTGAAATTTTAAGTTTCAAATTCTCTCCCTCCCTCTCCTCGCCGTCATTGAGAAGGCAAGCAATTTGACATAGGTTCTATGGTGTCTATCTACAATTTTCAAGTTCAGCACTCTTTTCTTTGCCAAGAAGAGACAATGATTGTTCTATGAATTCATTTCAATCCAGCTTTCCTCCCATTGTACTGAAACTATTCACATACAGGACACAAGTGACTTTTATTCACATACACACTCACATAGTATCTAGGTCTTTTTACTAAAGTCCTAATCCAATGACTTATGGTGAGGCAGTGACCTTGGGATTCTTTAAGTGATGCCCATGGAGCACAAGCTCTGGAAGTGTCAACCAAGGTATTAGGGCTTCTTATGGGCCCCAAAATATGAGCCTGTCTGCTTAGCTTGTTTGTACTAGTTGCTTGTACATTGTCTCCCTCATTAGACTGTAAGCTCCTTGAAGGCAAGGACTGAATTTTTTGCTTTTCTTTTTATCAATTCTTAGTACAAGTCCTGGTAGATAATAGGTATTTAATAAGTGTTTATCTGAGGAGAAAAAGAGGCCGGCCTTGGAACATTAATACAAATCAATAATTTATCAGCTTTGCCTTTTGAACTGAGAGCCCTTGAGCAGTCTTTGGGCAGATGCCTGGTTAGTTGAGGTCCTCATTCACTCTTGTATCGTACCTCTGTGTTGTATGTATTGCTCATCCATTTTCCAACTCTTCTACCTGGATGCTCTGCAGCTTTCATCCTCGTTAATTTCTTTTTCCATTAATTCTCACCCCACTATTCTCCATCATGCTTTGGTTCCTGGATTTTTTTATATCACTTTTTAGTATATGATTATATTGCCCTGACCCTTTTTTCCTGTCCTTTTCATTTTCAATATACTCTTCCAGGACCATATTAATGAGTCTCACCCCACAAAATTCCAGCTTCAGCAATCCAAGGTCTGTGTCAGTAATAGCAATAATGTTATCCATGAAATGACAGACCTTTGGGGTAGTAATGTGTTTTTTGAAGTAGTGAAATAGTGTGTGTGTGTATACACAGGGTGTCCCAAAAGTGTTATTTCAGTTTTAAGTTTAGACTTTGAGAGAGAGAGAGAGAGTAAGGGAGAGAGAAAGGAGGCAGGGCATATGTGTGTGTGTACACTTTATGTATATACATGATCTCATTTCTATATGTATGTATATATAAAGCATGCATATACATATATGTACATAAATTGTGTATATATACACATATAAAGTATACATCTGTAAACATGCCCTGCCTTCCTTCTTTCTCTCTCATATATTAATATGTATATTTTATTTAGATATTTTCTATTTATAGCTAGACCTTATACCTAAGCAATATCACTATTAAAGATATACATATACCTTTATTAACATTGCTTACAATATGTTCACATACGCACATGTACACATACATATAAACATGCACACACACATGCATACACACACACACACACACACACACACACACACACACACACCCATTAAACCCAAACATTCCCACTGTGACAAGTAGCTAAATCCTATTGCCTGGATCTTGCCTTTGAGCTTTGCAAGCACAGGTGGGGTGTGTGTGTGTGTGTGTGTGTGTGTGTGTGTGTGTGTGTTTGATATAAATAATGCGTATGCGTGTGTATGTATATACATATACTAATGTGTAGGTATATATGTATGTTTTTATATAAATATGTGTATAAATAGATATTTGTGCATGCACATAGACATACACATACATTCTCTGTCTCTCTGTCTCTCATCATCTGTCCTTACGAAGCTCTAAGGTAGGATCCAGGCAGTGTGATTTGTTTACCTTTCATACTAGAAATGCTTATGTTTAAGATCAGGATGTAAATTGAAAAGGTCTGTATCTTTTATACCCAAATCTTAAACCAAATCACTTCCACTCAGAAACATAGCTAAATCACCCAGTCTGAATCTTTATTTTTGTGCAGTGGATGGTAGGTATAAATCTTCCTTGTCTGGGAGGGTGGACAGCCTACACTTAAATCTTCTTCCTTACTCTACAGCATCTACAGGATACTGGGTAAGTGGATAAAGCACTAGATTTAGACTTAGAAAACCTGAATTTCTACTCCTCACCATCAGGGTAACGTGGGACAAGTCACATAACTTCGGTGAAATTCAGTTTTCTCTTCTTCAAAAGGGGGCTACAAATACTTGGTCTTCCCACCTTACTGGGTTGTTGCAAGGCTCAAATGAGATACTGATGGATAAAGTATTAAGTATTATCTAATGGGAGCTGTGCATGTTGGTTTCTCTGACCACATAAGCCTGGCTGTCTGCCCAAAGTCTAAAAAGGGTGGTTAAGTTCACCATGAACTGAATTGTGTCTCTGGGCAGAGAAATAGGTAGGCAGCCACCCCAGTGAAATATTTGACAAAACTACCTGCTCAGCTATGCCTGCCTCCCCCTCCCCCCCACTCTTGCCTTCAGGCTTTCCAGTGCTGCACAGTTAAAGAAAGATTCAGATCTGGACTGAGCAGCTAGGTAAGCTAATGGTTAGGATGCTGGGCCTGGAGTCAGGATAACCTGAGTTCAAATCCTGCCTCAGATGCTTACTAGCTGTGTGACCCTGGGCAAGTCACTTAATTCTGCCTCAGTTTCCTCATCTGTAAAATGAGCTGGAGAAGGAAATGGCGAACAACTCCAGTACCTTTGCCAAGGAAACCTCAAATGGGATCACGAAAAGTCAGACTGAACAACAACAAAACAGGTCTGGGCAAGCACTATCCCATATTAGTCCTGTGCCTCTTCGTGGGAGACAAATCTAAAAGGAATTCTTGTGTTATTCTTGTCCTGCTTTAAGAGTAATGTTCATTGTGCAATAAGTTGGGCCACACAGGAAGTATTTCAAAGTAGAGTTAACAGAGCACATAATTTTCCAGTTTTTAAGGAGCCAGTTTTAAAAGTACCTTTCTTCAGTTACTCATTCTAGTGGGTCTCAGGTGTCTTCCTCATGTCTAATGTACTGTCAATACTTCATGTTACAATTGAAGATTGTAGTCTTCTAGATAATGTGCAAACTGGAGCCCAAAACACTCAACCATCCAGACCTCACCTCTTGTGGGATAATTGAGATAATGACAGGTATTTCTTCTTTAATGTTTGCATCCATGATCTATCTTATTTCAAACTCACAGCAATCCTATGAGGAAAACACTACAGATAATATTGTTGTTTAGTTGTTTATCAGTCATGTCTAATTCCTTGTGACCTTATTTGGGGTTTTCTTGGCAAAGATAGTGAAGTGGTTTGCCATTTCCTTGTCATTTTTCTTTTAACAGATGAGGAAAGTGAGGCAAATAGACTTGCCTAGGATCACACAGCTAGTAAGTGTTGAGGACAGATTTGAACTCAGAAAGAGGAGTCTATCCATTGTACCACTTAGCTGCCCTTTAGGAAAGGTTTAATGACTTATATGTCCTCACGTGGCTTGGAGCTGGGGCTTGAGCTCAGCTCTTATTATTTCTGAGTCCATCACTCTTTATCCCAGTGCATTTGGCAGCGTATTTAACACTCACTTGCTGAAGACTAGCAATAAGGACATGGAAATAAGCATTTCAGGGCCAAATAGCACAGTAGGGTTGAAAAATTCCTCTAGGTTTGGTCATAGTTTGTTCCCATATTCAAGAGGAGTTGTGGATGGTTTTGTAATTATTTACAGTGTCTGGGATAGTACTTTGGTGGAGGGAAGAAAAGAAGGAAAGAAAGAAAGATAGAAGAAGAATGAAGAAAAGGAAGGGAGGGAAGGACAGAAGAGAGAAAGGAAGGAAAGTAAGGGAAGGAAGGCAAGAAGGGAGTAAGGAAGGAGGAAAGGACAGAAGAAAGGAAGGAGATAAGGAAGAAAGAAGGAAAGATGGGAGACAAGAAAAAGGGAAAAGTTGGAAGGAAAGAAGGGAATGATTAAAGGAAGGGAAGAAGGAAGGGAGGGAGAAAGAAAAAAGGAAGGAAGGAAGGAAAGGAGGTAGGAAAGGGGGGAAGGAGGGAAAGAAAGAAGAGTAAGAAGAAAAGAAGGGAATGAGGGAAGGGAGGAAGAGAGAAGGAATGAAAGTTAAAGAATCTAAATCAGTTGTTTAAAATATCTTTTTCTTTCCTTTATGACTTTTTCTATCTTTATTTCATCACTATTGTCTTGGACATTACTTTCTTTCAACCAAGGGCTATCCTGTGCCACTCTTTCTTAAAACAACACGGATGATTGTCTCTAGGCTTTGAATGTGTTCATAGGGTTTAGATATGCTTGGTTAGGCAGAAAACATTCCCTCTTGTCTCTTTTGGTTTTATTATCCTTCTATTGTCCTTATGGAAGAGCTGCCTAGCAATGATACAATGTCTTTCCTAGGCTGAAGCTGTACCTATGGTGTTACAGATCCTTTAGCCTGTTGAAGTGCGTGTCGTTTGTAGGTTAAAAACCTGTGTTATCTGGAATGCAAAGTTAGTTATGTGTTTATCAGTATGCCTTAAAACAGGCAGTTGTGGGGAAGGATAAAGAAGAGAACAGCAAAGATTACATTTTGTACCCTGAATGCTTTCATAGTCTGGTACTTTAATCAACCTTTAAAATTCTGTAGTCTGTGTCTTGCCTTTGAATGACTCAGGAAAATCAGAAGATTAGAAGCTATTGAGTAAGGAAAGCTGAAGGAATGTTTGAGACACAGTATTTCAGATAATAGAATTAAACACTTTTTAATTCAGTCATTCGTTAGATTTACAGGACTTAATGCAAATATATATTTTACTGGCTCTTGATAGGTACGTTCCATCCTTGGACAAAGCCAATCACTTCTATGTTTTAAGGTACTGTTCAGAAATCAAAAACCAAGTTTGTAGAGAGAATAATCTTACTAAATTTGTAGAGTTAAAACTGACATCTTGGGCAATAAGGGATGAACATTTTCAGCCAAGAAAACCAGTGGAGATCTACATCAGTAAAAAGGGTAACACTCACCATGAAATGACAGAACTTTGAAGAAGTACAGAGAAAGAAAAGCAAAACGAAAAGGTTATTAGTCCAAATACACATAAATAGGGGGAAAAAACCTGAAGCTGACAAAAAGGAATGAAGACAGGAAATAAAGTGAAGAAAACATGATTTTTTTCATTCAGCAAATAGTTATCCCCCACAGTTAATAAAGAGATAGCATGGTGTAGTAGATAGCAGAGCCTGCCTTGGAGTTAGGAAAACCTGAGTTTAAGTTCTGTTCCTGACACGTGCTAGCTCTATAACTGGGAATTACAGCTGGTATGTGTGTACCTATACTGGAGGTACTGGGGACAGGTACCCTAACCTCTTAGTGCTCCCTCCCAGATAACTCTTGAAGACTATACATCACAGATGAATTGCTAGACAATTTCCACACCAGAAATTCCTTACCCTGATAAATTTCAGTTCCCAAAAATAACAAAAACATGAATAAGATCATATCATACCTGGGATTCATGCTCACATCTTTCAGATCTAGTGCATTGTCTGCTAAGCCTCTATTATCAGAAACAGTAATAACCTGGAAGAGGAGGAAAAATAAGAATAAAGATTAAGGAACATTGGAGAATTTTTTCTCTAGAGTCTAAGTAGAAAAAAATGTGGCCAAAAATGTAGCATCGAAAACACTTTGATCTACTGTTTCTGTGAGTCCCATCACCATTCACCCAGTGAAAGATGCTTGAAACCTGGAGCTGAATGGATGAAAATATATACCAAACACTGTACTTTCCATGCCACCTGAGCTGCCTCAGCTGTTACTGTTTTGCTGTCTATTTCTCCCTGAAATTTGATTAACTTTTGGTTTAGTTATTTAGATGCTCTGCCATATGGTGCATCTTTATATTAAGCACTGATGTTATTTCATTATTTATGATGCCTTTAAGTAGAATGTATTTTCCTTGCTTACATCCTTTAGTAATTTGTGTTTTTATTGTTGTCTTGTCTGAGATCATTATTGCTGCCCCTGATATTTTGAACATACCTGAAAGCACAATAAATTCTGTTCCAGTCCCTCATCTTTTAAAAAAAATTAACATTTGTATTTAAAGTTTTGAGTTCCAAATTCTGTCCCTCCCCCTTCCCTGAATCAGTAAGCAGATATAGGTTATACATGTGCAATTATGTAAAACATTTCCATATTAGTTATTTTGTATAAGAAGATCGAATAAAAGAAAAAAAAAGGAAGAAAGAAAGTAAAAAATAGCATGCTTCAGTCTGTATTCATTCCATATCAGTTCTTTCTCCGGAGGTGGATAGTATGCTTCATCATTAGTCCTTTGGGATTGTCTTGGATCATTGGATTGCTGAGAATAATTAAGTCATTCACAGTTCTTCATTGAAGAGTATTGCTGTTACTGTGTACAATGTTCTCCTGGTTCTGTTCACTTCACTATGATCAGTCCATGTAAATCTTTCCAAGTTTTTCTGAAATCATCCTGCTTGTCATTTCTCATAGCACAATAATATTTCGTGCCACAGCTTGTTTAGCCATTCCCTAATTGATGGGCGTCTCTTTGATTTCCAATTCTTAGCTACCACAAAAAGAACTGCTATAAATATTTTTGTACGAATAGGTCCTTTGCCCCTTTTTTTGGATGTCTGGTCATGGTTCCAAAATGCTCTCCAGAATGGTTAGGTCAGTTCACAACTCCACCAGCAGTACATTGGTGTCCCAGTTTTCCCACATCCCCTCCAACTCCAATATTTTCCTTTTTTGTCATATTAGCCACTCGGATAGGTATGAGGTGGTACATCAGAGTTGTTGTTGTCGTATGTCTATAGATCGCTTTGATTTGTGTGTCTGAAAACTGCCTGTTTGTATCCTTTGACCATTTATCAATTGGAGAATGACTCGTATTTTTATAAATTTGACTCAGTTCTTTACGTATTTGAAAAATGATGCCTTTGTCAGAGATATTTGTTGCAAAATTTCCCCCATTTTTCTGTTTTGCTTGTAATTTTGGTTGCATGAGTTTTGTTTGTGCAAAAACTTTTTGATTTTATATAATCAAAATTATGTTTCATATTTTGTAATGTTCTCTGTGTTTTCTTTAGTACTAAATTCTTCTCTTATCCATAAATCTGACAAATAAGCTATTCCATACTCTCTTAATTTGCTCATGGTATCACCCTTTATGTGTAAATCATGTACCCATTTTGACCTTATCTTGGTATATGGTGTGAGATGTTGATCTATACCTAGTTTCTGCCATACTGTTTTCCAGTTTTCCCAGCAGTTCTTGTCACCAGCCCCTCATCTTAATGATTTATTCTACTGTTTCTTGTGTCATGGAGTCATTGATTTCTGTTTGGTCCATTCTAATTTTAAGACATTTGTTTTTTGGCTAAAGTTTTGCAATTCCTCTACTAGGCTTTTTATTCACCTTCCCATTCTTTCATCTAGAGTCTTATGCCACTTACAGAATAAAATTTTAAACTCTTGCTTTCTTTCCTCCAGGAAATCTAGTAGACCATGTGGCAAAGCTGTGTTCTTATTTAAGATGATGCTTATAGATATTATGGAATTATTCTCTTTTTCTGGATTGTGTCTTAGGCATACTTGGGTCCATATTTCATTATGGTCTATATCTTCTACTATTTTATCATTTTCTGATTTCCTTCATTAGAACTTTGTGTCAGAACTCTGCATTTCTGGAAAGAATGGATCTTTGGATCTTCACCTAAATTATCTGGGGATTCTGTTGCTCTTTTCTGCAGGTGCTGAAGGCTGTGTCCTTCAAGGACTTCTAGGTGACTCAGATCATTGAATTGTAAACTTTTAGTGTCCTAAACTGTCTCATCTAAGGTGTGCTCTGATTGCTGCTCTCCAGGCCTGGGCCCTGTAGGTCCCTAATCCCAGTCTCAAGTCAGAGATATACAGCTTCAGTCTCCAGTTGCCCCTGGTTCATTGTTTGTCCATTGTTTGTCTCATTTTTCTTCCCCCAGGCACACAGCTGACAGCTCCCTGGAACTCCCTGGTTCCTCACTCTGGAACACTTTTGTGGGCTGTGCTTCCAAACTAGGATTTTCTGCCCATATCCCTTCCCTAGTACACACAATCTTCTACCTATCTTTTAAATTTAATTTTAATTTTTTTTTAATCCTGAGCTGGAGTCCTGAACTGGTGCTATACATACATACATATGTATATATACACACATCTCTCTCTCTCTCTCTCTCTCTCTCTCTCTCTCTCTCTCTCTCTCTCTCTCTCTCTCTCGCTCATATCTATCCTTGCTGTAATAGTGAGAAAGCTGGCTGTTCTGCTTCTGATCACTCCATCATCTCATCCTGAAATGACCTGATGAGTTCTATTGTTAAGTTTCCATGGGGTGGTGTTGCAGGGCAAAATCTAGGGGCGATTGTCCATGATCACCTGGCTGCTCTTCTGCATTGGGTGGGGTCATGCCAGGTGTTGTAGAGATGCATGGAAGAGGAAGAGGTCAGCTCCTCTGTGGTAGGCCAAGGTTGAGGTGGGTAGGCAGGAAGATGATAATGGGCAAACCCTGGAATGTTTCTTCCCCACTGGGTTCTGGTGGTGAGGGCGGCAGGTGAAACAGGAAGAAGACTCTTGCTTTAAAAAGGCAAGGCTTTGGAGCCAACTCTTCCCTGGGGTCAGGTGGGGGGGGGGAAAGCAGGAGGAAAGCACTTGCCTTCAGGGGTCCCCTTGGGCTTACTCTTTACCCACTCCATTTCTGGGTGGAAGGGTGATTAATCACTTCACATCTGCCAGTTCTTTCAGTATCCTGTGATAAAGTTTATCTGAGCCTCGTGACTTGATTCAACAAGGCTACTCTATAGTTCTCTATTTATCTTGGATATAAATTCCCTCTTGGCCATTTTTGTTTTATTTTATTTTTTTCAATTTGAAGATTATCATCCTGTGCAAAGAAAGCAAAAACAGAACAAGAATTAATGGCTTTCCCTTCTCTCTGTCATTGGTTATCACCATCCTATCTCCCCAGTCAGTTGGCCCAGCCCTTCTTTGCATGCTTTCTGTTCACATATAGCTAAGAACCAAAGCAAAACCCTTATTGTTATCCATAGCTTTCCTTGCCAGCCCCAGATTATTATGAGGTTAAATATTTTTAACATTATTCTTACAAGGCTGCTATGCTTTTTGTTCATTTTTGTTCCTTCCTTGCTTCCATCTTCTTTATGTCTTTTAAACATTTAAGTTGTCTGATCAGTGCCCGGGGCATCCATAGAGGTCTCTTTAGAGAATCCCCCCTTTCCTCTTCATCACAACTGTTCTTTGTGGTTTTCAGAATTTTATTCTTGAGATCTTCACTTCCCTACTGGGATGACTTCTCTTCTATACTTTTGGTTCACCTAGTCCTTTCTCTGACCTACTGTTCTACTTTATTTGATCTATTAAATCTAGCTTGTTTATCAGACAATATCTGGTTTTTCCTCTCTCTATAACTTTTTTTTTGTTTGGCAATTTGGGTTAAGTGACTCACCCAGCTAGTAAGTGTCAAGTGTTTGGTCTGAGGCCATATCTGAACTTAGGTCCTCTTGACTTCAGGGCCGGTGCTCTATCCACTGCGCTCTCTATAATAAATTTTAAGAATGAGTGGTTACTTCTATCCAAACTTCCCATTATTTCCATTCCAGAAACAAAGATTTAAGTAAAGAGCCACCACTAATTTCCTTAGCCATATCAATAACCACAAGTCACATTATTTGCCATTTTACTTAGAGATTCATATATATATATATATATATATATGTTTAATTCAATAAACATTTTATTATGTGCCTACTTGGTAAGCCATTGTGCTTAGTGGTAGGGATCCAAAGATGAAAAAGGATACAGTCCCTGCCTTCAAGGAGCATATAGTCTAATAGGAGAGATAGAACTTTTAGACTTCTTTTGGATCTGTGTTCTCATTTATGTGAATACTCCCTGAAATGATATTCAAATCACAGACCATCTGTATTTTCTCATGTTTTGTGGTTCTTGTCCATGTTGTTCCATAATACACCAGAAGAGGATTGGGATCCACTCAAAGTGTTGGAGTCCTTTGAGATTTGTTGGCATGTGAATATTGGTGGAACATACAATCTATCCATTTGTTGAGGGATAAGGGAATGTTTCATGGAAGAAGTGCCACCTAAGCTGAATCTGAAGAAGTGAAGGATTTCAAAAGAAGGGAATGCATATCAGACATGGGGAACAGGTCATGGGAATGCATGGAGATAGGAGACATCAGTAAATGATTAGGGAATAACTGATAATCTAGTTTGTCTGTATGGGGCAGGTAGGGCATAAGGAGAGTTGATTTCTCTCCAGCCTAGTTGCAATAGTTCCAGAAAATAAGGGGGAAATAGCAGAGGTAATGAACTGTTCTATTCAAATAGAGCGCAAAGTGTATCTAAGCTCTATTATTCCTTTATGAACTGTTCTGGAGCACTTCATGATTGAATTGAAAATGCAGATGGCGATTGGCTGCTGAAAAATTGAATGTAACTCTGAATATAATGCTCAGGGGATGGAGGGAGCAGTGTGAGGGCTTTATGGGGGGGGGGGAAGGACATTGAAGCCCTGTAGTATCTGATATCTGAGTTTCCTTGGCCACCACTTGTATTTTCTCCATGAAGGCTTTACTATCATTGTATACTAAGTTTGTCTACTATTCCCATGGGCATTGACCATATCTGAGGGAGACACTGCCCTTGATTTATGGGGTGTTTTATCACTCCTGTTCTTGTGATCCCATCTTAGTAAATGTTTTTTGTTTTGAGCTGATTGTGTTTTTGTTGTTCATCCTTTGCTTTCCAAGAGGACAAATGACATCATGACGTAATGAGTGATGTCTTGAATTGAGCATGAATTGGATTTAAGTGAGGCAGAGTTGCACAAAATCATGAGCTTCACTCTCTCTTCCAGTCATCAAAGTGCAGTGGCAAGACAAATCAAAACAACTGGTGATGTCCCAGGATGTAGCTAATGCCCGTGGCACATTCAATATGTGACCAAGCTCTCAGCACTCCCCAGTGCCTGCTTCAACTACCTTCGTGGCCGTTGAAACAAACTGTTCTCATCTGCCCATTCTTCATGGCAAAGTCTTCACATGCTTGGGATAGACATTCCCCTAGCTCACTGATGGGTTTGAGGACTGTTGGTTACCCTCCACCTGGTTTGGCCTATCTGCTGAGATGGTTTTATCTGGGTATGGCCACTGCAAATGCTACAGCTTCTTGGAGCCACAGGTGAGAGTTGAGTCACACAGGTGGACACCAAAGGTGGATGAACAGTCCTCACACCAGAGGTGCTAGTCCTTCCTGAGTACCCCATAGACCTCTGAGCTGATTGTATCTCTACTGGATGACTGTTAAAGGGAACTGTACTGGTGGTAGCATATGAGTTATAATTTTAGGAGTAAGTACCCACAGAATACACTGGGACTCGATCTACAAACCTGTCAGTGCTGAGTTGAGGTAGTTCAGGAGGGGTGATAGATCTATAATATAGATTATGTAACTGT
Source organism: Phascolarctos cinereus (assembly GCF_003287225.1). Classification (NCBI taxonomy): domain Eukaryota; kingdom Metazoa; phylum Chordata; class Mammalia; order Diprotodontia; family Phascolarctidae; genus Phascolarctos; species Phascolarctos cinereus. The sequence goes on from NW_027556098.1 coordinate 243,675,758, forward strand.
CAGTTAATGTGAAGCAACACTAGAAAAAGGTGGCAGCCTGGTGGCAGAAGGCCTAAAATGCCAGACATGCCTATGTCTCTCCCATAGTTAAAAAACAAAACAAAAAACTCTCGATCCAACTATCCCTTATAACTATTTTCCCATATCTCTCCTCCCTTGTGTGGCTAAACTGAGAAAGAAATCTACAATCAACAATACCTCCATTTCCTCTCTTCCCGTTCTCTTTTATTTATTTATTTATTGATTCATTCATTCATTTATTTATTTACATTTATTTATTTACTACTTTTTGTGTGAAGCAATTGGGTTTAAGTGACTTGCTCGGGGTCACATAGCTAGCAAGTGTCAAGTGTTTGGTCTGAGGCTGGATTTGAACTCAGGTCCTCCTGACTTCAGGGCCGGTGCTCTGTCCACTGCGCCACCTAGCTGCCACCTAGCTGCCCCCACCCTCGCCCCCATTCTCTTTTAAACACTGTATTCTGGCTTCTTTCTGTTTCTCTTGCATGACACTCCATCTCCGTGTTTTTTCACTGGCGTTCTCTCGTGCTTGGAATGTTCACCCTCTGGCTTCCCTGGCTTCTTTGGACTCAGCACCACCTTATGAAAAATGCCTCCCTCCACCCCAGCCCCCCAAACCAGTGCCTTCTCCCTGTGATTACCTCCCATTTAAGATGTGTGTGTGTGTGTGTGTGTGTGTGTGTGTGTGTGTGTGTGTGTGTATACCAAGTATGCATAGGTATTTGTATGTTGTCTGCTTCACTAGAATGTGAACTCCTTGAGGTCAGAGGCTATGTTTTTGCCTTTTTTTGTATGGCCAATGCCTAACAAGCCAGGCACATAGTAAGCACTTGATACTTGTTGACTTGACTAGGATGTTTGTATTTCAATCTGTAGTCCACCAGAGGGCGCTGAAAAGTTTTGAATAGAGAAGTGATATGGCCATACTTTGCACTAATGAATATTATATGCAAATGCTCATATCAATTTTAGACTTCTTTGAGGTCTCTCCACAAATTTCCTCCTCCCAGGGTCTGGCTTCACTTTAGATTGAGGATAGGATGTATCTGTACAGGTAAGAAGAGGTGCTACCTCTTTTTTTTAGTCTTCCTCATTTTCCAGTGTTGTCTGTGGGGGAAAAAAAATTAGGACTAGTTGAATTTCATAGCCCAGCTTACAGTTGATTTCAATGTTAACTCACCCACTTATGGAGCAAGTAAATCATTTCTGAAATCACAGACATTAGAAACTGGGCAATTTGATATGGACCATCCATATTTTTAGTTGTTTTCATCACATTGTTGACCAGCTGTTCTCCAGCTCCATGGAGGATCGAAGAGGAAATGTGTAGCCTTATGGTCCATCATGAGGGATTTGAAGTATGTACAATTTCCTGACACTGAGGGATATTTGACAGGAGAATAGGTTATGGAGGAAGGTCATGAAATTTCTTTCCCTGGAAACTTTAGATAGGACAGATCCCCATCTGTGGAGGCATAATGTATATGGTTAGTTTGCACAGCTGCATTGGTGTCATATGTCCTTTCATATAGAAAATCTCATCAATTTGGACTCCATCAATTTATGATAATTAGAAAGGGTTTGAGAGGAAGTTTGCTTTCATGTTATCTATTAAATAATGTCAAAGAGATTGTAGAAGGGCTGTTTCCACAAAAGTACATTTCATCTTACATACAGGTTTGCTCTAGTTAAGTTGGAGAGCATCCTGTACTTGACTCTTCCTCCCTCCAAGTTGTAAGCTCCTTGAGGTCAGAGACTAGATTTAATTCAACTCAATAACCACCTTCACCATGAAGCATCACTTGCTCCTTAATAAGCTTGTCCCCAGTCCTCACACAACACTTTGTTTTGGAACTCTCTAAAGTACTTAGTGTGATATCTGTATATATCTGTATGTTCATCTAAACTTTGTATCTTCCTTAGCATTTAACGCAGTGCCCTTGCCACTTAATAAATGTTATTTATTAGTGTATTTCCCATAGTCCTTAGCACAAATTCTTTCATCTAACAGGTGCCCAATAAGTATTTGTTGAATCAGTGTCTGTGCCTCAATTCCATATCTATAAAATGGGGAGGTAGGATTTACCTAGCGTCTGTGAACTTTTTTTGAAAAAAAAACCCCATATTTCATACAATTTGTTTCCTTTGTAACTCTATGCATTTTATTTTAAGCACTTAAAATTTTGTTCTGAGAAGGGGTCTATAGGGTTCCCCAGAATACCAAAGGGGTCTGTGACATAAAAAGGCTGAGAACAACTGAAGTAGATATTTTAGGGCCTTTCCTGCTCTAATATTCTAGGAGTCTATAAATGGATATATTTTGGTTCATTTTTAAATGGAGAACACCAGATGTCACTACCACCTAAATTTTAAAATTGCCTTGGTTGTTAATTGTAAAAATAGTTATTGCAGTGCAACTTTGTTAATTTGAAAGACAAAAGAGTTTTGTGTTTTTTAAGGACGTGGATGTATTTAACCCAATCTTTATATTTTTAAAAGCTGTGTTTTAGGAAGAATAAGAATTTGGGATTATAGTTTATTTTGATAAACCTATATCCAGAGAATGGTGTTTCACTAGTAGAGCAAAGATGTAAGCCATTTCAAAACGAAATCTGGCTTTCCTTTTCCCTTGAGCCTAGTACAAAAATGTAATTGAGGCACCGCAGTGACCTTCCTGAAGAACACCTTCACCTGACCTTTCACAGTGACTTAGTTACCCTAACAAGATCTTTAGTGAGTTGCCAGTATCTGTACAATTCAGGAATTTTTAAGTCTGTAAGATCCAGTTCTACCACCTGCTTGCTGTTGCTGACACACCCACTTCTCCATCTCCCACCTCAGTGCCTTTGCACTAGCTGTCCACCATGTCTAAAATGCTGTCCCTCCACCTCTTAGACTGCTTGCCTTCTTTCAAGATTCAGCTTAAACACCATCTTCTGCAGGAGGCCTTTTCTAGTCCACCCAGTTGCTAGTGTCCTCCTTGCTAATGTTTTCTTGTATTTCTCCTTTTGCCTCCCCCCATCTCTTTCTCCCTCTTCTTTTCCCTCCTCTTGCTCTCCTCCCCTCTTCATTGTTTATGTATGTCTTTTTGCCTCTTTTAGAGGCAATGAAATATTTCATTGATGTTTAAGGCCTAGTTTTCATTTATCTTGAATTTTTTCAGCTCCTAGGATAGTGTTTTGCACATACTAGGCACTCCGGAAATGTTGGTGGAATAAAATAAAAAAAAGAATAAGACAAAAATTGTCAATCTCAATAATAAACTTAAAGGTGATGCATCAAGGGACTATATTTGGATTCATGACATAGTGAAAATGCAAGCTTAACTGCAAGGAATTTGCTTAAGGATTTTGCCAAAAACGACTGTTGGGCACAACTGGAAGTTGCACTGATTTTTTCCCCCTTTATTTGAGCACTAGGTGGCAATATATGATAGTAGGCTATTAAGATTATCTTGTTAAAGTAGGAAAGAGTGGTCCTCAAAAGAGGTTTTGTTTCCTACTGTTAATTCGTAGCCCTTCAATTTTTTAATTAATCTTTGGGCGTGATTTCCTTAAACTTTAATAAAGACAAGAACCCTGTTGTGGTAATGTCTGAAAAGTCTTTTTGTTTTTGCTTTTGGTTTTTTGTTTATTTGCTGTCCTCCTTTCCCCCAGCACTGATTATTTCACACTTTTTTGAAGTATTTAATTAGTCTCATCAGACATTCACATTTGATACCTACGCTCAAATTTAGAAGCCATAGAGATAGTGAACAGGTTTAATTGGCATCTGGGGCCATTAGAAGTAAAAAGAAGAGTAGCTTACACTGCCCTGGGATGATTTAAACAACATACAAGGAATACGAATCACATGATAATTGAGGAATGTCTTAATAAGTCATGGTATATGAATATGATGAGGGAGTACCATTGTGCTATAAGAAATGAGGAAATAGATGATTTCGAAAAGACATGGAAAGACATATGAACTTATGCAGAGGAAAGTTAGCAGAAATAGAACAATTTGTAGCATCAATGTTAAAAAATAAAGACTTTTGGGGACTTTTGAAGTAAGCAGAACCAGGAGAATAATTTATTCAACACAACTCTGTAAAAACAAAAACTTTGAAAGCTGTAAGAACTGTGTTCAATACAATGACCATTCATAATTCCAGAGGACTGATGAAACATACTATGTATTATAGAGAGGTGATAGATTTGGGGTGCAGGTTTATATATACACATACACACATATATGTATGTATATATAAACACACACATACAGACAACAAGTGAGAGAGAGTGAAGCCTTTGAGGGGATTTGTTTGGCTTGATTACGCACATTTATCATGAAAAATTTGCTTTTTTTCCCTTTTCTTTCCTCAGTTTCCACAGTGGAGTAGGGGTGAGAGAGAGAGAATGAGATTTCTGTTAATAGATTTCAGTTAATTTTTAAAAATAGTAGAGAGGTGGTGCTGGTGGTGCTACAAATATGAAAGGTATAAACTTTTAGTTGAATCTACTATATTAACAGTTTGACCTAACTGTTATAAGGGACCTTTCACAAAGTGGGAGTAATCTGTAAATATATGTAATATTAAAAAAACCCCACTACATCAATAAAACTGAGTATTATCTGCAAAAAAATAGTAATTTCAGTAGATGGGGACAAACCTTTTGACAAAATACAACAACATATGAAGGTAATGGCATATTCTTGTTTAGTACATAGCAGATATTAAAATTGTTTGCTAATCTGCTGACAAATTACGGTATGGAAATACCTTGGACTTCCCAGTGGTACATGGTCTTGTCAGCTGCTCATTACCTCTGTAATCTCTGGCCAGGCACATCCTCTCTGGATCCTGGTTTCTTATATGTAAAATGAAGGAGTTGGACTAAATGGCTTTAAAGTCTCCTACAGGGACCATTTTACTTTTGTCTTTGTACCTCCAGCCCCTTGCCCGGCACATAGTAAATACTTAATAAAAGCTTATTATGTGGTCGTGAGAGCTGAGCAGAAGAAGATTGAATAGCATTCATACTTAGGATTCTAGAATGTTAATGCTGGAAAGGACCCTAAAGAACATCTCATTCAATCCCTTCATTTTATAAGTGAGGAAACTGGAATTCAGAGAATGAAAATGACTGCTTAATTTCACTAAAGTAGGTAACTAAGGCAGGGCCTAGAACCCAAGTTTCCTGGCTGGCAAGAGAGTACTTTTTGCACGATAATACCAAATCAACCACAAACCTCTCACTGTCTGTCCAGATTTGCTTGATTCGTATGAGTGGTGATATATTCTGTCACTCTTTTTTATTATCTTTATGTTTACTTGAGGATTTTAATTTTTGGTCAAGTCTGAGGTTAGTGTCAGCCATTTGAACAGCTGCTGGGTTTATTTTGGGCTTAAAAAACTCAATAAAAATCTTGGATCAGATAGAATTTCTCTCCTCATTTAGTTTCTATTGGGAATTCTGAGTTCAGCAGAAATGTTATGCCTGGCAAATGTTCATTTGAACCCTCATTTTCTATTGTTTTGGGAATTCTTCCTCTTTTTACTTCCCCCATATCTGGTCTTTCTAGGGCAGAAGGGAATCAGAATGATTTGGATAGAACACTAGGAGGTAAAACAGAAAGCCAATATTCTAATTCTTAATTTTATCATTGACTCATTGATTTGTCTTCAAGGCTGCTCACTATCTAGAGAATGAATTTGAAGCTTCTTGATCTTGTATTCAATTTAATTTATTCATTCCTTCATTCAGTAAGTATTTATTCTCTCTTTACTATAATTAGGACAAAGAGCACATATTACCTTGCCCAATAAGAGCAAAAGGGGATTTCAAGCTTCAGCAACTGTGATAAACTAGAAAAGAGTTCTGCTACCGGAGATGAAAGTTTTATTAAGCAAAGAAACTTCATGGATTTTTCCTTTAGGAGACTTGAAGAGTGTATAAATGATTCTTAATCAAAAGAGTTTGCTTTGTGGTTGGAGATTGAAACTGTCGCATTTATGATATAAATGGATAATGATTTTTTGGAGTTTATCATGCTTTGACTAATCTAAATCAACTTTAGACGAATAACTGACACAACACACTGGATCTGGCCTGGGAATGGCTGATAGATGAGGCTGAGCTAATGAGTGACACCTTGGCCCTTGTTACAGCCTGAGCTCTTGTCTGGGAGAAACTATTATTACACGTCACTCGTTGGCTCAGCGCCGCCTTCCCTCAGCTGGAAAACCCTCTTTTCCTGTTCACCAACCAAAATCTTATCAATCTTTCGAGGTCCAACTCAGTTCTTCTTCCTCTATGAAGACTTCTCCCAAGTGCTCTAGTTTCTCTTGTTACTGTTGTTCATCCTTCCTTCTTGAAGAAGGCCAATGACATCATGAGGTTGATGTTTTGACTTGCATGTGAATTAGATTTAAGTGAGGCTATCTTTTGTTTCAATTCTTATCTAGCCCTTAGTCAGACAAAGTGAGGCCTGGAAAAGACCTTAATTTAGAAAGGCAAAGGTCATCCATTTCATCCCAGCCATCTCTAGTCTTCTTGGCAAGAAGGCAAGAAGTCTTCTTGACTTTTGTCTTGCCACTGGACTTCCATGACTGTGGAAGAGAGAGTGAGGCTGATAACTTTGCACAGCTTCACATTGGCTGTGTTGCAGTAGAAAGAACTCTGGATTTGGAGTTAGAATCCTTACCCTACCAGCTATATGACCTTGGCCAAGTCAATTAACTTCTCTGGGCCCAAGTTTCATCATTTGTAAAATGAAAGAGTTGGTTTAGATTACTAGAAGAGGTCACTTCCAATTTTAAAGCCATTGTCTATCTCTAAGTTATGATTTATTGTTTAGATAATAAAATAAAGCATTTTATCGTATACTGTCCTGTGTTCTTGTTGTATGCATTGTGTATATTTTCACCAACAAAATCATGACCTCCTTGATGTAGGAATCCTTATACCTGTCTCATGCCACTTCTAGCACCCAGTGTGATGATAGTACATGTAGGTCTTCAGTACTACTTGAGGAACTCAGTGAAATTATCTTTATGAAAGACTTTGCCTTGGATTCCTTATCTCTAAAATAAGGGACCTGATACTTCCATAAGACAATGATGAAAATTAGCAAGAGGATGTGAGATGCAGCTTATAATAATACTGTTGACCTGGCAAAGTCCAAGCTTGTTGGGGATTCCAAGTTTATGTAGTTTCTGATTATGACTCTCTGTTGGTTTCAGAGGCAACATTATACATCATTAATTCACTAAGCAGTTATTCAGTACCTATTTGGTACCAGGAGTTGAAGAAATAAAGGGCCAAACAAAAACAGTCCTTGCCAATGAAGAGTTTATATTTTATTGGATTCAAACCCAGTCCTACCAATTAAATTCAAATTCACCAAACATTTTTGAGCTCCTAATATATGCATGACATGCTAAATGCTAAGGGAAACAAATAAAGAGGGCTACAAAGATAAAAGCACAATCCCTGTCCTTGAGTTTACAATCTACTGGAATGGGGTGGGAGAGGTGGGTATTATATGTGCAGAGATAAGTCTAATGAAAGATAGGGAGCGATTCTGAAGAAAGACAAATCCAGACAAAGTACCTTAGGAATACTTGAGGGAGGGAAATAAAACTTTGAGCCTGGCTGCCCAGGGCAGCTTAGCCTTGAATGAACATGAAAGTTCTGAAAAGCTGAGATAATAGAGGGAATGTAATCCAAGAGTGGATGATGGCTTGTGCAAAAGCACAGATGAAGGTGATGGCATATAGCATTAGGAGAATGCCAGTTAGTCTTCTTTGGCTTCACTGTAGAGTGTGCAATTGGGAGTAATGCATGATAAGGTTGGAACTGTAAACTGGAGACAGGTTGTGAAGGCCCTTAAATGTCAGGTTAAAGTGTTTATATTATGTCCTATAGATAATAGGCAGCCTCAGGTTTTTTCAAGAGGAGAGTGACAACATAAGAGTTATGCTTTGGAAAGACTTTTAGCAGTTATATGAAAGATGAATAGGAGAGAGGAGAGATTGAAGGTAGGGGTAACAATTAACAAGGTTATTATAATAGTCCAGATGGGAGCTAATGAGCTCCTGAACCAAGGTTATGGCATTTTGAGGGGAGAGGAGAGATGGGCATGAGATGTAATGGAGAAAAGGTGTGGCAGCACTTCACAATTGATTAGACATGAATTTAGAAAGAAAAGAATCAAAAATTTGGAAGGACCTCTAAAAGCCAAAATAGTCCAAGCTGTTCCTGAACAAGAATCTAGTCTTTAATAGGACTGACAGCTGGTCATCCAGACTTTGTTTGAACACCTCTAGTGAAGGGGAACTTATTACCTCCAGAGGTAGTCCATCCTACTTTTAGACAGATCTCATGAATTGTGTTTTGTTTTAAATTGACATGAAATCTATCCTTCCATAACTTCCACCCATTGCTCCCAACTCTTCCGTCTAGGACCAAGGAGAATAAATTAAATCCTTTAACAACCCTTCAAATATTTGATCATAGGATCATGAGATTATAGAGTTAGAGCTGGAAAGGACCTCAGAGGTCTCCCATACATCCCCTCGTTTTACAGTTGAAGAAACTGAAATGCAATTTGCCCAAGATCAGCACAGCTGAGGAAGCAGCTGAGGTGGGGTTTGGACCTCAGGTCTCCCTGATCCCAAGTGCAGTGCTCTCTCTACTACTCTATGCTGCCCCTGAAGGCTGCTGTTGTGTAGCCCCCTGTCTTTTCTTCTCTATGGTAAACATCCCTAGTTCCTTCAACCAGTCCTTTTTTTTTTTTTAAATACAATCTTGAAGCTATTCACCCTCCTGGTTGCTGTTCTCTGGAATTCTCTCTTCCCCTTATCTTCCACTTCTGGAACACTCTCCCTCCTCCAATCCAACTGCTGACACCTCTAGCTTCTTTTAAGTCCCAATGAAAACATTACCTTTTACAGGATACCTTCTGCAACCCCTATTAATTAATTATCATGCAGTTAGTTATTTCCTATTTAGCCTGTATATAACTCAGTTTGTGAAAGCAGTGACCTGCTTGAGCTCGCCCCCAAACCCCTCCAAATACCTATAAAAAATGCCTCTAAGCAAATTCTAAAGCAACAGAACCCACAAAAAGACAGAGTGAAGCAAATTTCCAGCCCAAGACAACCTGGATGGTTGATCAAAAAGGTATATCAAGCTGGGCGGGAAGAGGAGTGCAGTGTGGTGTGGGTGCGCAGGCCGCAGTGACCCTGGAGCAGGCCTCAGAGGACTGAATCTCAGGCAGCTGTGGCAGCTTCCAGACCTCTCAACCCACAAACACCAAAGACAACTTAGAAGGTCAGTGGGAAAAGTCTGTTTCTGCAGTGCTGAGAGAGGAGCATGGTGAGAGCCAGCTCTAGAGCACAGAGCGCAGCCACCGGAGTGATGGCTGCATCCTGAGCTTCTGGCCCACAGACTGAGGGGGAATCTAGTGGCTGATCAGAGGGAGATTGCAGGGATCTCTTTGCTGGTGCTGAGGCAGGAATCTCTTGCTTTGCCCATGCTTGGATCTGGGTCACGGTTCTGAGTGGTGTTCCTGGGGGAGGAGGAGTGCTGTGGTGGAGCTTGTAGTAGTGGTGGAGCTTGTAGTAGTGGTAAAGAAGGAATCCTTCTTACAGTTCCAAGGCAGAAAAGAGTGCTTGTGGTCACTCATAGATCAGAGCACAGGCCAGGAAAGGAGTAAATACCTCACCCCTTATCATACCACCTTAGAAGAACTGAAAATTTACAGGTCCCTAGAAGTATCTCTGAAAACAGCTACACAGAACCGCCCAAGCTTGGGACAGTACATTCTCCACACTGGAAGCAGACCCCTACCTTAAGAAAGAGCTTAATAGTCAAGTAATTGGCTGGGAATATGAGCAAACTGCACAAAAAGTCAGATCACAGAATCTTTCTTTGGTGACAAAGAAAATCAAAACATACAACCAGAAGAAGACAACAAAGTCAAAGCTCCTACATCCAAAGCCTCCAAGAAAAATATGAATCAGTCCCAGGCCATGGAAGAGCTCAAAAAGGATCTTGAGAAGCAAGTAAGAGAAGCAGAGGAAAAACTGGGAAGAGAAATGAGAGTGATGCAAGAAAATCATAAAAAAACAAGTCAACAGCTTGCTAAAGGAGACCCCAAAAAATACGGAAGAAAATAACACCTTCAAAAATAGCCTAACCCAAATGGCAAAAGATGTCCAAAAAGCCAATGATGAGAAGAATGCCTTCAAAAGCAAAATTGGCCAGATGGAAAAGGAAGTCCAAAAACGCACTGAAGAAAATAGTTCCTTAAAAATTAGAATGGAGCAATCGGAAGCTAGTGACTTTATGAGAAATCGAGACATTGTAAAACAAAACCAAAAGAATGAAAAAATAGAAAACAATGTGAAATATGCCATTGGAAAAACAACTGACCTGGAAAATAGATCCAGGAGAGATAATTTAAAAATTATTGGACTATCTGAAAGCCGTGATCAAAAAAAGAGCCTAGACATCATCTTTCAAGAAATTATCAAGGAAAACTACCTGATGTTCTAGAACCAGAGGGTAAAAGAAAAATGGAAAGAATCCACTGATCACCTCTTGAAAGACATCCCCAAAGGAAAACTCCTAGGAATATTGTAGCCAAATTCCAGAGTTCCCAGCTCAAGGAGAAAATATTGAAGAAATTAGTATAGTATCCTTTTATGACTAATTTTTAAATGACATTTTGACCTATTGGGGTAAACTGGATCTCCCTATTGTGAGAGAAGGAGGGTTTGGAAGAGTTGGGAGTAGGAAAGAATGTAAACAGCCAAATAGGACTTATATACCTCAAACATTGTTGGCACAGGCTGGATTTTAGAAAAGGATGTGCTTTTAGTAAGGTTTTGTAAAAGGAATATCTTCTAGCTGATTTCTTGTATTTTGGAGAGGTGGGGAGAGGAAAGGGTTTGTTTGTTTTTTTTTTTTTAAAGCTATGCTGGGAGTAAAAAAGGAAGATCAAAAGGCCAGAACCTTTGTTTGGAATGGATAGAAAGACAATAATGGATAGCATTTATATAGCTCGTGAAGATTTGCAAACTACTTTACATGTTAACTCATTTGATTCTCACAACAACCCTGTGAGGTAGGTGCTGTTACTGTCCCTATTTTACAGATGAGGAAACTGAGGCAGATAGAGGTTACTAGCAGTATTACTGAACTTAATCATCAATGGGGGTTAAAGACTCAGTATCCAGGATGAATGGAGACCAAACACAGCAAGCTATCCTTGCTGAGATCACATAGCTAAATGTCTGAGGTAGGATTAGGTCTCAGGTCTTCCTGAAGTCAAAGTTCCACACTTAATCCACTGTGCCACCTAGATGTCTACTAAGTGAAAATAGAGAAAAAGCAGAATTGCTTTATTTTTATTTCATTTCTGTTTTCTTTGAGGGGGAGAATGACCTTTACACTAGAGATTTCAGGATGCAATGACTAACAGGGAATAACTCAAGATAAGTAAAGAAATAGTAAGATCTGTTAATTGCCCTTGATGAATTCAAGTCACCTTGCTCAGATGAACTATATCCTCAGGGCTCGAAATAACTAGATATGATTCCTGAGCCACTGTTAATATGTGAATGATTATGGAAAATGAGAAAAGTACTACATGATTGGAGAAGGGTAAATGTTCCAATATTCAATAAAGGAAAGAGAGCAGTCTTCAAAGTATAGGTCAATGAACTTGACTTTGATTTCTGGGGAAGTTCTGGAATGGATCATGAAAGACTTGGTTGGTGAATATGTAGAAAGAGAAGGGGGTGATTACAGAAGCCAGCATGGTTCTGGTCTTGACTGATTAACTTCATTTCTTTTTTTTTTTTTGGCAGAATTGCTGAACTAGTAAATGAGGGGAATACTGTGGATAAAGCTTACCAAGATTTTAGCAAAGTTTTTGATAAAGTTTATCAGACTATAATAATGGAGAAGATGGAGAGATATGTATGAGATAATTATATTATCAGATGGATTCAGATCGAGTTGGATGGTTGGATTTAAATAGTAGTTGTTAAAGATTGCTGGGAAAAATGAAAAGCAACATGGCAGAAACTAGGTATAGACCAACATCTCCCACCAGATACCAAGATAAGGTCAAAATGGGTACATGATGTAGACATAAAGGGTTATATCATAATGTGTTCCATGTTCTTCTAGTTTTCTTATGATAGCTCCCCTTATAGCTAGGTCAAGTCTCCCTTTTGACCTTATCTTGGTAAATGGTATAAGATACTGACGTCATGGAAGTGCCTCTGAGATTAATATGTTGATTTTCTATGAATTACCTTTTCAGGCAGATACACTGGACAGAGTAAGCCTGTTTCCTGAAAGGAGCCAATCAGGAATCTGCAGTGAGCCAGTCTTGCCCCGCCTCTCCCAACTGGCCCAAACCAGCCTTGTAGTCAACTGTTCCTGCAAAACATCCTGCTTCTATGTTTACCTCTTTCTGGGAAAGACTGTCCATTCTTTCCTCCAAGCCCTCCCTGAACCTCCACTTTGTGGTTTTCAAGCATAAATCTCCTCTGCCTCTCCTGGGCTGTGGGCTCCTTTGTACCTTGCATGGTATGAGAGAGCTGTTGGCACTAGTGTCTGCTTTTCCTCCAAATAAAACTTTTCTGCTTTCAATCCAGGTTGGACTCCTCTGCATTTTGAGGGATGGGTTTCACTTAGTTGACAAAGTTTATCCAATTTCTGCCACACTGCTTTCAATTTTTACCAACTAGGGTGTTCTTATCCCCAAAGCTAAAATATTTACATTTGTCAAACACAAGATTACTGTGCTCATTTACTAGTGTATAATACGTGTTTAGTATATATAGTATAGTGTATATTCTTTTCCACTGATCCACCTTTCTGTTTCTTAGCCAGTACCAGATGGTTTTGATAATCACTGCCTTATAATACAGTTTAAGTTCTAGTGCTGCTAAACCTCCTTCCTTTATATTTTTTTCTTTAAAAGGTTTTGCACAAACAAAAACAATGCAAGAAGAGTTAGAAGGAAAACCAAAAAACTGGGGGGAAAAAACTTATAGCAAGTATTTCTGATAAAAGCCTCATTTCTCAAATATGTAGATAACTGAGTCAAATTTATAAGAATACAAGTCATTCCCCAATTGTTAAATGGTCAAAGGATATAAACAGGAAGTTTTCATACAAAGAAATCAATGCTACCTATAATCATGTGAAAAAATACTCTAAATCACTATTGATTAGAGAAATGCAAATTAAAACAACTCGGAGGTACTACCTCATACCTATCAGACTGACTAATATGACAGAAAAGAAAAATGAGAAATATTAGAGGGGATATGGGAAGGCTGGGATACTAATATACTGTTGGTAGAGTTGTGAACTGATCCTATTATTCTGGAGAGGAATTTGGAACTATGCCTGCGAGCTATAAAACTGCATACCCTTTGATCCAGCAATACAACTACTATGTCTATATTCCAAAGAGATTTTTTTTAAAGGAAAAAGACTTATTTGTACAAGCGTATTAATAATAGCTCTTTTAGTGGTAGCTAAGAATTGGAAATTGAGGAGATGGGCTGAACAAATTGTAGTATGTGGTTATAATGTAATACTGTTGTGCTGTAAGAAATTACAAGCAGGATGATTTCAGAAAAACCTGGAAAGACTTGATGAATGAAGGCAGATTGAAGTAAGAAGAATCAGGAGAACATTGAGTACAGTAACAGCAATATTGTACAATGAACAACTGTGAATGAGTTGGCTATTCTCAGCAATACAGTGCTCTAAGACAATCCCAAAAAATTCATGATGAAAAATGCTATTCATCTCTGGAGAAGAATTGATGGTATCTGAATACAGACCAAAGGATACTATTCTTAATTTTTTCTCTCTCTTCCTTCCTTCCTTCCTTCCTTCCTTCCTTTCTTCCTTCCTTTCTTTCTTTCTTTCTTTCTTTCTTCCATCCTTTCTTTCTGTCTTTCTTTCTCTTTCTTTCTTTCTTTCTTTCTTTCTTTCTTTCTTTCTTTCTTTCCTTCCATCTTTCTTTCTTTCTTTCTTTCTTTCTTTCTTTCTTCCTTCCATCCTTTCTTTCTTTCTTTCTTTCTTTCTTTCTTTCTTTCTTTCTTTCTTTCTTTCTTCCTTCCATCCTTTCTTTCTTTCTTTCTTCCTTCCTTCCTTCCGTCCTTTCTTTCTTTCTTTCTTTCTTCCTTCCATCCTTTCTTTCTTTCTTTCTTTCTGTCTGTCTGTCTGTCTGTCTGTCTTTCTTTCTTTCTTTCTTTGTTTTCTTCCACAAAATGACTAATATGGAAATGTGTTTCATATGATCGCACATGCATAATCTATATCAGATTACCATAGCAGGGAGAGAATTTGAAACTCACAGGTTTTAAAAAATGAAACAAATGTTAAAAATTGTTTTTAATGTAATTGGGGGAAAATAAAATATTATTTAAAAATAAAAAATAATGGTTGTTAATGGTTAAATATCAACATGGCTGTAGGTCCCAGTAGAGTAGCCCTGAGATCTGTGCTTAATTCTGTGTTTGACATTTTCATTAATGACTTGGAGAAAGGCATAGAAACTCATCAAATATGAAACTGATGCAAAGATGGGAGAGATAGCTAACAAGTGAAGTAGATAACCATTTTATTAAGTGCTTATTATGTGTTAGGCACATAATAAAAATAGCTACAAATGAAAACAAAAAGAAAGACAGTCTCTACCCTCAAGGAGCTTACATTCTAATGGTAGAAGACAACATATTAAAAGGAGCTGACAAGGGAAGGAGGTAGAGGAGGAAACATGGTTGTGAAAGTCTAGAGAAGGAAGAATGGTTGGTCCAAGGTCTAGGCCTTATTCAAAAGGGAGATTTCAGGAATAACTTGCCAATGGTACTATGGGGGTAGAGAGAGAGAAGGAAGATGAGGCACAGTGGCTAAGTCTGGAGAATGAAGGATGGCTGATTTGGGTCATTCCTCAAAATGGAGGTTCTGGGAAGGACTCATCACTGGGAAAAGGGGGCCAAAGGAGTAGAGAAAAAGGGCAGTTGGGGCATGGTGCCAAAGTCTTGGAAAACAGAGACAAGATCCCAGATGTTGATAGGTTAGAACACTGGACTAAATCAAATAAAATGAAATTCAACGTAGAGTCGAGTCTAATACTTAGGTACAAAAAAACTCAACCTCGCACGTATATGATGGGAATAGCATAGATAGTAGTTGTTTTGAAAAAGATCTGGGGGTATAGTGGACCACTACTTCTTGCCACATATTCTTCAATCCTGTCACAACAGTTTTGTTGTTGTTCTATAGACAAGGCACTTCTTAGCTCCAGGCATTTTCTCTGTCTGTCCCCCATGCCTGAAATGCTTTCCTTCCTCGTCTCCAACCACTGGCTTTCATGGCTTCCTTTAAGTCCCAACTAAAACCCCACCTTCTACAGGAAGCCTTTCCCAATTCCTCTTAATTTCAATGCCTTCCCTCTGTTAATTAATTTCCTATTTATCCCCTATATAGCTTGCTTTATATATATGTTTGCGTGTTGTCTCCCTAATGAGATTGTAAGATCCTTGAGGGCAGACACTGTGTTTTGCCTCTTTTTGTATCTCTAGAGCTTAGCACAGTGCCTGGTACATAGTAAGCATTTAATAAATGGTCATTAAATTAATGAATGACAATGAGCCAGTAGAATGATATTGCAATCAAAGAAACTAATGTGATTTTGGGTGGCATTCAGAAAGATACAGCTTCCAGGAATAGGGAAATGATAGTCCTTTTATATTCTGCTTTCACCAGACCTTATCTGGAGTACTGCTACTAAGTACTTAGTAATGGGTGCGAAGGTTTAAGCGGGACCTTGATAAGCTGGACATTGTGTAGAGGAGGGCAGCCAGGGTGGTAAAAATCTCCAGTACACGTCATATAAGGATTATTGATGGAAATAATCATGTTTATCCTGGAGAAGAGAAGACTCAGGGAAGACAATCTCTGTCTTCAAGTCTTTGAAGGGCTGCCAAGTGGAAGAAGAACTAGATGCACACCACTTCGGTCTGCACCTCTGCCTGGGTCAGCTCTCAGAAACAAGATGCCCCTCCCAGGTTAAACTCTTCACCTTTATCTCCCCACCAAGTTACTCAAGCCTTGATTGACACCACCTTCCTCAGCCTCCTCTCTTCTCTGATTGGAAGTCTGGAGGGTGGAGCACCAAACTCTTCCAAATGCCTCCTTTTATAGAGAGCAAAAACCAGTCTTTCCCCTCCCTCCCCTTTGCATCTGCTGCCCTGCCTGGTTTCAGCTTCACTGAACAAGAGATGTCTTGGTATTCCTTCTCCCTTTCTTGACTCTTTTTTAATGTATTATCTCTCCTGTTAGACTGTAACCTCCTAGAGGGCAAGCTGTCTTTCTTTTATTAAGTGTATCCCTGGCCTTAATAAATGTTGATTAGGTTGGATTGGACTTGTTCTATTTGGTTCCAGAGAGCAGAATCAATTGCAATGGGTGAGAGCTGCAAAGAAGCTAATTTAGGTTCAATGTCAGAAAAGCAAAAAAACCAAAACCAAAGACAAAAAAACAAACCTTAACAATTTAAGCTGTACAAAAGTGGAATGGGCTGCCTCAAGCGGTGATGAGTTCTTTCTCCTTGGAAGTCTTCAATCACAAGCTGGGCAACTATTTGTTGGGTATGTGATAGTGAGGATTCCTTTTACATATAGGTTAGATTAAATGGCTTCTGAGATACATTCCAAATCTCCAATTTTCTGTGAAAATACGGGGGGAAACTGAAAATTGTTGTATTCTGGGACATTTTACTGAAAATGATTTTATGTAAACCAGAATGCAAAATGCAAAAACTCTGAATCAGTAGGATGTAGTTGGCTAGTGTAGTCAGGCCCCAAATCCAGTTCTTAAGATTATATAGCAGAAAGATACTTTGAAGATAATCTCCAAAGATTTCCCATTTTACAGATATGAATAGGCCCTGGTGGAATATAGTGCTTTTCAGATATGTTCCCTTAAGGGAGTGTTTTTCCTTGATTGTGTTTCTTTGTCACAAAGGAGTGCTCTCAGTTCAAAAGGGTGTGAAGAGTAAGTGGGATGGGGAGAGGGATCGTTCTAGAAATGGTTATAATAAAATCACAAGAGATATCAACAAAACATTAAAAAAAAATCGTGGCATTGGATAAATGACTTGTCCTGAAACCTCATACCTACTTTGTTGCAGAGCCAGGTTGGAACTCAGGTCTCCTGATTTCCTGTCCAAAGCCTTTTCTCCAATAACCAGGCTTCCTTTCAGAAGCACATAAAGACCTGATAGAAGTCTGTGGGCCCATTTGTTACTGTTCTTCATTCGTTTCAGTTGTGACCCCATTAGGGTTTTGTTTGTTTGTTTGTTTGTTTTGGCAAGATATTGAAGTGGTTTGCCATTTCCTTTTCTAGATAATTTTACAGATGAGGAACTGAGGCAAACAGTTAAGTGACTTGCCCAGGGTCACACAGATAGGAAGTGTCTGAGGTTGGATTTGATCTCAAGAAGATGAGTCTTCCTTGTTCCCAGTCCTGGACTCTTTGACCTTGGGTGTCTTACTCTCCTTACCTTTCAAAATACACAAGGTCATAGTCTCCAGATTGATCTTCTTTACTTAAACTGAAAGAACGGATGCTGAGGCAAAAGCACCCAAGCTTGTATTAATGGGCATGTCATGGTCTCAGGTGGGACAGGCCCAACATCTCTCCCCTTGCAGCTCTATCTACTGTGCCACCTTGCTGCCCACTGTGGGCCCTACTATGTGACAACTCCTCTTCAGTTGAATGCAACTCTGCCCTCAGTCAACAACAAAAACTAGCCTTTTTTTTTAATCTTCCAATTTTATAGAAATTGTATTCTGTCAACTATGACATGAATCAGAGGTCATTATGAAGAAAATGTCTTCCCAAAGATTCTCTGTTTAGTGAGCGCTCTGGACTTCTTCTCTGAGAGCCGGGCTGGCTATTTTCCTTCCAGGATTCTAGAGGTAGTCCTGAGGGTTTGGGGTATCTCTAATACTATTGACTTGTGCCTCCATTTCCTCCCACTGTTAGTCGCCAGTGACTAGTTTCCCAGTTGCCAATTAGATTTTACAACAGAATATTCACTGCAAAGATGTCTGTAGTATGTGTAGTGGCCACGCCCTGGTAAAACCATCTCAGCAGACAGTCTAAACGAGGCTGAGGGTAACCAACAGGCCTCAAACCCATCTGTGAATGAAGGGGATCTCTATCCCAAGTACGTGAAGACTTCCCCCCAGCAGAATGGGCAGATGAGAACAATTTATTCCAATGGCCATGGAAGTGGCTGAAGCAGGTACTGTGGAGCACTGAGAGCTTGGTCAGACGTAGAAGATGCCAAGGTCATCCACTGCCTCTCAGGCCATTGCTGGTCATCTGGACTTTTAACCTGCTACTAGACATCGATGGCTGTGGAGAGAGAGTGAAGCTGACGACATTGCACAACTCTGCCTCACTTAAATCCAACTTACACTTAGGTCAAGACATCTAGCTTAATATCATCATCCTCTTTGAAAACGAAGCACGAACAGCAAGAGCAAGAACAGAAATACAAACACTTCTGCTTAACGCCACAGGCGTACCCTCTCTACTATACTGCTTGGATCTCTGGAAAGAATGAGCTCAGGCTAACGTAATTTCTCCATAGCATTGGTCTGACTAAATTCGTGCCCAAATGAAGCATCGCTGCTGGATGAGGCCTTGTGTGATCTGTCTCTGTGTTATGAAGATTACTTTTCTCTTTTGGGAATTCTGCGCTGACCTGGCTGTAAAATCCAGCATGGATTTGACTCCTGCACTCCTTGAACTTGGGTGGCTTACTCTCCTGACCTTTTAGAATTCACAAGGTCATAGCCTCTGGATTAATCTCCTTCACTTAAAACTAGAAGAACAAATACGGAGACAAAAGAAGCTAGGCTTGTATTCATGGGCACATGATGACCTCAGGGAGGGAGGGCCCAACACCTGTCCCCTTACAGCTCTGACTCTCGTTGGCATGCTGTAGCAACTGGAAGAAGTCAAACCAAGAGAGGGCAGACTAAGAGAATAGATGAGATCCCAGCTCTTTGTGAATGTATCACCATTTCTGGCTAGGTCACCAATCAAAAGGGCTCCTTCTCACTGTGCTATTAGCAGACCCAAACAAGTTACCTTGAAGAGTTAGACAGGATGGAAATGACTG
This sequence comes from Phascolarctos cinereus, assembly GCF_003287225.1. Taxonomy (NCBI): domain Eukaryota; kingdom Metazoa; phylum Chordata; class Mammalia; order Diprotodontia; family Phascolarctidae; genus Phascolarctos; species Phascolarctos cinereus. The sequence continues at coordinate 243,695,003 of NW_027556098.1, forward strand.
AATGACATCAAAACAACAAAAACCAATTACAGAATGTCTGTCCACATGCTTGAAAGTCTCTCTAAGGCACTTCTACCACACATCATCATGATACTCCCTGAAGCTGGCTCCCCAGCCTTGTACACATGGAGAATTGCATTACTGGCACTCGGTGCATGCTCATAAGGACTTATACCTGGAAATGTCAATTTGGTTTTAAAAACAAAGAGAATAGCTTTTTACAGCAAAAAAAGACAACAACCATTATTCGGTGTCACTGATAGCTACCATCTGTCTGGGTGACTGAGAATGTTAAGAGCTGAGATTGTCACATGTGGCTTATGTATACCAATGGGACTAAATTCCTGAGTAATTGCTTGGTTTCCTGAGAGATAGCATACTTTATGTAACTGAGTTCTTCCTTTCCTGGAAGGGGTATTATTGCCTCATTGTCCAGAGATAAGCGTGTAACCCAGGCATGTCAGTGACCTCACCCCTGGGTTCTGTTTCTCCTTAACTGGGGTTGGCTCTCTCTACTTGTACCACTTTAATAAGTTGTGGTGTTTCCTCAGAAGGATGACCACAAAGCTAGTACTCACTTTAAGAGTACTAGGAATGACCCTAGTGTGGAAGAACTATATTTCTCCTCTTTGCTATTTCTGAGCTTCTAAGACTCCATTGATATGCTTCCTATTTATACAAAATTAGTCATAATGACACCATTGCCCTTTTTTTTTTTAAGGCAATTAGGGTTAAGTGACTTGCCCAGGGTCACATAGCTAGTAAGTGTCAAGTGTTTGGTCTGAGGCCAGATTTGAACTCAGGTCCTCCTGACTTCAGGGCCAGTGCTCTATCCACTGCACTACCTTGCTGCTCCACCATTGACTCTTAAACGCAAAACATTAACCAAATGAGAAGACAAAAGCAAGAATAATCAAAGTATCACAGCCTACTTATAAACCTGGATTACATTTTTTCCCAATGTAAGCAACGTCCAGGGGAAAGTGGGCACACATTTATAGAAACTTACCAGTGAGATGCATGAATGGAGGAAACTATCTGCTTAGGGCATCTCACAATTCTGAACTATAGATCTGGATGGCACTCATCTTTTTTTAGAGTATAGTCTATACTATGCAAAACCAAGCTCTTCTTTTGGACTTCTCCACTCTCTTGCTAGACAAAGCCCTTTCTCTAGTACTCTCCAGTTACTGAAGCATGTTAAGTAAGCTCTTTTGTGAAGCAGCAATTTCTTTATGTCTGGACTCTGCCAAGCTAATCATGTCTGTTCTAAATGGGCTATGAGGGTTTTCCCTTTCTTAAGCCATGGAGGGTAGTGAAGGGCAATTCAGGCAGGCCCACAAAGAGTTTTCCTTCTTTCAAGATGTAGATAGTGTTGAAAAAAAATATTATAAGTTTCCATTTTAACTGTTAAAGAAAAAACTCTCAAAACTGCAAAGTACTAATGATAGTTAAATGGTACCTTTGAAATGTCAAATCATAGAGGTTAATAAAGGGCAATACAGGTAAGCTTTTCCCTCCCCCAAGCTGTAGATGGAATTAAGGCAATTCCCCAAGCTATTTCTTAAAATAGCAGAAGATTCTTTTTTGTCCAAATAGCTCCCAGAAAAGCAATACCTCTTTTCTGATCAGCAGAGCACATAGCAAAGCAGAGAAAAAGTCTTTCTTCCTCTGATTCTTCTTCTCCAGCTTGAGGAGGAAGTAAAATAAAGTCCTTTGTTGGGATTTTAAAGCCTTTTATAACTCGACTCCTTCCAACCTTTTCCAGTTTTCCTGTATCTTACTTGCCTTCATGTATTCTTTGATCCAGTGACACTGACTTTTTTGTTCTTCCTCACACAAACACCAACCTCCAGACTCGGAGGATTTTCACTGGCTGTCCTCCATGCCTGAAACTAACTGTCTGTCTGTCTGTTTCTGTCTGCCTGTCTCTCTCTGTTTCTACCTTTTGGCTTCCTAGGTTTCCTTTAAGTCTCATCTGAAGTCCTATCTTCTGCTAGAAGCCTCTCCCTGTCTTCTTTAATCTTAGTGTCTTGCTTCTCCAGCTTTCCCCGTATGTATTTTGTTGGTACATTTGCTGTTTACATGTTGTCTGTCCCATGAGACATTAAGCTGCCAGAGAACAGTGACTGGTTTTTGCCTTACTTTGTCTTCCCCGTTAATGAAAGGTTTTTGAGGACAGGGACTGTCTTTCTTTTTGTATGTATATCCCCAGCACTTAGCACAGTGCCTGGCACACAGTAGGTGTTTAATAAATGTTTATTGACCGATTGACTGACTGGCTAACAGGCAACACGGCCTCTCTCAGGCTGTAGACAGCATTAAAACGGAGTACATAAGTATTCTATTTTCTTCTAATGAGCTCTAAGGAGCTACTGAACCTATCTGGCTTCCTTCAGTCAGGCACCTCAGGTCACTCTGCAAAGCCTCTGATCTTCCTTATCCTGTTTCTCCTCTGCCCTGCTTCTTTGAAGCAGCAGAGAGCGGTCTTGGCCATCAGTTTTTGTCTCCAGGTAGTTGCTATATAGTCTCCTTTTGTCTTCTCATTTCCTTCAAATCAAGGCCTACTCGTGAGTAATGATTCATCTTTATATCATGGTTGAAAAATGCCCCAAAACTACCGTTCAATCATGTATAACAAACAATATGCAATTTTTTACAATCCCCAATTAATTTTTGCTTAATAATTAACACTATGCTTCAAAACTCTGACAAGTCATATGTAAATGAGCTGATGGACCATAATGCACTGCAGCCATCTTTGCCTTTAGTCAAGGCTTTTGCTTCTGAAAGAGACTGTTCTTCTTCGGATCCACTTGGATGCTTTTCAAGCATTTTCATCTGATTCAACCTGGTTTTTATCAGTGCTTCATATGCAATTTCCCCCCCCCTGCTCTTTCTGGCAACCAAAATGTCCATAAAGCAAAGGGACAGTATACCTTACACATGGATTTATGGATCCACCCAACTGAAATTTGGTCTTAATTGTTCCACTTATCCACAGGCAAAGCCTCCTTTCTTGAGCTTGTATTCATGCATAATATCATTGATTATCTGCAAGAGTATGCATATAATGCTCAGGGATACTGCTTATAACATTGGCTTTTGGGATAGAGTCAATAAGCAAAGGGATTGGACCTGTGAGTTCCTTGTGGAGGGAATTCTTGGCATTGGAAAAACTGATGCAAATTGGTACCTTCTCTGCAACTTACAGTGTTAGAGAGTTACTAGCAGCAAAAGGGGTTAAGCGACTTGCCCAGGCTCACTTGTTTGAGAAGGGACTTGGACCTAGTTGTCCTGGTTCCAAGGTCAGCTTTCTTCACTACTATAAGCTACCGGTACAAGTGAACACTTCAGAAGAATTAGAGACTGAAGCATAATAAGTACATAAAATATCTATGCAGCATCTCCCAAACTGAAATGATCTTGGATGTAGGTGGGAACTGGATATGGGAGATCTAGGACAGTTTAAATGTGTGTGCCTCAAGGCATGAATTTGTTTCATTCTCTTGGCTGTACCCTCTGTGAGCCAGTGAAGAAATATAAAACAGTACACTTTCACTTCTAATATAACTAGTTTGCCTTTAAAAAAAAAGCCCTATAAACCAATTATAGAGTGAGCAGAATGAAGCTAGATTCATAATCATGGAATTGTAGATCCAGAACTGGGAGGGACCTCAGGGGTCATTTAATCTAATGCCCTCATTTTACATATGAGGAAACTGAGGACCTGGAAAATTAAGTGTCTGGCCCAACGTCAAACAGAAGGTAAGCATTAGAGATAATTTTGCCCTCCATAAAATGGTCTGGTTCTGCCCTGCCTTACAGCTGACTCCAGGCCCAGCACTTTATCCACTGTATCACCTAGCTGCCAGGTATATTATATGTGCTAAATAAATATCTATTCCAAAAAAAATCTATTTCCTTCCCCTCTGCAATGTAGGCTCCTTTAATTATAGAGACATAGCACAAATGTCTGCAGACTCTAAGTTCAGTATCCTTCCCATTGTATCACTCTGCCTTTTAAAAAAGCCCTATAAACCAAGTAAGGGGCAGGAGAATCAAGCTAGATTCATAGAGCATGGAATCCTAGATCCAGAACTGGAAGGGATCTCAGGGGCCCTCTAATCCAACCATCCCCTCATTTTACAGATAAGGAAACTGAGGCTCAGAGAGGGTAAGTGATCTACCAAAAAATTCTCTTCTTGGGTGGGATTTTGAGCTACCTAATTGGGTTCAAAGCTAAATCTTTGGTAAAAGCTTAAATCTTTTCAGATGGCACATTCCAGATAAATGATTATAACAGATAATATGAAGTATTTATTCTTCAGAGACATTTACATAATGCTCTGCTGACTGTATGGAGAAGAGGAAAATACTTGCAGGTATGCTAGTATTAAATTACATTCAAGGTAGTTGAAGTGGAGCCTAATGATTATCATTTCAAAGGACAAAAGATACATATCGATTCAGGTATCTTAAAAGCAGCTCCTCTCTGCAACACAGTGATTAATTATTAACATATGAAATGAATCCTGGGTGAGACCCATCTTTCAAAACAGCAAAAGGACTCAGGAAGAAGCCTTCAAAAGCAACACTAAGATTATTAAAAAACATATGCAAGATAAATATCAAGAGCTTTATTGTCTTAAAAGCTGAATCCAAGGCTCACCTCAAGAATCAGATCCTAGATTTTGCTTTTGCTGATTCTTTCCATTGTAAACTGACCCACCTCCCCCATTACTTTATTTATATTTTTAAATGATTCATCTGTGTACATGTTATTCTGGGATCCCCCCTTATAATAAGTACCTTAAGGACTATTTTCATTTCTGACTTTATCTCCCCAACATCTAGCACAGTGCTTAGCACATTGTATACATCTAATAAATGCTTGCTTAATTATGTATTAATAAGCATTTCTTTATTAATAATAATATTTATTTATCAGTTATTATTTTTAATAGCAGCTATTATAATTAGTACATGCCCAGTGAATATTAATGAAGGAAGCAGATAATTATGCAGCAAACGAATTCACGTTTATCTACCTAGCTGGTGGCTGAGAAGCAATACTCACTCAAGGATTCCTGGGACTTGATATATCAGTCAGACAACACACACTGATTAAGCACCTACTATGTGCCAGGTACTCTACTATACAAGAAAGGCAGAAGACAACCCTTGCTCTTAGGGAGTTCACAATTTAATGTAGAAGTGTTTGTAAGGAGGTATGGATCCAGTTTGATACAGGTTCCCAGGATCATGGCCATAAACAGTCTTACGGCCCTTGCACATCATTATGTAACCATAGATAATATAAACATTTGAGTTCAGCTCATAAGTACCACACTGAGCCTGCTCTATGCTGATATAACCAAAATAAATGAAAACTTAAGAGTTTATGGTTGGCATGTTGCTTGCTTTGTCTGTTTCTCTCTAAATCAAATGAGCACTGGTCAGTGAGCTCAGAATGCAAAAGCAGAAAGTTGTGCTTGTCTTGACCTGCTGCCATGGAGAACGGTCAGTGAAAATTTCAGGAGTGGAGAGTTGCAGTAGCTTGTTTGGGGAACGGCAAGAAGGCTACACTACACAACTGGCCATGGGTCTAAGAATACTTCTGTATGTAGGGAGCATGTAAGGTGTAGTAAGTATGTAAGTATGTAAGTAGGTGAGAAAGTCAGTTAGCAGGCATTTATTAAGTGCCTACCATGTGTCAGGCACTGTGCTAAGCACGGGGATACAAAGTAAAACAAAAGATAGTCTTGCCTCCAAGGAGTTCACATTCTGATGGGGAAGACAACATATAATTATATGCAACTTAGTAGCCATCAGAGTAGCCACCTGACTCTGATCCCAAGGTTGGAGCAGGATTCGAACTAGTTGGAGTTGGTTTTGTGATTTCCCTGGAAACTCTCCATTGCTGCACCTACAGTGTGCTGTTCTGACTGCATGTCATAACTCCCTGAGTGTCCCCCACCCCGCCCACCCCCCAGCCTGCTCTGTGGACTTTTGGCTATTTTGCAAAACACCCTATGTAACAGCTTCAAGAGTCAGTGCCCTCCATGAGGCTGCCTTCCTGCTGAAGTGTCTTTAAACCCTGCCCCTTCCGTCCCTCCAGGGGACTTCCTGATGTCTGGAATCGCAATTTCCTTACCTTGATTAAAGGGCCTTGTTATTGCTACTTTGGTAATCCTCTTTATTTCAGGTTGACAGCAATATACAGAATAACAGAATAAACAGAATGTAATCAAAAGAAGGAAGACTGAAAAAGTGTGTGTGTTGGGGTTGAATTTGAGAGACTGTGAAGGTAAATCAGCAAGATTTGACAAGTGATAGGGTATATGAGGTGAGGAAGAGTGAGGAGTCAGCGATAATGCTGAGATTATGAATGTAAGGCACTGGTGATGCCTTGTCTGAATGGGAATGGGAATAGAAAAGTCTGGAAGAAGGAAAATACCATGGGTTCAATTTTGGACATGTTGAATTTAAGATGTCTCCGGGATATTGGGTTTGAAATACTTCACTGGCAGTTGATGAGCTTGGACTGAAGCTTAGGGATGGAGAACATAGGTGTGCACAGGAATATATGTATGTGTACACCTATACGCATATGTGTATGTTGTTGTTCAGTTTCAGTTGTGTTTCAGTTGTGTCCTACTTCTCCGTGAACCAATTTGGGGCTTTCTGGGCAAAGATAATGGAGTGGTTTGCCAATTCCTTCTCTAGCTCGTTTCATAGATGAGGAGATTGAGGCAAACAGGTTTAATTGACTTGTCCAGAAAGGCATAGTCAGTAAATGTCTAAGTAAGGTCACATTTGACCTCAGCTGCTCCTGATTCCAGGCCCATGCTCCATCCACATGGTTGTGTAAAATGCTTACAGTTCTAAGATGCAGAGGGTCACATTTTCAGAATGTTAACTACTCCCTAAAAAATGAGGGATGGGATGGAGAGAGGAGGAAACAAACTCCCTTCGGATCAGGTGAGCTGTACAAGTAGCACAAATAGTCTCAGAGAGCAACATAATCAAATGGGCCTCTTTCCTTTGCTGCCTGCTCCCCTACTAATGCTCTGAAAGGATAATCAAGGAAGGACGCATGGCCTAGAAAGAAAGCAAGACCTGCAGTACTCTGACAGGGTCGGGGACATCTCACTCACTGGCCCTTCTCATTCTCTGCCGGCATCCGCTGTGAGTAGTCCCCACTTAGCCTAGAACTTAGAATGAAGGGCAGAAGCAGGAAGTCTGCAGGCAATCTGCTTTAAAGCCCTCCCCCTACCCGTTAGACTTTACACCTGGTCTTTCTTCACACTTCCACTGAAATTAGTCTAAAGGTTTCTCACGCTCAGCCCCAGGAGGCCTCGGTTTGCCAGGCAATCCCTCGCAAACCACCCAGATCCACAGCGTAGAGCTGTGCTCGACATTCCCCGGAAAAGCAACCCCCAGGTTCTCAGCCTACTGGGCTCACTTGCTGCTTGCGACCAAGATGCCCTGTGCGGGTCAGTGCACGAGCCCCCCGGGAGGCCCTGGGCTTATAGCAGGCTGGTGCTGGAGGACTGCAGGGAGATGGAATCCCTTCTGCCTCAGCCTCCTACACTGCGAGGGGCAAAGGCGCAGGAGGGGCTGGCACTGCCGCCTTCGCCTCTGCCGCTGGAGGCGGTCCCCCCTTAGGCGGGGGAGCCAGCAAAGGCTGGAGCAGCTGCGGCTAGCCTGACTTGCTGCGCGCGCGGGCCAGGCGCTACTCCAGTCTGGGGCCCCGAAGGTGACTTTTTCAGTTGCGTCATCAGTTCCTGAGTCATATCATTTTGGTCTGTTCTGAATATAGATTATCTGAGATAGGTTTTCTCTGAGGAATCTTGTGGCTGCATCCCTACAATGTGGGTAAGATGGCTCACCCTCTTTCCCAGATTGAATTCATTGTTTTGGGGATGTATTCTTCGACTCTCTCATTACTAAACATGTTATAATTACATCATGACTATTGTGTGTAAAGGATGTGGTTAGTGCATCTTCTTTTGAATATTCCTATGCTTTTTGTGTCATTGAACCACTCATGATTTAGCAAGGCTATCAAGGCTCCATTTAGGTCTGTGGGTTTGCTTGTGTTCCCAGTATTACAACTTTTTTTCTGTTATTGTATGAGAAAGATGTGTTTCATGTTCCTTTTCCCCTCTTTATTTTGCACATCTCTATTCCCTTGTTTTTTGTTAAGGGGCCATGAGGTGTTCCTAATTATTGTTTTAATTTCCTCTTCATTGGTGGTGAATTCACCCCTTTTCATTTTTGATTCTGGTAATTGGCTTTTCTCCTTTTTGTAAAAATTAAACTAACCAAAGGTTTATGTATTTTTTTTTCATACAACCAGCTCTTAGTTGTATTAGTTCAATAGTTTTCTTAATTTCAACTTTATTAATCTCTCCTCTGGTTTTCAGTGTTTCTAATTTGGTATTCTGCTATCCACTTCCATTTATGGGAGAGTTCATGTCATTCACAGTTATGATTACTATCAGTGTCTTTCTCTCCATCCCATTCCCTGCCCCTTTATGCTTTTCTTTCTCGTTTCTCCCTTTCCCTCTTCACCAGAGTTTTGCTTTTGACCACCGCCTCCCTCGATCTGCCCCCCCTTCTATCAGCTCCCTCCCTTTTCTTTCCTTTTTCCTTTACTACTTCTTCCGTCCCTTCCATCCCCCTCCCTTTTCTTTCCCCTCCTACTGCATATTAGACAAGTTAGATTTCTAAACCTATGTTATTCCCTTCTTGAGTCAAATTTGATGACAGTAAGGTTCAAACAATGCTCATCTCCCTCTCTTCTTTCCCTCCACTGTAACAGGTCTTTGTGCCGCTTCATGTGATGTAATGAGAATAGTTCTAATAGATGGGCTTCTCTCTTATGCCCGTCCTCATTAGGACTCTTTTTGCATTTCTTCTTTCCAGTTCTGCCTCGAGCCGTTGGAGTTTTTTTATCTTCTTAAGGAGAATCTTTTTTTCCTTTCGATTTTGGTTGTCAAAGCTCTGGAAAGAAAATGGAGCTATTTTCAATTTGAGTCAGATGTAGTCTCTCCAATTTCACACATCAAATATAAAAATGAAACTTCCTTAGCATCATATTTGGATGACGTCAGCTTTTCCATCAGGAAAAAATATTCTAGATAGGAACCGATCTGGGAACTATTGAGAAAAAACGATATGCAGCAATAATGATAGTTTATTGGAAAGATTAATTACCAAGAGAAGAGACTGTGTACATGGAGATAGACTTGCTCATTTATGGCATGGGAAGAATCTCATGTTTAGAAAGCAACAGGATTAAAATGATTAAGGAAAGCACTAATTCCTTCTCTTCAAAAGAATTGGTTTCTGCAATTAACCATTAATAAGAAGGAAGTCAGCTGTTTGAAAAGACCTACTTACCTTTTGAGTTAAATAAGTGCTATTAAAATTCAAGGTGGAGAGGAAAGAATTGGGACGTGCTCCTGGCTTTCCTAAGAGTTAAATGATAATAGGTAGAAAGAGTTTACCTGCCATATACAAAGGCAAAGTCATAAGACTTAGTCATGAAGCCCCATGTAACAACCAGCTTGTCCTTTCTGTATGTTCAGTCACATGCTGAATAAATGGCTCAAAAGAAAATTTCCCAAATAAGCAACTCTTTTTGGAGGGGCAGTTTCAGTAGCAAGGAGGAATGACATTTTCTCTGGAATTCCTTAAGTACAGCCTTTCCATTTTGACAAAATCCATCTCAGGAACCAAACTACGGCAGCTTTGGAAATCATAGGAAAAGGAAGCAGGGCCATATTGTCCTTCTAGCCAATATTTTCAGTTTAGTTGATACCCGCCCCAAATGTGCCCAATTTGAAAGAAGAATAACAATATCCTCAGAGTGTCCCTCCAACTGGTCTTTACAGGGATAAGAACTCCTCTCTTGATCATTTCCCACCCACCAATTTCACTGGGCTCCATTTGTCAGCAACAGGGCAGGTAAAGGACTAGCTATGTATAGGTGTGCAAAGGGAAGATAGATGAAGTTTTCTATTTTTACAGTTCTCTAAATAGCTAAATGAAGAATTCTCCAAATTACAAAAAGATGGTGAGGGCTCCTTATATAGTCACTTAAACTTGTAAATATAATTTCTCATTCATCAATTATGTTTTCTAAAGGCAGGAACCCAATGCTAATTGCTTCTGAAAAAATCTAAAAGCAATTTCAATTTTTAATCTGAAAATAGTAACATTTGACTTTAATTGGTGAGATCAACATATGTCGGAGATTGAGGACTGCCTAGGACTTTAGAGGCTATCTAGCCTAAGAAAGAACAGTTCTGAAAGCATTCAGTCAGAATATCTACACTCAAGTTCTGAAAATTGCTGGTTTCAGTCACACTGAAGCTCCGAGTGCTGGTCTTTTTTTTTTTACCTGCCTTGTTATGGTGTGGTAAAAACAATAGCATCATGAACCAACAATTCTCATCAGTGAGGTAAAAATTAGGATTAGGCATTGATAGCTCATTTTAAAGATCACAGAAAAACTCCTTAAATTTTGATGACTTCAAAAGAAATGGAATTATGGGATTTTCCATGATTAATTTGTTGGAAAAGTCCTACTGACTTTGGAGGGGTTTAGGAAGGGAGGAGATTAAGAGGCTCTGGGAAGTTGGGCATTGCTATACTGGGGTTATCTTTTTTATTTTCCATTTACCAGTCTTGTAACAGAAATTGTTAGAAGCCTCTTTTACTTAGATGGTATGAACTAGAAAGACCTTACAGAAGCTTATCTTTAGGACTCTCTTTGTATGTGTAAGCAGGAGCCAGCCATCGAAGTGTACACGACTGGAATAATAATCCATCCCAGTGAAGCAGAGCCAATTACTCACGTCCTCCTCTGTCCAGTCTGAGATGGTTGGGTTCCTGTGATGGTACGTTTCTGGAAACTGCCAAGTCAAGGGAGGGAAACTGTGTACTTAGATGCTCATCATGGTATAAAGTCTTAGAACCTTATAATATAGCTGGATGTGATCCTTATGAGAACATATTAAGGACCTTAATTTTTTTTTTTATGAATTCCTTCATATTTATTCACTCAATTTTTTTTTCAGCCTAGAAGCTTCCAAGAATATACTTCTGTTTTGCCATTTCATTGTCAAACTTACTCTTTCCATGGTACGGCGTGATATTTCCCCTTGAGTTGATGGAAAATTTCCTTGATCCTGCCAATACAAGAAGGTGAGAATATAATCCTAGAATGTTATACAATCTGGAAATTCTAGAACATCAGGGCCAGAAGACCATGAAGTTTTTAAACCATATTTCTGATAGACCATAGTTTTGCTTCCAGCCCCACATTTCACAGTACTTTTTCATTTTTCTCCAGGACAAGTCTAGAGACATTTCTATACACACACACAAACACACATGTGTGTATGGGCTGCCAAAGGGGAATTTGGAAATACTTGAAAAACAGAGGCATTCTCATTATACTTCTTACAGTCTTCACTTCCTATTATTTCTTACCAAAAAAACTGCTTCTTTCTGTCTCTTGTACAAGGAACACTAACTTCTGCTATCATGGAAGAATCATGGTAGCATTTCAACGTCCCTCTTGATAAAGCAGGCAATGTTCTGCCCTTCTCTTGGGGAACTGAAATCTAGCTAGCCTACTGACTGGATGTAATGGCTTTTCAAAGGACAGAGTTGAATCACTGGGCTGTTGCCTCAATCTTAGAACACTGAAAAAGAGTGGTGGCAAAGAATTGGAAATTGAGGGAATGCCCATCAATTGGGGAATGACTGAACAAGTTGTGGTATATGAATGTAATGGAACACTATTGTGCTATGAGAAATGATGAACAGTGGGCTTCAGAAACACCTGGAAAGAATTGTATGGACTGATGCTGAGTGAAGTGAGCAGAACCAGGAGAATGTTGTACGCGGTAACAGCCACGTTGTACAATGACTAACGTTGATAGACTTAGCCCTTATCAGCAATCCAAGGATCTAAGACATCTCCAAAGATCTCATGATGGAAAATGCTCTCCACATCCAAAGAAAGAACTATGAAATTTGAATGCAGATCAAAGCATACTATTTGCATTTTTTTCTTCTGTTTTGTTTTATTTCTTCTTTCTGATGGTTCCTCCTATTGGTTCTAATTCTTCCTTTTAACATCACTAATGTGAAAATAGGTTAATAGGAATGTATATGTATAGTCTACATCAGATTATGAGTTGTCTTGGGAAGGAAGGGAAGGAAGAGGGAGAAAAATTTAAAACTCAAAAGCTTATGGAAGTGATTGTTGATAAATCAAAATAAATAAAAAAAGAAAAAGAGTAAGAAAAGTTACACAATCCAAAAGCTGCCAAAGGTCTCTCTCTCTCTCTCTCTCTCTCTCGCTCTCTCTCTCTCTCTCTCTCTCTCTCTCTCTCTCTCTCTCTCTCACAGTCTCTTACTTTATTTTTACCAAGAAAGGGTCCTGAGGATCTTTATGAGCCAGGGATGGGAATTCAAATTTGGTTAATTTGTTGTCCCTCTAGTATTCTCCTCTTCACTCTTTAAGTAATTGAATTGTTTCACTGCTGTCTTGCTCTCACTCATTGGTAATTAGGACACATAAGTGAAACCACCAACCCACCAGATAGCCTTGTATGCCTATTTTACTTCCTCCCAATCCAAGTTACAAAAAGACTCAACATATGGTGATTAGAATGGGAAAACAGACATACTCAAGGCTACAAGACAGTCACCAAGATAAAAGCTTACCTTCTGTTGATCTTTTCTCTCTTTTGGTCCCTTTTTGAATTTTTTCCTGAGGGTTCTAAAATCCACGTTGAAGAAAGAGCACCCACTTTAATAAACAATTAAGTATACAGGGTAGAAATATAGTCAGAATATATCATTGAACCAAATAACTTTATGTGCTGTAAGTCCTGTATGTCCCACAAGATAGGGAAGCCTGTACATTAAAAATGTGTGTGTGTGTGTGTCTGTGTGTGTGTGTCTGTGTGTGTGTGTCTGTGTATGTACATGCACGTATTTGTGAGTAATTTGAAGGAGTTCTTACTTTTTGGACATCAGTAGAAGATTCCTTCTCCCCTAGAGTGAATTCTTAGATATTAATCCTGCAGCTGGATAGCACTCTAAAATGTCCCAATCCTTTTTTGACGATTCAGTCCAAACACCACCCCAGGAGTGTGTCTACTTGCCTTTATTCTATGACTTGCCAGTAAGTCATATAGTAAGACCATAGTTTGAGATGTTGAATGTTATTCTAGACCTATTCCCTGATATATGAGATGTAGAAATTGAGTTCAGGAGAGGATCAAATCCTCTTGACCATGGGCAAACTGGTAAAAGTGGGAAAGCAAGGATTTGAACCCAGGTCCTCTGCCCATATGCAGAACTCTTTCTACTACTCCGTGACCTAGCTGAGGATAATTGGAGTACAACAGAATCTTTGGACATGGATAAAAGGGCTCTAAGAAAAAGAGAAGAAAAGATGGTAGCTAACAGTTAAAACTAAGCAGGGACAAACCAGTTTCTTCAGTTCTTTTTGTTGTTGTTGTTATCAGTCTACAAAACAGGTCTCACCGAAAACACCTGGGAATCCATGATGCAGACCTTGTCTCTGGTGATGCTTCCAAAGTTTCAATGTTCTCACTCCTATTGTCTAGAAATACGAAGAATTCAGTGAATAAGACTCTGAAAATTACCCCATTTATTAGCAAAGGATAACAGCAACCTATCCTTGAGTTGTCAATAGTAGAAACTCATGTTTATAGTAGTAGCATGTATGGTGTAGTATCAAGAGCACTGAATTAGGAGCCCCAGGAGCCCTGGAGTCTCCACTCCATGTGGCTGTATAATAAATCTTTCTGCATATTATTCCTTTCACTTCCAAAATGACAGCAGGTTTGAGCAAGATGTCCTCCCAAGTTCCTTCTAGTACTAGCCCTCTGATCTCTTTCAAGGAAATATTTGCCACACCAAGATAAAATCAAAATGCATACACGATTTAGATGTAAAGACTGAGACTATAAACAAACTAGAAGAGCAAGGAACAGTTTACCTTTCAGATCTATGGAAAAGGGAAGAATTTATAACCAAACGAGAGGTACAGAACATTATGAAATGCAAAATGGACAATTTTGATAACATTAAATTGAAAAGTTTTTGCACAAATAAAGCCAATGCATCCAAGATTAGGACGGAAGCAGAAAACTGGAAAAGAATTTTTACAACAAATGTCTATGATAAAGGACTCATTTCTAAAATGTATAGAGAACTAAGTCAAGTTGATATGAATATAAGTCATTTCCCAGTTGATAAATGGTCAAAGGATATGAACAGGCAATTCTCAGAGCAAGAAACTAAAGCTATCTATAGCCATATGAAAAAATGTCCTAAGTCACTATTGATGAGACAAATATAAATCAAAACAACTCTGAGGTACCTACCACATCACACCTATCAGATTGGCTGATATGACAAAACAGGAACATGATAATGTTAGAGAAGATGTGGGAAAATTGGAACACTAATGCATTGTTGGTGGAGTTGTGAACTGATCTAACCATTTTGGAGAGCAATTTGGAACTATGCCCAAAGTGCTATAAAATTGTGCATACTCTTT